>NW_022589707.1:40897199-41096781 GCF_004348235.1 Phoca vitulina | reverse complement strand
GAGCACCTGCCGTAACCACCGGAACAGCACTGGGCCTCGGCATTTACCGAGCACCTGCCTTAACCACCAGAGCTGCAGCTGAAGGCTCAAGAGGCGCTCGGGAGTTGGCGAAGCACGGCAGAAGACGTAAGCCAGGACGTCAAGCCTGTCTTGCCATTTGTGTTCTTTTACAAACGTAGAAGTGCATCGGGGACAGACGAGTGACTCATTCAATACCACACAGACCACAGCCAGTAAGTCCACCAGGTATGCGAATTCTGACAGAAGTCAGAGTGTGAAGTCTACGTGCCCTCTGATTTTCTGTGCTGCCAGTCTCAGAGGGAGGTTTACAAGTCCCTATCGTCAAGGGACTTCGGACCCAGTGTGAAAGGAATGGCATCTTTGGCTTAAAAAGAAAAGAAAACCACAGAAACAACAGGGGGAGTGGCATGTGAGCAGCACAGTTGCTCAGAGGAGGATGAACCCCCACCGTGCAGAAGAGTGAGGAGGGGTCCCGCAGGCGCAGACCAGGGGCGCACTTGGACAGGGGCAGGTGACCATCAGAGGAGATGGGAAGCAGAGGCGGGAAAGGTGGGGCCTGGGGCACGAGGCCCTTGGGATGTTCGGGGGTTTGGTCAGGTTGGGGCGGTGGGACCTGGCGCCCTCGCAGCTTGAGCAGGTCGGGGGGGGGGGCCCCCTGTGTGGAGCTGTGCTCCAGGAAAGCCAAAGTAGCAGCCTGTGGGGGGTAGGCCGCAGGGCAGAGCGCGGAGGAGGCCGGGATCAGTCCCCCTGCCGCCATAACCCAGGCTGAGCCAGGAGGGAGAAGGCAGGGAAAGAGGGGCCTGACCAGCAGAGAGAAGTCCGGCAAACCAGATCATCCCCATTTCCGCGCTATAACAGACTCTGGGCCATGCTGTAAACGAGGCCATGCGGCTTCCATCATGTCAGGTTCCCTTGTTGCAGCATCAAAGGGTTAGTTTTTGGTCCCCTGATGGCTGAGATATCTGCTCTGGGATTTATAGTTTTTCTAGAAATACTCAAATTCTTAGAATTCTTAAAGATTTAAAATCCTTCCATAATAATTTTTAAACACTAAGCTTTTCTCTAACAATTTCTCCCAGGCTTCATAAACTCAGCTACGCTATTAGTCTCTTTGAAGAGAAGTAAGGGGCTGCCCTGTCTTCTGAATGGTCACCCAGCAAATGTCAGCCAGTGGGACTGTCTCTCCCCAGGCTCCCGTGTACATAGTTCTGTATCTTGACATGGTAAGTCTCTAAAGTAACTGGCCCACAGAACGTCTTAAAATGAATGTTCAATTCTCCACATTCATCTTTCCCTTTCCTACCCTGGAATAGGTCTGGTAATAAATGGATTTAGAAACATTTTCTATTTCCTTGCCTCAAACTGATACTGGCTTTGGGAAGTGCCTTTCCCCAAGTGCATTCAGAATTTCATGCTGGGGTTCTTATAAACTGTGATGAGATTTATAGGTGGCCAGCAGCCCGTCTCAGGGCTCGCTCCCTGACTGTCCATTGAGGGGCAGCCTTAATGCAGACCACTTCCCTGTCCCTGCCCCCAGCTGATCCAAGAGTCCACTCCAGTGATTTATGGGTGCCTGGAAGAAAAACACCATACTGGGCCAGATTCTAGCTCTTAGATATGATGGTGGAGGAAAGGACTGGGGGAGCCATGGTGGGCCAAGTAGAAGTCAAGGTGAGGAGACAGCAGAAGCAGGGGGTAGCTTGCCCCTAGTGCTGCCTCGGATCTTCCTTTTGGATTCCAGCTCAGGTCCATGTATGTCCCTTCAGTAAACCCTCTGCTCCTGGAAGTGCTCTGAGTCTCTCTTTTTTGCTCCCAAGGAACACCCCTTCAAACTAAAAACCTGCCAAGGAGACCGAAACACAGCATGAGCCATTGTCAGATCCGAGTGTGAAAAGGAATCCTCTGGGGAATCTGTAATACAGCGGATTCTGATTCAGCAGGTCTGCGCTGGGGCTGAAATTCTGTGTTTCTATCCTGCTCCCAGGTGATACCAATCCTGTGTGTCCCCAGCCCATGAGGGCAAGAGGATAGGTGACTGCTGTTACTTACGTGGAAAGAAAGAAAACCCTACACCAAAAAAGCCAAAAAAAACTAGGTTTCCAACCTGTCCAAAAGATAGACAGTAAAGAGGCAAAATTGGTGATACTTTCTAGCTCTTTTCCTTTCTATGGCATTTAGAGAGTAGATGTAGGTGGTCAGAATGGAAAAACTATAAATAAATAAACAAACTATAAGGCAAAAAAAACCAAAAGCCCACAAAAAACCCTGACATGACCAAGGGCCTCGGAAGTTTTAGAATACCATAATGTCTTGAGGCAATCTTCCTTTAATTTTTTTTTTAGAGCAGAACTCTTGAGTTTTTAAATAAATCTGTTCTCTGGCATGGATAAATCCACTCATTTTGCTAAGAGGATTGATTTTTGAGTAATTTCTATGACTCTAACACAAAACTTAGATTTCACTAGAAGGCAGTATGCTGGAATTTGGTAATCATTCTAAACTCAGCGGGTATGTCTTCCCCTGCACTATTTCCAACAAGGCTGCTTTCTGTGGCTGCTGACCTGTGTCGAAAGTAGAAGCCTAACTCTTGATCAAATGCAAATGCTAACATCATTTTCCTTTCTGTTCCAACTGCAAGATCAGTCAAACCGCACACCCTGAGCCCCTCTGGGGTAGAGGCGGGAGTGAGATGGGAAGGAAAGGGAAGGCAAGGGGCACCTTTCTGTAAATAGGAAAGCCAACCTTGGATCTGGTTGAATCAAATTCAAAAGCATAAAGTAAAAAGATGAGCTCTAGAAATATCCAGTAGGCTACACATTCACTCATCTTTAAAAAAAAAAAAAAAAAAAGGCTTTGCCTCAGTGGTGTTATCATCTGGGTTAAAATCTTGGGCAATGGCTCGTTTAGTCCATTACAACTTGTGAGCATTTATGGCCTGTGATAAACTGGAAGCATGACCATGAGGTTTTAGTGCTTCAGGTAGGGTGATCACAGCTCTCCAAACTGTAAATTACTTTAGCAGCTCCTCTGAGCAGAAGGAAGTGAATGAAAGAAAAGATCCAAGGCTTGGAGGACCATCCTTTACTAGTTCTGTACCCTGGTGCTTATCTACATGGGACACTTGGGTAAAAGCAGGCTTTCTACCACCACCTCCCCCATCCCTTCCCTGACCAGCCTTTTTAGTTGTATTCTGAGCAAACTTTAAAGGCCTTTGTCAGTCACGCAACAGATGTGAACACAGCTCAGCGTGATGATAAACGCAAGTGCTATCAGAGGACTAGCCACCTCATTTCATGTAATCACATTTTTAAAATGTTTCTCATGGCCTTACTGATCTACTTCTTCACTATTCAACCAACTTGCTGGATCAGTCAACGAGAGCGTCTTTAATCAAAAAGGTATACAAGGGTAAATGCTTTAAAACCCCACTAAGGTCATGAAAATTATGCCAACTATACACATCAGACCATTCATATCTGGGACATAAAATAATTTTAAAGATGTCACATTGATCGTTTCCTCTGAATCCAAAATCAACACACGTTGTAGAGCACACGGATTTCTTAAACAACAGGACAAAACACTTGAAAGCGGAATTCACTATTTTTAAAAAAAATATATTTTATTTTTAAGTAATCTCTACACCCAACGTGGAGCTTGAACTTAGAACCCCGAGATCAGGAGTCACATGCTCCACTAACTGAGCCAGCCAGGCGCCCCGGAACCCACTTTTATTATCTGCCATGGGTTCGATGCTTCACGTACACTCTCTCATCTCATTTAATTCTTGCAATAGCTCTCTGGAATGCTTTTCCATTTTAAAGGTAAGAAAACGAAACTTCATGAAATAGTTTGCTACCCCTTGGCAAGGCTGGTATGCAAACACAGGTCTATTGTATTCCAAAGCCCTCCGGCTTCCCCTGTCTCCGCAGAGGCTAGCCAGGCAATGGTAGTCCTCCATCACCTCTCCTCCCACACTCCCGACCCCAGTCTTCTCCTGGGGCGCACGGCTGCTCTCTCTACCTCCTAGGGCTCTATCATGCTAGCATCAGGTTTGGCTGCCTGTAAACAACCATTTGTATTCCCTTCCTAACAACTAGGAGGGCTACTGGTGGCTAGAAGCAAGGATGGATAGATCATTTTCACTGGCCCTGCGGTGCCTCCATTGACAACTTAAGAGACATAGGGGACATTCTGGGGCTCCGAGAGTTTGCGTAGCTCTTCCTACCTTTCTTCCATCTCCAAAGCCAAACCCTCTTACCAGCTGACTCTGGGCCTGGCCAAGACCTGGAAAGAGCCTGATAAGGAGACCAAGGCACCGAAAAGGAACCGAACCACTTTTTACTACTCTAAAGCAAAGACGAATGAGTACACTTGTAAATATATCTCTCTGTGTTTAGTTATAAATAGATGCTTTATTATTTTTCTACGATACCTTCCCAGGAGTGAAATGCTGGGTCAAGGAGTTTACTCTGTGGCCAACAATGCACCATGCACTGCACACAGACTGTCCTTTCGAAGCCTCTCCACTCCGCGGTGAGGTACGTACTGTTATCATCCCCGTCCTGAGGTGAGAAGGCAGGCAGAGAGGGGCTGGCGGTTGCCCAAGGCCACACACCAGGAAATGGCAAATCCGGGATTCCCACTCAGGTCTGACCCCTTCACAGCCCAACACTACCGCCTCGGTGCTGCCGTGTTAAAAGATGCAGCAGGTGAGTGGGGGGAAGAAGGGTGGCTTTCATCATTATTTTCAAAGGTTTGATTGCGAGTCTGTAAAATAAAGGAGGGTTTATTTTTTTTTAAGATTTTATTTATTTATTTGTCGGAGAGAGAGAGCACAAGCAGGGGGAAGGGGCAGAGGCAGAGGGAGAGGGAGAAGCGGGCTCCCTGCTCTGGGATCCCTCCTGGGGATGGGGGACTCGATCCCAGGACCCTGGGATCGTGGCCTGAGGCGAAGGCAGACGCTTAACGACTGAGCCACCCAGGTGCCCCTAAAGGAGGGTTTTAAAACCTATCTCACTCATATATAAAAACTCAGGAAACCAAGAGCAAGCAAAGCTTTGGGCTTCCTATTACGAGGGGTTCCTGGGTTCTCTAAGCTTGGTTGGTAGAAGCGGCATTTCAGGGCGACACGTCATGACTCTGGGCGCGGATCTTCCCGGCCAGTATTGGGCCACAGCCACCCTGAGAGGAGGGCGTTCACCGAGTATCTGCTACAGGTCAGAGCTCTGCTAGTAGCTTCACAGGTGAGACTGGCCGTCTAGAGGGACTTTTCCTGATGCCCTGGAATTGGCCTTGGGGCCCATAACAACAGGGGTTAAGTGTTCTTTGCTCCTAACTCAAGAAAACTTCCAAATCCTGGGGCTGGACACCATGCCTACAGCCCCGCCCCAGGTGCCTCAGAACGGGCAAGCCTGCCTCACCACAACCAGACCCACTCCCTCCAACCCCTCCTGCCCTGGAGCCCCGGGAAGCAGAGCCCCTGGGCACTTTGGCTTTGGCTCTGTTCCCGGTGAGCCACAGCAGCGGGAGTGTCAAGCATTACTAGTAAAAATCAGGGATGCGTCTAAGAGAAAACTGGTATCTCATTCATTCATTCATTCATTCATTTTCCCAACAAACGCAGTGTTTAGTGAGTCCGTACGATGTGCCAGGCACGTACTAGGTTTGGACGGTATCAGTGGTAAAACAATGGTCTGGCCTGCACGGAGCTCGCATCTGGGCGTCTGCTCAGGCAGTGGTCCTGCTGATCGGCCTCATGCCAACCTGAGCTGGCCGGAGTGAACTGGAGAGAGATGTCTGCAGACAGAGGAGGAAGCAGAACAGCCCGGATTCCCACTGTTGTGCATCAAAGACGCAGGTGCCGCCGCGTGTCAAGAGGACCCCTGAAAGGCAGACTGGGGCCTTCTTGTCAGTGCCCACCTAGACGGCTTCTCCAGGCGAGCGCACCTGCCTGGAAGAGGTCATCAGGTATATTCCCATATGGAAGCTACGAGACATGTAGAAAATGACAAGCCAGAGGGAGAGCTCCCCATTAGGAAACAGTGGAATGGGCGTGCTAGGAAGGGGACCAGCAAGGCCCTCCAAGCCTTCACCCGCGTTCCCTTGAGAGATACAGGATTCACGTGACTCAGCTTTCCTAAGGAGCGTGCTGATTGGATCTCGCTTCTAGGAAGCAGTGCAGGGCTGAGGGCCTTGGCCTTGAGGAGGCAAGACACAAAGGCTGAAGGTTGTTATTTAAACCCAAGCTCCCAACTGAGCAACTTAGTGTCACCGATGTTTATAATGCTTAAAAACATCTCTTACAAGCAGAACAATGCAGCTGCAAGCCAGACAAAGAAACAGGCCATCGTCCACCATCAAATCACTGCACTTCTGAGAGATCCGAGTTGAAAACTTCCTGTATCAGCTCATTTTATTTCAAAAGTCCTTCTTTTCAAAGCTACCCTTCATCTCTACTGAGCTGCTCCTCTTGTTACCTATCAAGTTAGCAGAGTAAGCAAAGGTTTTGATATTTTCTTCACTCCAAAATTTAAAAAGAGGAGATATTCCTGATCACTGACATCAAAGCGATGACTGACTCTTCTGAAAATCAAAAATAAAACTGGAATTCTATTGATCAGAGGGGATTTTTTTCTCTCTGGGGATACTGATCTTGCCACCTCTCAAGCAAATGGCTGCTAATTAGTAAAAATTTCAGAACATGGGCTTATACTGGCCCATTTCCTTTCCTCTACTGCTCCCATTTCTCCACAACGGCTCTGGAAGGTAGGCTCTGTGAGGGCAGGGCCTTCCTCTGCCTTGAGCACCTAGGGAGGCCCAGCCCAGAGAACACAGCCTGGCTCTTAAGGAGGTCCTCCATAAACATCTGTAGATAGATAAATATTTGTGGTCCCAGCCTGCAGCTGCATGTTACCTCTTCTATTATAATTTGGATTAATCCTCCTTTATCTCTCAAATAATAGAGAAAGGGAAGAAAACCTTTCTGTAACCTAATTTTAAACTCATAACCTATTTCCTTCATTATATCCTTCACCATTTAGAGCAAGCAAAACAAGTCTCAGGTCATCATTTTCCCATTAGCTGAGGACAGCAAGGATTCACTTTGTGTGAATATTCTTTCCCTTTCCCACAAAGTAATTACCTAAGATTTCTAGCTAGGAAAAAAAAAAAAAAATGGTGTCATTTCCAACCTGGAAATGGCATTGCTCATTAAGGTTGAAAAAGTGACTGGGGCTTGCTGAATCCTATGCAAATCAGTCCTGATGAGCCCTTAACTAATCTGTTTACAAACCAGACCTGCTAGACAGGCCTCAGTGATTTTCTATCAAAGCGAAGCACTGCTCTTTATGGGCATCTGGCTGTCCCTGAATGGGTAGTTTAAACATAGACTCTTTCCTTCAAAGTAAGATCAAAGGCTTTATTACTCCTAAATGAGTGCATTATTTCCACTTACTACCTTCTTGTTTGCAATTTGTGTTTATTAACAGCACTGTCTCAGGTTTACTTTGTGAATTACTAGTTTCTGAAAACAGTATGGCAGTTTTATGGAGCACAGTATCCATTCATGGAGATTATGTAGCATATAATACATAGAATGGCCCATCAGATAGGACATCAGGCAAAGAAAATTCTCTACAAAGATGACAATACCTGACCAAGCAGAATTCATTTAGGATTTTTTATGTTTTTTAGAAGAGGAAACCATCTGGCATAACAGGCTAACATAAGAAAAGATTCCCCAGCTCTAAAGAGCTGGAGATTAGATCACTCTTTGACTGCTAGGAGAATTTTCTTTGAAGTTTTGTTTCTTCTGAAGAGAGCAAGTATGCAAAGCTGGACCGCGGACAAGGGATGCCATCGGTACCATTCCGGGAGAAGCACAGCGAGGTATTTTCAGAAAAGAATAAGCAGATTGTTTCAAAAAACTGATGTTGCAGCATGTGCTAGACCCTCGTCTTGGAGCCCTCAGCCAGCGGCCTCCCGGGGGCCTGGGTGAGGGAGGACAGAGGCGCCAGCCCTTCCTGGTCCTAACATGGAGAGGAGAGCCCCGGCCTTCACTCCTGCCCTCCTATTCATCTGAGGAGGAAGGAGCTGCCCAGAAAATTGCATCTTTTAAGATTTGTGGTGACACAGGTATATAAACTTGAGGGTGTTGCTGGCCTGCGGAAGGAGCCAGGCTGAACTGCTTGGAGTACAGTGCAATGCGGTGAACACCCAACCTCGGAAGGGGCAGCTTTTAATGTTGGACCAGCCAGAAATTAAATGGGATGGCCAGGAAGGGCCATCATCAGGGATCGAGCCACCGCTCAAAGTCATACCACGTTTTAATAGTTTTTTTTTTTCTTTTTGACATTGAAGCAAGCATAAATTCACAATGATAAAAACACATTTATCAGCACCCCATGGTCAGATACCTACCGATCCAAAATGAATTGGGCTGAAAGTGGTAAGCTCGACAACAGGGAAACTAAACCCATCGTAAATCTCTTTTAAAAAGTCTCCTCCTGCTTGTCACCTTGTACGTGTCCTTGATGGCCCAGTTCTGCCACTGCCACATTGGGGAAGAAAGAAATCAGAGAACATGTATGAAACACTAAGTGAAAAACCCATTCCTGCACACACAAACAGTATCAGAAATTGAAGAAATAGGACATTCAGACTGCAAAGACACCAGCAGAGAAATGTGTGACTGGCAGACGCTAGGAGGCCTCGAGCTCCAAAGGGGAGTTCTGAGCAGGAGGGCGTGAGGCAGTAACTGCATAATAAAATACTGTTCTCAGTGAACATGTATACTGGATCTGTAACGTGGCAGCTGAGGCACAGAATCTGATATTCTGTCTCTCTCTCATTCTCCAACAGTTTGCTTTATCTTTCTTTCCAGTGCAGTGTCTGTCTCCTGACTCGCGTGTTAACGTTCACTGTTCGAATCTCCTTTGTCTAAAACATGGACCTTGCATCTCTGAGACAAAGGGTCAATTCTAGGCAAAAGGAAAAGCCAAATAAATGAGTTAGGAGTTAACTAGTAGAGCATACTTACATTAGCACAAATAAGCTATCAGGTCTCCCTGGTCATCTTGGCTCATTAAAGGGACAAAACTAAATCAAGCAAGGAGAATGAATCATGTTTGGCACTTACAGAGAGCAGACCTGGGGTCAGGGTTAAGGTCATTAAGAGGAGGAGAGAGAGACAGGGATTAAAGCGACGTTTGCTCTTCAAGTCTCTGAGACTGGAGGTCTAAGGTGACATTTCTGGGAAAGGCCTCCAATCGTCTAAAATTATCATAAGATGTTTCAAATTCTACCCATAAATGGAATGAAAATTAAGTTCAACAGGCCCAAAACAAATGTAAAAGAATAGTGAACTTGATATCATCTGACCGCTCTGCTCAGAGGGGCTGAAAAGCTCCATCTGGAGGTGGATTAACTCTTTCAGGGGCACAAGGCTATCTCTTAATGGTGTCGGGAGGAGTAATTCACTTCCAAAAGTAAGTCACTTCCAGACCATTCATTTTTATAAGGAGTACTGGCAACAATTATGCCCAATTTCATATGATTTAAAGGGACAATAATGAAGGGTTTTTTTTACTTTCTGGTTTGACAACATCAGTGAGAAGTTTTCAACTCTAAGATACTGTTGGGTACTGAAGCAATATTTGTTCTAACCTACAATAATCCCAACTCTAAAGCATTTTAGGCATTTATCATTTTTAATGACTACAGCAAATGCCAAATTTTGTCCTTTTGAAGATAAAATGCTGCACTCAAAAAGTCATGGGATTTGCATATACAGCCAGGGCTGGGAAGCACACCCCAAACCCGCCCTTTGATTTTATGAGTCTGGCTGTGAGGAAGGTTTCCATCGTCTTTCCCTCTGCCAATGTCATTATTTTACAGAGAGGCCTGCCAAAATGCAGCTCGTAGCTAAGCTTGTGTGTCAGGTTTATTCAAGTGGCTCATTCTAGATGAGCTCTCTTGCCATCTCTTTACCAGGCATGACGGACCATCATTAATAAAAATGTATTGATCTCTGAATCTATTCCTGGCTATAAAAAAACCCTAATAAATGAGATGGCTATATAAGCAATAAATAATACCTGACCAGAGAGAGTCCAAAAACTGTCAGAAGCACATGCCTCACGTTTTCTCAAGCCCTTAACTAAAAGGAAGCAGAATTTTAGAGCTAAAACAAACTTTGGAGATCAGTGCACTGCTCTCGTTTTCAAAAGAAGGAAAACTATCCGTACGATATTGCACAGGTTAGTGTTGACCTGGGGCATGGGTCTCCTGTCTCCTCACTGGGGACAGTTCTGGTAACCAAGACACTCGAAAGCACTCCTGCAGTGTGCTTCTGGTTCACTGTAATTTCCTATTCACGTTCTCAAAGAGGCGAATTCTAGTTTGAATGAAGAAGTCTTCATCCCTTTTAGGTATTCTTGAATTATGAAATGATGAATACAATAAATAGTAAAAGGTCATCTTCAATCTCTCTGCCACCAACGAGAGGCGATTCCACGTGCACACTGGTGCGATGGACATGCTAGTTTATGGGTCTGACACCTTGCACGGAACATTACAAATCCCTCTGATGTTCTAAAGCTTCCTCTTCAATTGAACTGAAAGATGGCTAACCAACACCCCCCCAAACCCTCCCCCCGGGCAGGTGCCTCCCCACTGGCTGGCCATTTGAGAATGCTCGAGGGTGCAGTTAATGCAGCTGAGGCCAGCAGTAACTTGTGCTGTTTTCCCCGAACAGCAGGCTCCTCACAGTAGCCTGAGTGGAATTCATGCACGTGGATAACGCTGTCCCATTCTCCGCTCAGATCTGCGGTTCTCCCCCTCGCTTCCCACTCCCCACAAGAAGTGGACAGATCACACGCATTTCTGATTGCCTGGAAGATAAGTCAAGATCAAAATTCATGCCCTGAGAAAAATGACCAAGGAGTAGGCCCAGTCCCTTTGGAGTTCACTTAGCGCTGGACTTAGCTGGGGCTGAGCATATGCTTCCTTATCCTGATGTCAGATCGACAGGAGAGCAAAAGATTCTCCCAAACAGCTAACTAGTCACAGAATCCCTTGAATAAGTCAAACCTGTGTTCTTATGAAATTCACCTTATGCCTCAAGGTCTGTGTAGCATGTTACAGAGATTACGTTTGGAACCACCGTGCTTCAAAAAGGGGAATGTGGGCATGCAAGTTGAAGTTTAAAGTACATAAACAGGGGTGCCTGGGTGGCTCAGTTGGTTGGGCATCTGGGTGGCTCAGTCAGTTGGGCACCTGGCTCTTGATTTCAGCTCAGGTCATGATCTCAGGGTTGTGGGATCAGCCCCACATTGGGCTCTGTGCTCAGTGGGGAGTCTGCTTGGGATTCTCTCTCTCCCCCTCCTTCTGCCCTGCCCCCCACCCACACTCACTTGCTCTATCAAATAAATAAATCTTTTTTTAAAAAACATAAAGTACATAAACAAAGAGACAAAATCTTGCTACCAAAAATGCGTATTTTTCCCCAGAAGTTTCTTTCAACTAAGAAAAATTTATCAAAGTTTCACATTCTGCAAGACTTCTTGGGCAACCGTGTGTAACAAACTGCATCATTGATAACAGAGTAAAATAAACCTGATCTGCTAAGGAAGACTCTTTAAGAAAGAAGTTTGTGCGGTCCGTTCACCGGACACAAATGCAATGTCACAGCTTCCACTGACTCGGTCATTCACACGTTCACACATTCACTGAGCTCTTACTCAGATGCAAGGTGCTGAACTCGACGCAGGACTCAGAGCTGAACATGACACTTTCTGTGCCGTCAAAGAGCTCAGCGACTGGTGTGGAAGACAGCCGGGCAAGCCAGCACATGTGATGTAATAGGATAAGACCTCTGATACAAGAGGTATCATCAAAGAGCTGTCTATGGAAACAGAGGGGAAGCGACGTGGCCTGCCGTGGCTGAGGAAGGCCTTTTAGGAGCTATGGCGCCTGAGCTGGCCGACTAGGAGTGGAGAAGGGCATTTCAGGTGCAAAGGGACTGAGGTGTGACAAATGTGGCATCCTTGAAAAATGGCAAGTGCCGTGGTTCACGACCTTTGGCACCCAGGGTTATACCACAGACAAAGCGGAGGGCAGTAATGCTGGTGAAGTACAACAGGAGCCGGGACATGAAGGGCCATGAACACCATGCTGCAGAGCTCAGACCGCAGCCCAGCCTAAAGGATTTCATGCAGGGGAATGACGGGCCTGGATGTCAGTCTTAGAAAGATTATCTCTTGCAGGGGTATGAAGGACGAACTGAAGAACCAAAGTGGTGGCCAAGAAGCAGCTGTGAATCTACTGAGACAGAAAGATTAGTGGGTGCCTCTGGAGAGAGGGTGGGGGGTGAGCACAGTCAATGAAAGTGAACGGGCACAAGGGATTTGGGGGGGGCGCGGTGATGGAAATGTTCTAAAATTGGATTGTGGTAATGACTGTACAACTCTGAAAACTTACTAAAAGTCATTGAATTTTACATTTAAAATGAGCAAGTTTTATTGTATACGTATTATACCTCAGGAAAGCTGTTAGGAAAAAAGAAGAGCAATTCCAAAGACGCTGAAGCACCCCAGGCCAGGAGCGATGAGGCCCTGAAGCAGGCTCTAGGGCTTTCGACCTCACAATGCAGAGTGCGTAGAGCGGGGGGGGGAGTCACGGATTGCTCCTGGGAACCTGGAGGGGACCGGGACCAGTCAGAGAAGCAGGTCTGCTGGGTGGGACGATGGGGTATATCAGGTTTTGATATACCAAGTTTGAGGTACCTGTGGAACCCACACCTGATCAGGGTTTCTCAAAACTCTGCATTATGGACATTTGGGGCAGGAAAATTCTTGTTGTGGGGCCTGTCCAGTGCACTGTAGGATGTTTAGCAGCATCCCTGACATATACCCACTGAATGCCAGGAGCACTCCCATCCCCCCTGTATGACAGCCACAAATATGCCCAGACGTTGCCATATGTCCCCTCAGGGCAAAACTGCCCCAGCTGAGAACCACTTATGAAGAGAGAAAGATTGTAACTCATGATATTTTTCCTTAGTTTTTCTTTTTCATAGGGATATAATTCACACATCATAAAGTTCACCATTTAAAAGTATACGATTCAGTGGTTTTTAATACATTCACAAAGTCATGCAACCATCACTATCTAATTCCAGAACATTTTCATCACCCTAAAAAGTAACTCCATACCGAAGAGCAGTCACTCCCTATTTCCCCCTCCCCATTAGTCCCTGGAAACTACTCATCTACTTTGTGTCTGTGGATTTGCTGATTTCCGACATTCCATACAGAATCATGTAACATGTGGCCTTTTGTGTCTGGCTTCTTCCACATGGCATCATGTTTTCAAGGCTCACCCATGTTGTATCACGTGGTAGTACTTCATTCCTCTTTATGGCCATTCCTCCATTGCATGGATTTGCCAGTTTGTTTATGCAGTTATCAGTGGGGGACATTTGGATTGCCTCCACTTTTTGGCTCTTATGACTAATGCTGTTATGAACATTTCGTGTACAAGTTTCCATGCAGACATATATTTTCATTTTTCTTGAGTATATATCTAGGAGTGGCATTGCTGGGTCCTGTGGTAACTCTGTGTTTAATTTTTCAAGGAACTGCCAAACTATTTTCCAAAGTGGCTGCACCGCTTTATATTCCTGGCAGGAACGTATGAGGGTTTTGCTTCTCTCCACATGCTTGCCAACACTTGGGATTGTCCTTCGCTCATATTTTTTTGTTTCAAGTTTCCAAGCAAGCACTGAATATTCAGCTCCATTGTTTATGACAACTTTACAGATGAGAAAAGTAACGGTCAGAGGAGGGCTGAGAGGCTGGTAAAGTCCTTTCTAGCTCTAATACCCTTCACGTAAGATGCTTACAGGTCCGACACATGATCTGTTTGTGCTGGTTTTTTGTTTTCAGAGATCCGGGCCTGCCTGTCCCCTTCCCTCTCCACTGCAAGATATTGCTTGGCAGGTGTCCTCTCTTTCACACACTACTTCTTTCCCTTTACTGGATCATCCCACTTCCATCAGCATAACCCCATAGTATCTCCAATCTTAAAAATATCAATAAAATTTCCCTTGACCCCATATCCCTGCCAGTATCTACCCCATTTGTCTGTTTCCTCTAACAGTAAAACTTCTTGAGTGTTGTCCCTACTCTTTGCTTCCAATTTCTCTTCCCTTTCCGTCATGCTCAATGTCATTTCCAACACACCCCAGCACACCTGTCAGAGCCACCAATGACTATGCCAAATCTAAATCATTAATTCTCAGCTCTTAACATTCATTACTCGTCAGTAGCTTTTGACACAAATAACCATTCCTCCTTAAGACACTGTCCTCATTTGGCTGCCAGGTCATGACTCCTGTTGTTTTCCCACCCACTGTCACTCCTCCTTAGTCTCACTTGCTGGCTCAACCACTGAAAGTGAGAGTAGCACAGGGCATGGTCTTGGACCTTTGCTTTTCCCCACTTATGTGGCTCCTAGGCACCTTGAACACAGTTTTTTTTCTCCTAAAACCCCCACATCTTCCCCACAGTAAATGGTAACTCTTTTCCTTCACTTTGCCCACGAACCTTGGATTCTTCCTTGGACTTCTCCCCTTTTCTCTCATCCTATCCATCAGTTCGTGCATCTATCTTTTATATTCAAATCTGACCATTTCTTGCCTCTTCCATCATTAACATTGTGGCCCCAGCCCCTACTGCTTCTCATCCGGATTATTACAATTCCCTCCTACCCGGTCTCCTTGCTTCCACCCTTGGCCTCCACCCCCCCCCCCCACACACACACAGCACCCAGAGCAATCCTTTAAAGAGTAGGTCAGACCACATCAATCCTCCAAATGAAATGCTCAGTGGGTTGGCGTGAAAGGATCTTTGCAAACTGGCCACCCTAATGCCTTTCTTTGTGTCCATACTCTTATGTCGTCCACTCCTATGTGGACTCTGGGCTTGGCTATGTGACTTGCCTCGGCCAATGGGACAGTCTAGCCATGAAACAAGCAGAACCCTGCAAAATGTCTGTTCACTGGGGCTTGTCCTATGTTGCTGTTGACAGCCTTTCAGCCACCATGTGAAGAAATTCAGATTAACCTCCTGGACCATGTGGAGAGAAGCCCCAACCATTCTAGCTGTCCCAGCTGAGTGAGGCCAAACTAGACCCTCCAGCTCCAGAGGAGTTGGCCCATTGTAGAATATAGCCAACCTACAGAATCTTGAAAAATAATAGACATTTGTTATTTGAAGCCACTAAGTTTTGGGGTGGCAATGTAGCAGTTAGGTTTTGCTTTGGCTAACTGATACAATGTAATTTTGCTCAGAATAAAAGCCAAGGGGCGCCTGGGTGGCTTGGTTGGTTGAGTGTCCGACTCTTGGTTTCGGCTCAGGTCGCGATCTCAGGGTCTTGAGATAGAGCCCTGCATCGGGCTCTGTGCTGAGTGCGAAGTCTGCTAAAATTTCTCCCTCTCCCTCTGCCCCTCCCCATATCACTCTCTGTGTGTCTCTCTCTCTCAAAAAAATAAAAATAAAAATAAAAAAGAATAAAAGCCAATATCCTAACATAGCCTACAAGGCCCTACAAGTTCTGGCTCTCATCTTGTGACTTCACTTAGAGCCTCCTTGTTATTCCTCATATCTAACATCATCCTACCTCTGTGCCTTTGTACTTTCTGTTCCCTGTTCCTAGAATATTCTTTCCTCAGATACCTGCATGGCTTGTTCCCTCACTTCCATGTTATCTCTGTTCAAATGCCATCTTACCACCCTAACAAAACACACTGGGCACTTCCCATCCGTCCCCCTTATCCTGCCTTCTTTCCTTATTATTACCTGACATATTCATTAAACATTTATTTCTTGTCTGTCACATCCCCTCACACACACACGAGACACCAGGACTTAGGGTCTACAAGGCAAGATTTCGTTCTGTTCATCAACATAGCCCCAGCACTTATAATAGTGCCTGGAATTTTTTATGACCATGAAAATCGTAGTACTTCTGCCAAATTTGGTATCTAGGTCTATCAACAAGAATATTCCTAGGGGCTGTGGTAGGGAAAGAGGCAACTGCACTCAACACTGGGGGACATTCCATTTAATGCAGGCTGAATTCTCATGCACCCACAATCTAGAAAACATTCAAATGAATGCCCATTAAGGATTCAAACAGACCCCAGCAGGATGCTGGCTTGCCACTGCCCAGTTGAGGCTCTGTTCCTTTTGACCTCCCCTCCCTTCCTTTTCTTCCTACCCTTTCCCCATCAGTCTGTAACACTAGTTTGTCAGATCATTTAGTTGTTCACCAAATGGCTGGGAAGACACAAAAACTCCAAGAAAGTATTATCAGCATAGAAATTTATTTGAATTCAAAATAATACAGTTATATTTAGAATAATGTAATAATTATCTAAAGCAAATATCATCATTGGCTCTGAAACAGTTCTAAAGATGTCATTCTTTTGAAGTCAAAAAATATGTAGTAAGAATGTACAAGGAAGCAAAAATATAAAAAACAAGTTTGCTGAGTATTGGGAATTGTAACAAGGACACACTAAGGTAATGTAACAGAGTCCAAATTATAAAACATGCAGCAAGGAGTTCTCTAGCTTTATCAACTCCCTGGAAAATCAGTGACCTCAATACTGCAAGAATACCACGACTTGGTTAACAGGACAAACTTCCCGAGGGACACAGGTAGTCATTCACTATACTTCCCCCTTTTCTACCTCCTTTCCCCACATCAATTTCTTTTCTTTTCTTTCAGCTTGGTTCCATCCTGTTTAAAAAATATTTGGTTTTATCTGTGAAGTGGAGTAAATAATATCCTGATTGAAGTATGCAATGATGTAGTTGAAGATGCTCAGGGATCAAACTTTTGAAAAAGGTTAATCAGCTAGTTATCAGTGGCTTTCAGGAAAATAAATTCAGATAACACATATTTGCTAAATAGATAAAAAGAATAAGCAGTTAAAAATGGGTGAAAAATCCTAGGGTTCACTGGGACCTAGATAATCAAAAGCAGACAGGTGACCTTTGATTAAACCCATTTACTTGTGGAGTGAGCTATAAGGAGGCTCCAAGATAGAGTTTGGTGTCCAGCAGCGTCCATGGCCAAGGGCAAACT
Source organism: Phoca vitulina (assembly GCF_004348235.1). Taxonomy (NCBI): domain Eukaryota; kingdom Metazoa; phylum Chordata; class Mammalia; order Carnivora; family Phocidae; genus Phoca; species Phoca vitulina. The sequence goes on along the minus strand of NW_022589707.1, from coordinate 41,079,606 downwards.
CAGAAGCTCTCCTCCTCTCGTAGAAACTGGAAGACGGATGAGAAGTCTTTCTTTGAGTAACCCTTTGCACACATCATCCTGTAGATTTGATGGGCTTGACTGCCCAGAAGGATTGGGCTCTTTGTGCTGGTGGCAGAGTCTTGTGCTAACCCCAGATCCTAAATCAAACAAGGGCAGAAGGAAACACATTGAGACTGGTAGTTAAGGCTCTTTGGAACTGTGGCTCCTAAAGCTTTGGTTTCAAAGAAGGAGAGACGAGGTCTGAAAAAATAAGATACTTACGAATACTGTGGTAAGTTATATATATTTTTATAAGTACTTTCATATGGCCGCAAAACTGCTCCAGACAGAAACCTTAATTTCTGAGTATCCTCTCCACTTCTCCACCAGACCCGTTTGTTTTGTTTTGACTTTGGACAGGGGTTACTACACAGATGAGATCATATAGGGAAATGCTTTTTCAAATCTGCAGAAGACTGTAAGCCTAAGACAAACCCCATTATGACTGAATATCCATTCAATATCTTATTCAACAAATATTTAGCAACTGCTGTGTGCTGGGCACTGTTCCAAGGGCTGGCGACACAGGCATGATAAGACCCAGTCACTGTTCTCATCAAGCTTGGGGAAGATGGACAACAGAACAAATACTAAAACTTCAGACAAAGACAAGCACTATGAAGAAAAATAAAGCAGGGCAAGGGATTGGGAAGTGGCGGAACAGCAAGGGTCGGGTGGAAGGAAGGGAGTCCTGGTAGATGAAATGTTTAGGGAAGACCTCTCTGAGGTGGAGACACCTGATCTACAAACTGAGTGTTAGGGAGTAGTGAGTTCTTTGGAGAGTAGGGGGAAGAGAGTTTCAGGTAGATGGAACAGCAAGGTAAAGTCCGTGTGGGGGGACATGGCTTGGGTATTCAAGAAATAGCAAGCAGGGCAATGAGGCTGAATGTGAGCCAGGGGGCTGGAGAGGGAAATGAGTCCAGGATGGACACAGGTAAAACACGGCAGCTTTAATGCGTTTGGTAAGGAGTTTGGATTTTAAGTGCAATGGGACATCTGCCTTCGTGACAGTTAACATCTCAGCAAGCTAATGCTTCATTCTGAGGGTTTCAGAAAACTTATGGCTGTTTAAAAGTAAACAAAGGGGGGCGCCTGGGTGGCTCAGTCAGTTGAGCGGCTGCCTTCGGCTCAGGTCATGATCTCAGGGTCCTGGGATCGAGCCCCGCATCGGGCTCCCTGCTCAGCGGGAAGCCTGCTTCTCCCTCTGCCTGCCACTTCCCCTGCTTGTGCTCTCTCTCTCTCTCTCTCTGTCAAATAAATGAATAAAATATTAAAAAAAAAAATAGACAAAAGTTAACATTATAAATCTTTTATAGTTAATCGGTAGCTAATGAATATCCACTACCATAAAAATGGAATCTTGTCCAAACCTGAACTATCTGAGGTTGATGGAAGACAATGAAGGCTTGGATAATTGGAATAATATTTCATTTTATTTGTGATTTTATAAGAGCTGCAAACTAGTGGCAAAACCAACTAGATCTTCTTACCATTACCATCCTCACTTCTCCCACCAATGGAAAAGTCAGCAAACAATGAAAGGGGAAAAGAAGAAGCAAGATGAGAAATATTTTTACTCTCTGAGGAAATCTTTGATAATGGAGCAGTTATTGATACACTCCACTCAAAGGAAAAAATTATTCAAAGAAAAAATAATAAGTCTCTTGAATATGTATGATGGTAGAGGTGCAAACAGGATTTTGTGCTTATTTGTAAAATTTTCACAGGTGGACAATAGATTTGAAAAAACTGCTTAATCTTAAAGTCTTCTATAGCTTCCTAAAACTAAAAAGGGAGTTTAATTGTTACCCACACAGTTAACAAACGTACAGCTGCACTACCGCTTATCCCCAACAAACCTCTCTTGTGGACATCGTTTTGCAGCATATCTGTAAGATGAGTTAATTTTCAAAAGACGTAGAGAAAATCTACATAGACTGCATTCCACTTCTAACCTAGTTAACTGGAACAGAAGAACTCGGAGTTAAACGTAACACACCGAAGAGAACACAATACTATCGAGAAGAAAAGTCTAGAGTTTTTCAACGGGCAAGTACATACCCCAGATAAAACCTAACAAAACCAAAAACATGGACAGTAAAATAGCTCTGGCGCCTGTTACCTTAAAAGGATGCACATTCTAAAAAGAGAAAAGTGATTAGTCTCTCAAAGTCTGCGAGGCTTGTCTATCTTGAAATGTTAGAAAAAGAAGGCATCCTTTGAAGCTTATGATATGTAATTTAAAATAAACAGATTTTCCACTTCACTAGTCAAATAAAATATTTATGAATTCATGAGCTAAGCAGGTAGTTCAGGAAAAAATATAAAACAATAATAAAGTTTCAACAAGTTAATGGAGGACCAAGTTGTTATGTTTTACAGGGAAATGGGTACACCGGGGGAGGACCAACAGTCGTGATTTTCCGTATGTTGTTCTCTAGTGGCCATCACAGACCGACATCTAGGTTGGAGAGTGCAAAAGAATGATCTAGTTTTCATATTGACTATGTTCTGATTATATACACATAACATGATAGAATTTTATGATGCTGAGACCTAGAAATAAATGTACAAGCCTCTACTTCAACGACACACTAACATATCCCCTCCCACAATACATTTAATGGCAGTTGAGCAAAACATCTCTTAGGAAGTAAAGCCTTGATCTGCCCAAGCAGGTCTGACTGCTTTAATCAATGCAGCATTGATAGGGATTTCTTTAACCTCCATCAATTTCTCTATATGAATCTAATTAGCTATGGTGTGTTTTTATTAACAGCAATCCGAAATGATGAAAGATTTTTTTTTTTAAGTTCCTTTCTAAGTACTCTCATTCCAAGCAAAATTAATAAATCTTCCTCTTTATAAGGGAAATCACAACTGCATTTCATAGAGGAAATGAGATTAAAGGAGACCAGTAATTTCCATTGTAACTCCCGCACTGTCTCATGCTGTTAGTTGAAAATGCTATCGTTTATTATCAAGAAAATCGTTTCAAAGGGAAGACCTTAACCGTGGCAGATTCTTCCTGGGCAGAGCGACTGCAGCAGACGGCGAAAGCCAGGTGTACCACACCGGGGAGGACAGCGAGGGCGGAGTCCCCAGACAAAGCCAGCACGGCAGAGGACCAGGAGGCCAGACAAATTCATCTGACCCCTTTGACGAGAAGCCTCCTACCTCTTACTACACTCTACTTGTTAGCTGCTTCCTCTGCTCCGACCATCAGCGGTATTACAGGAACCGAATAAGCTAGCGGCTCACAACTCACTTCATATGGAGACAGAATGGAAACTGAGCATAAATGTGATTCTTCCATCCTTCCATGTGCTCTAATAAATCACCCGCAGCTTCAATGAAAACAATACACTTAAGGAGCTACTTCCTGTTTCTAACAACAGCCACACAGCACAATTACAAAAGCCTGTGTGGAGGACATGCAAATCTAAATACAGGATACAGACTGGCATAAAAATAAGTATTTTCTTAAATGAAACATGAGAAGAAATCAAATTGCAAAATAAGAAACAGGTTCAAACACTGCTTTATCCAATAAATATTTAAAGCGCGCTGACGATACGCCAGGAAGTGTGCCAGAAGCTGGGATGGAGGGGGCAAGGACAAATGGGGTGCAGGCAAGGGAACAGCCAGCCTGGAGGTTTGCAAGTGAGAGACAACGAGGGGCAGAGTTCAGTATGACTGAAGCAAAGAGAGGGCAGAAATGAGCTGGTGGGACAAGCAAAGGCTATATCATCGAGGGCTTCATAAGACAACTTGTAGAGACAGACTTTCATCTACAAATGATTGGAAACCATGAGAGAGACTTAGTAGGAGAAAAGGCACACTCGGGTTTTTACATCTCAGGGAGCCCGCTCTTTCCCATGATGTAGAAAATGAACCGAAGAGGACTATGAAAAGCAAGGAGACCAGTAAAGGGCTGACGTGGTATAATCTAAAGGAGGCTCAGCCAACGTACTGGTTGTGGCAGAGGAGGGGACTGCATGAATTCAAGGCATATTAAGAAACAGAATGGGCAGAATGCCATGGAGAATAAAGGAAAGTAAGCTGAATACGGTGTCCGGGTATAGGCTTTATTACTTTTGTAATGGGGCGGGGGGGAGTCAATTATGGGGGCAGGGTGGGGTGGGAAATAGCTCTGCACAGAAATCTGGAAGTCTATCCCCCTAAAAAGTATTTTCTAAAGTTGAGATCACAAATAGAAGGAGGTCAACAATTTGCTTTTCAAATGACTTTACACATAAATACACACATGTTCTTAAAGCAGGAAGATGTATTTAGAAATCTAGTATCATGAGAAAGATCCTCTCTTCTTTTGTGATGGGTGTATCCAATGTCAACGTATTAGAAAATTCTTACTGCTTCCATTCTAAGGACTTGGTAAATTAACGAAAATTTCTGATGAACAAAATCTTGCCATCTCATATAACAAACAAACCCAAAAACCCACAAAATAAAACTCCCAGCCTATTCTTCTCTTCTGAAATGAACAAGATAAGGGTTTTTATCGAAGCTAAGTTTTAACTCATTTCTAGAGAGTGAGTGAATTTTAGTAATCCTGCCTTCTAGGATAGGCATACGCTTTGTTAAAAGGGGGTGAGGGATTAGACCATTAAGCACTTTTTCCCTCTCTCTTGGGTCGTCTCTGCATTTACCATACCTTAGCCATGAGTGTTGCTCCGAATCCACCCTGATAGTTATTAGCTGACGGAACGCCATCCATCACCCCAGGTACGGGATTGTAACTGTCACTTGACCAACACCGTCCTGAGCTCATATTTAGGATTTTAGCCAATAGTTTGGGGTCAAGCCCTAACCTGTCAAAGGTCAAAGAAAAGAAGTGTTAAATGTCAAAATGTACAAGTCATGCGTGACTTACTTACGTATGAGGATGCTCCATCTTCTTTCTCCATTTATTATATGTCTTCAAAAATCAAAGCAGATTGATGAAAGCAAAGAACCCAATCTTAGATTATAGGGTATTAAAAGCTAGTGATTAAACATTTCAGATCCAGAAAGTTCTGCACTGAGAGAAAACCTTCTGCACTATCCTATTTCTCACAAACACCACACAATTGCCGAAGTTTTGTGGGTTTATCACACACATGGGTTTTCTAGTCTTTTGGATATTATTGCATTTATGTGTCACATAAGAACCTAAACCAATATGATAATCTAAATTCTACCTTCTTCACTCACAAAATATATTTCAGAAAGAAATACTGACAGATAAACTATGCATCATGGGAGACCGTGTGGATGCATTTATATGTATGTTTACTCTTTTAGCTTTCATGAGAATGAATGCAAGAGATGAGCCATGAGCAGTAAAACAAGCTTAAGAGAAGTTATCATTATAAAAGAAGACATTTCTTGCTGCAAACTTTTCCTTATTTATTAAATCTTCATTAGACGATCTTGCTTATGAAGCAAGTCTGCACAGAGCTGTGACATATGCTATCTATTCAGAGACATGCATTATAGTTCTGGGTCAACTGCTGATAAGGTTACTGATCCTGATAAAACAAAGCTTGCCCAAGCGGAAACATCATTTGTTCTATCACTAACTGATGGCATCAACGGCTGTTCAATGTGGACCCAGAAAAAAAAGAAAATCAAAATGCTGTAATACTTTGATTCTGAGTATCTTAATGCAGTTTGAGAAGCAGAGTTTTGCTAAGTATCACTGAATCAAGTTTCAAATAAAACTTTCTACCCAGCAATTTATTGGTTTCTTTCATACAAAGAGCCATTATAAAACAACTGTCATAAAAGCTTTCTGCTTTTTCTTAGAACCAATCTCTTCCAGAATTAAAAGAAAAAAAAGAGACTGAAAAGAGACACATGAAAATGTGAAACAGATTGTGCATTTTGGCATGCCTAAGTTGTTTACTTCCTGCATTTGAAACCTATGTCTGTTTATTTCCCAATGTGAGTATCACGAGCAGTACAACATTCTTTCAATGCTAGAGCAGGGGGCTGGGCCTAACAGCCAGGATATGTATGGATTTACCACATAATATAACTGTTATATAATCAGGCTTTCAAGAAGTAGCCGTGGTTCAAGGAATATATATGGCATGCCACATATGTGAATTCATATGGTGGGCCATGTTATTACAGGGGTTTTCTTAAGGATTATAACAGAGAAGATTCACTCTAAATCGGCTGCCATACATTCCGTTCAATGGTAGATTGCCAGAAAGAAAGTCAACAGTTCATTCATTCCTTTATAAAAATCCAAGTTTGTTATTGGTGTAGTTTGCTATTGCTGCTTTCTTTCCCCTTTTAAATAAAGTGAGGGTATCAGTATGCTGTTATAGCAGATGACTTGGGAAAAGATAAAGCCAATGTGCTTAGGGAATAATCTGAAAAGTAAAACCCCAAAGATATTAACAATCAATTAATCTGCTATAACTGTAATACATTCTCTAAGCACAACTGTTCAAGAATATCTATGTCTAATGTGTTCCATGAGTAGGGAACATTTTTAAGACCCCAAAACATGGTTCTTCCCTTCCACTTGAAATATAATTTAGGCGCTTCCGAATTTAGGTTTTCTTTTAAAATGGCTCATCACATTTTAAGCAGCAGAGATGCTCCTCTCTTCATAATCTACCTGGTTATACTCAACAGAACCTCACAACAGTCTTTACTGCTAAAGCAATTCATGCTCTGTCTCTAGGACTCACCAAAATGGTGAACAAAGCTTATTATCCTTTGTAAAACCCTACATTTCATTTTTCTTGAGTGTTCAAGGAAAAATACTGGCACTGATTTATGGAACCCTGTTTGGTGAACATATTACTATTTAGAAGCATCCCGAGGGGCACGCAAAAAAGCCAGGTGGCAGTTGCTACGTGCTCACTTGCAAATCTGATGCTTCCCCACTGTGCTGATTCCCCTTTAGGAGATGGCTACTCCCTCTCCGCTTTTCCTCCCCCGACTCCCCACCCTACAGCAAAGTGTATCATTAAAAAGAGCAAGTTAGAAGTGTTTTGCATTTCATCTTTCTGAGGATTCTTTCACTGGCACATATATAACTGACAGTTAAAATTAGACATAATATTAAAATCAGTTACTGAAGTCCTCTGTCTTCCACTGTGCCTAAGGCTTGTAATGGTCTGAAACCAGCTAGAATACACAGTAATTGTCATTCAGAGAGTCTATCCTAGAACGTCATGCTTCACTGGAGAAGACTGAGTTTCCATTTGAAATCAACAAATTAATCCAAGACAGGTATCTGAAAGGGCAAGTTTAATAGGAAGCAGCTACTGGGCTCTCAACCATGATAAAATGTTATTGCTGTTTCCCTGTAAATTGGCTGGGAACATATGATACTTTCTGCATAAGAGCCCCATTGCTGTTCAGGAGATATACAGCTCAAGCCATCAAAAGGATGACAGTCTGTCAGTCCCCATAATAACTTGCCACTGGATGTGGTTTGAGAGTGTGCGCGTGCATGCATGTGGCTTTACAATTGCTGGAATGTTCTCTGATATAAACAGAGAATGAATTCATTGCTCTGACCGCATATATAATGCAACTCAAATAAACGTCACTGTGTCAAATCTACTCACCTTTAAATCATAAGAATTCTAAATGAACTTTTGAGAGAAGTAAAAATGATGCATACACTGTAAAAAAAAAAAAATTAAAGCGAATCCAGATGTTTGCCTTCACTGTAACCAAGGCTTTTAAAAGGACCAAAAAAGTTTGTTCACTTTATATTCTCTAGAAGTATCTATACTGTCTGGTTTTATGTAAGAACAAAGCAAATTATATCACTAAACTGATATGTTTGTATCACAGAAACAGATCTGGAAATGAAACACTTAAGACTATGTCAGTTTTAATCAATCATTCACTTACTCATCATTGTTTACACAGATCTGCCATGTGCAGGCGCTGTGCTTGGAGCCAAGGAGACACAGTAAAGAAGCCAAGAAGAGGTTGTGCCCACCTTCTAGGAATGGGCCAGTTAAGACACATACACACAGGTAACTTTTACCTGAGGCAGGAGAAGTGCCTCCCTTCCCTCTCTCTCCCCCTTTTATCCATGTGACAAATCTTCCTTGAGTACCTACTATGTGCTAGGTATGTTCTTAAGATACAGCAATGAGCAGATAAAGCCAACCCCTTCCATGGAGCATGCCTTCTAGTTGGGGAGACAGGCAATAAACAAGCACATGAATAGACATGCCAAATGGTGGGAAATGCTATGAAGAAACTGCTTTAAAGGTACAACTCAATTCAAATACTAACCACCACCACCATCAATCACATAGATAACTACCATGTTGAGCACTTACAATGTGCCAGGAACTGTTTTAAAAGATTTACATGGATTAATTCATTTAATCTTAGCAACAATCCTGTAGATAGATGCTATTATTCCTGTCATTTTATAGATGAGAAGAGCTTAAGTCTGTGGCAGAGCTGGGATGCAGGCATTGACAGACACCCAAAATCCCACCATCCTGAGTCTCACTGGGTCATGTGGGTAGTGAACTTAACAGTCAATAAGCCAATACTATGGTGTTTTATCAGTTTATTAAGAAATTTGTTCGGGGCGCCTGGGTGGCTCAGTCTTTAAGCGTCTGCCTTCGGCTCAGGTCATGATCCCAGGGTCCTGGGATCGAGTCCCACATCGGGCTCCCTGCTCCATGGGAAGCCTGCTTCTCCCTCTCCCACTCCCCCTGCTTGTGTTCCTGCTCTTGCTATCTTTCTCTGTCAAATAAATAAATAAAATCTTAAAAAAAAAAAAAATTGGTCAAACTTTTATTATAAACCTTTTGCCACTTGTTATCTATTGTATAGGTATTAGGGTATACAACTAAGAGGCTTCATCACCTAAATGAAAACGCAACACCGTCCTAAGGGCAGTAGCCAAGAAACTAAAATTATGCTTGTGGAAAAGTTCTCATCTTGAACAGCCTTCCAGAAGTTCAACTGTTTTAAGTTTCTTTTAAGGTGGAAGACAATATGGTTGCTGCTAGAGGGGCCTGTGCCCTGGTTGGTAATGCGAATGACCTGTTATGCCACCAATATTGAAAAAAAGAAAAACAAAAAAGTCAATTCCCAGGGGGGCAAAAATAAAAACATAATAGCAAAACTTCTATTGTCAACATTGTTCCTTTGTGATGCACAGGAACAAAACTTCTCTAATGCAAGCAGGGTACCTTCAGTGCCATAAAACTATGCTCTAAGTCCCAACTAGAACCCAACTGGAAGGTAGAAAGGTCCTGGGTGATAGACACTGGGGAGGGTATGTGCTATGGTGAGCGCTGTGAATTGTCTAAGACTGATGAATCACAGACCTGTACCTCTGAAACAAATAATACATTATATGTTAAAAAAAAAAGAAGATAGCAGGAGGGGAAGAATAAAGGGGGGGAATCAGAGGGGGAGATGAACCATGAGAGACTATGGACTCTGAGAAACAAACTGAGGGTTTTAGAGGGGAGCGATGTGGGGGGATGGGTTAGCCCGGGGATAGGTATTAAAGAGGGCACGTTCTGTATGGAGCACTGGGTGTTATACACAAACAATGAATCATGGAACACTACATCAAAAACTAATGATGTAATGTATGGTGATTAACATAACATAATAAAAAAAAAAAGATTCTCAAAATATGTTGTATACACATATTTTTTATGCTTTACTTTTTTTTATAGCATTTTAAAATTTCACTAACATCCATAAAGAGTCACTGTAAAAGATCATAGGGTCAATAAGAGTTTTAAACTATAAGATTTTATTCTTCTATTTTTTAAAAAAATGGGAAAGTGTTCTAGAAAAAATACCGACTTATGAGGATGAAATTAATCAGAAATGATCACTTCATAGGAATAGGTGACTCAATTTGTAAATGTTGACATTAATGCTCTAAAAAAATTTTGCTTCAGAGTGAACAGAATATAAATGTGGCTGAGCCACTTTGATGCTGTACTACTTTGTGGGAATTTACTACTTGGGAATTTATGCTTGCTGATGCCAATTTTCTCTTTCACCTTGCAAAGCTCAATAAATCGTGGCCACTCTCTATACTCTATTAGAGAACAATCCTGTCATTTTAAACCATGTCTGTAAACCATGGAGAAAAGACAATACCAGAAGCAATCATTTTTAGGACTTTTAAACCACTGAGAATCTTTATAAGATAAACTGATAAAATCCTAATGTTATGAAAATAAGCAATTCATTCGTATAATCTGAAGCACCAGGAACTTACAAATTATTATAACAGTTAAGTAAAACTAGGGAGTTCCTAATTTGTATCCATTCTTTATAAGTGATATATGTAAATATATACTGATATAAGTATATATAAAATATATATTATATATAGAGAGAGGTAACTAATGTATGTACAGTTTCGGAAAAATTAAACATTTAAAGGTTCATCTCTCTAAACACTGTTTTTATCATAATTTAGAATTAAGGCCAATAATAAAGGAAAATCTATTTGTTGCTTTTGCTCTTAACATTTCTATTTGGAATTTTATCACTTTTCCTCTTCTCTTTGATAACAAACTCACTCTAGTAGCCAATGTATATATTTCATTGTATACATTTTATTCAATTCATTTGATTCAAGTGACTTTCATACTATTCTTTATTAGCTGGTGTTTGGAGTTAGACTTCTATAAGCACTAACCATACAAAAATTTCATTTTAGAATAGCAAGTGATCATCTAATAAGAGTTTTACTAGGAAAATTATCTGAGGAAGACCACAGGATACATCACTATGCCTAAGGAATACCCTGATCCAGTAATGCTCAGAGTATGAAGCAGGATATAAAATAAACTGGCAAAGATAAAGAGGGAAATTCTAGTAGAGTATAGCCTAGGTTATCTACGCTTTTGCTTTTTTATTAGATATTCATTTATACCCAGAAGAATGAAGATAAAATTCTAAAGACGCATATGCATACTAATGCTCTAATCCTATTGTCAACACCAATTAATTTTGTATGCAATTTTGGTTCCAGAAATTTACATCTTTCTCTTCCATGAAATTAGTCTAGAGGATGGACATGAAAACAAGTTACTGGTAACAAGTTTTTCATTTATGAGTAAGTGACCCGTAGCCTAAAACTGGCTATCATACAGACATACCACTCTGATCAGCTTTCTGCATACTACCAGTTTTATTAAGGCTTTGTACAGATACGCCTTACCATCTTACAGACATTCAATTTTAAAATGTAAATGGTACAGGATATTGATAAACCAATTAGCACTGATGCAAAGCAAATTCCTCTTTTATCTCAATTACAACATGACAACTTAATAGGTCAAGATAGTTTAACATCTGAGACAAGGGCAATTCAATAAACAACGGCATCTTGATATGGTAATTAAGAGGAAATGTGAATCCATTACTGTGTTTTAAAAAATACCTCAAGCACTTTGGCTCTTTTTATTTCTTTTATCAAAAGCTGTGATATGAAACACTACTCTGATTTGTGATATATCTGGTAAGCAGCTTGGGGAAGTGTGAAGAAAACACCTGAATAAAGCACCTTGCTAATTAAGCATTTTCTAAAGTACGAAACGTATATTTATTATCATGAAATACAAAACATTCAAAAAAATTAATTAGGTGATTAATCATATGTAGCATTCCTAACCCAAAAGATTAAAGGCTAAAATTAAGACATTAACCTTAAGCATTCTAAAAGATGATCATCATCATAGGAGAAACAAAATTCCTGAATCACTTTAAGCAAAGTATGAATGCCATTTTATTTTAATGGAAAGATATATCCTTAATTTAAAGTAACAAAACCACAAACAAGTTAAAATGAAAGAATTATGCACATGAGTTGCAGCTTTATGAATGCCATCCAGTTTATCCCAAGACTAAACAACCAAGAGCCTTTTTAGTGTAGATTTTGGAGGCTATATTTAAAGTAGATACATAAAACCAGTCATGTGGTAGGATAACACTTGAATTCACTATACATTAAAACGCTGTTTTATACAAATTTGTCCTACATTGCCAAAGTACGTTTAAATTTTATAGTAAAAGTGTTTCTTGCATTTCAGTACAATAGAAGAGATGGAGCTCCCATATAAAAAGGATAATGTAACTTTGAACATACAGCACAATACATTTTATGGCTATGGTAAAGAGTATTCATGCTCTCCAGGGTCCAATTGGTCGTCAAATAAGCAAAGTCTATTAAAGTTCAATAATGAAGTACTTTCAAAATGTTCCTGGATCAACTCATTTATCTCTCATGAACATTTTTTTTCAACATCAGAAAATCAAATAGGGAAGCTCATAAAAACTGTTAGTACATGAAAACATATATTCAACAAACCTGATTCCAAGATTCATAGCTTCAGCAGTTCCAATCATACTAATAGCTAACAGCATGTTGTTGCAGATCTTTGCAGCCTGAAAATAAATGGAGTACATATTAAATATTGTAATTTTCAAGTTGTACTTCACAGGAAGTTGTTCTTTACCCAACTCCACAGGTTTCTTTCTAAAAGTCAGAGCATTTAACTGTTGATTCTCTCAAATGGGCAAAGGAACGTGGTGCCACATGCCTCCTTCTGAGCCTACCAGGCTATCTGGTAGCAGACCCTTCCACTGGGTAAGAACCCCACAGTGGTGACCAAGCTCCTCCTGTGAGCTCAGTCTATAAGGAATCTATGTGGCATGACAGCTCTTTTTTTCCCAGTTTCATTGAGATCGAGTTGACAGAGAGCACTGTATAACTTCAGGTTGTAGAGCATAAAAATGATTTGACTTACACATATCATGCAATGGTTACTGTAAGTTTAGTTAACATCCATCATCTCATACAAATACAAAAAAATACATGTACATATATATTTTTCTCCTTATGGTGAGAACTCTTAGGATTTTCTCTCTTAACAATTTCCACATATATATCATATGGCAGTGTTAGCTCTAGTCATCACGTTGTACACAAAATCCCTAGCACAACTGCTCTTTATGGAATGGGGCTTACATTCTAGTTGGGGCAATGGAGTAACACGGTGAAGATAAAGACAACAAACACACAAACAAAAACAACTGAGTGGAAAATTGTATGGCTATAAGACAGAGACAGTAGGAATTCCAAGATTGCTGAAGGCAGGAGCAGAGAGGAAATGGAACCTGAAACCCATCTTTTAGAAGGCCAGGCAGGAATTTAAAATAGGCAAGAGACAGAAAGGAGGAGAGCAGAGAAAAATGTAAATATATAAGAGGGATTAAATATATCAGATCATGGGATGTTCCTGAGAACAGTAAGAAAACGGACTCATGTACGTATGTTTTAAGGAATAGTGAGAAATTTGATAGGCAACAGCTGTGAAAGCTAGGGTGGAGAGTTAAAATTTGACCTGACAGGAAACAGGCATCCATTCAAAGTTTCAGAATGGGGATGTCTATGATGATACAAACATCTTAATGGAGTTGGTTTTGGTTTCAGTGTTGGGCAGAGTGGTAAACCTGGCATCCAGGGTTTCCGAGCGGTACACAAGGTATGAGAGACTAGACCAGGTAATATGAGGAATGGAGAAGACCGTCAACAATGAGAGACACTGAAGCAAAAATCAACAGAACTTGGAGACTGGACAAGAGAATGGAGACAATAGGTATATCTGAGATAATACCAAAGTCTTCAATAAGATAAAGAGGGTGCCAGCGACCAGGACCAAGGATTAAGAAGAGAGGAGACTAGTGACAGCGAGCATGTTGATGGGTGGGGGACAACTACTTTGATTTCAGAGTTCAGTGTTGTTATTCACCTCTATCTGATTAGAGAATTGATACATTTCTAAATGAAAATTATTTGCTTTTCAAGAAAAAGATTAAAGTGTGTAGGTTACTTCTTCCTGACTATATTACAAACAGAACTATAGCAAGTAATTAGATGGAGGATAACAGCAACTCAGACACCATGAGCACTTCATATGGAAGCAGTTTTGAGAATGATTTCAGTGGCCACTAGGATGAGGTATTAGAATCTGAATGATGGAACTTTCAATATCTTTTTTAATAAGTTAATCAGCTGATGTCCACTTAATTCCAACAGGAATGATGGAAAACTAATTTATTCCAAATTAATTTAAGGAAACCTGAGCAAACAAAGGGGCACCTGGGTGGCTCAGTCGGTTAAGTATCCGACTCTTGATTTTGGCTCAGGCCACCTTCTCAGGGTTGTGGGATCAGGCCTCAAGTTGGTCTCCACACTGGGCATGGAGCCTGCTTGGGATTCTCTCTCCTTCTCCCTCTGCCACTACCCTCCCCCGCCTCGCCCCCCCATGCTCTCTCTCTCTCAAAAAAACAAAACAAAACAAAAATTCTGAGCAAACAAAAAATCCATAGATTGAACACAGTAGGGAGGAATAAGAAAGAAGAATGTGGTCAGGAAAGAGAAATGAACATTAGCCAATTTTATATCATCAAGTCAGTGTCATTAATGTGAAAATGTTACCTGCCCGGTCCCAATAGCTCCACAATACACCACATTGGAGCCCATGCACCCCAGCAACTCCTGGGCAGCAGCAAATTCATCTTCGACTCCTCCCACCATAAATGTGAGGTTCCCAGACCGAGCAGCTCCCACACCTGAATGGTTTGGGGGTAAAGGGATAGAACAAAAGGATACATTTCTTCAAGTGTTTAAGTAGATAGTAAAATTAGAGAAAACCCCAAAACAAATAAAAATATCTTGCCTCCAAACTGTATATACGTCAGGCACATATAAGATACTCTAAATCTCTCCTGGAATGTGTGTGTGTGTGTGTGTGTGTGTGTGTGTATTTTTAAGTAAGCTCTACACCCAACATGGTGCTTGAATTCATGACCCCAAGATCAAGAGTCACATGCTTACAGACTGAGCCAGCTAGGTGCCCCTCTCCTAGAATATTTTAAAAATTAAGTATTGTGGAGTTTAATCATAAGCCAAAAGGGACATACGGATTCAAACTTTTATTCTCAATTCATCTCAAATATCTCGCACAATCATGGCATGAGAGATATGGGAATCTGAAATGTGCACTTTATTCACGTGCACCTATTATTCTAAGAAATCTATTCAGTAATAGAAAGTATATGAAAAAGGTAACTTGTGCCCTGACCAGTACGAGAACAGCCAGAGGGGTCTGCTGCCTGAGTATGGATTTGGGGGTCTCTGGCCCATTAGCTTACTCTCCGCATACTATCTGCAGATGAGATCTACAAAGAGGGACCTGGCTCTTTCTCCCTAGACAAGCAGGCATTTCAGATGGCCAGAGTCCGTTTTAAGGTAAAGAAAACAGTTGCTTATTTAGACTGATTATTCTGATGTGCACTTTCCAATATTATTTGATTTTTCTTTTCCCTCCTGCTATATACTTTTTGGGCAATTCATTCCTAGTGATATGAGCAGGAGGAAGAAATAAGCTTTGGTTTGGCTACTCCTTCATTGCTCTAAACAAAGGTCTGATGCATATTCATTGATTGAAATGATTGGTTAGCACACAAAACATGCCTTAGACTTGTCTTAAAAAAGGAGAAGCTTCATTCATCTAAATTTTTATTAACTATAAATAAAACCAAGAGTATTATTATTGTTTTTAATATTAGAGAAATTTTAATTCATAATTTTCAAGTTAGGTTTTGTTGATCAAAACCAGGGAAGTATGTGGAAGAACTATATTAGTACAATTTTTGCCTTTACACTTTATTTTATAGTACAGCTAGGAATAAAGAAATCGTAATTGTCTGTGCTATGTATCAAATCCGGCCATTAGAACAGACAACTGCAAGTAATGGCCTACTTTTTAATTTAATTTATTCAATGAAATACATAGTTTATATATATAAAAAGCCCAAGTGAAGAGATCCCTATTTCACTGAAATTGTGAGTATTTTGCTATTGCCAAGTCAAGTAGCCTTTTCCATTTTACAGTTCACGCTATTTTAACTAATTATTAAAAGCAAAAGAGGTCAGCATTATGTTAGCCAAATAATTGTGGAAGAGGGAGTGCCCATGTGTTATGAAAGCCTGAGATGCTCACACATACGGTTAAATTACATTATTTCACAATATTTTCAGACACACTTTGGAAATGATTATGTACAAAAACCCAATTATAACAAATACTTTTAATTAGCCAATCTGTGTCCTTTGAACATTCTGATAATGTTGAAGTTTAAGTGACTGTCACTTTGTTAGTTTCTAATTTACTTCACTAAGATGGTAGATTATCATTACTGTTTTACAATTATTTTGCTCAATTTCTATAGCCATTTTTATTCAAACCACATAACCATCCTTACTCCTAATCCTGTTGATCTGACCTAGGAAAATTAAGTAGACGATTTAAGTCAAAGCTTACAAACAAATCCAGCACTATCCATCATAGGTCAATAGCTTTGTATCTAGATTACAGATTGCTAAATAGCTTCACAGAGTCATTTATTAAAGGAAAATTAATGCTGACAATGGTTCTCAGCTGGTTAATCTTTTGACAGGTGTACTTTCTCACTTGTTCAAACACATATTTCAAAAAGAAGAAATAAGTTACTTAAGCAAGAAAGACCACAAAAGAAAGAATAACTCATCTTTTAATTCAGAAGTCTGTGGTATTTCCACTCTCTTTCTCTCAATGTGGTGGCATCATTATTAGGACTTTTTCATAACCCACACTCCAATGTCAGGGTCTGACTAAAATGGGTAATTCTAAAGGTTTGGCATTCCTTGGGACCAAATCCTGTCTTTCCATACATACTCCTCTAAATGTGTGACACTATGAAGCCTGGTCCCATTGCAAAGGCAAAATTAAGACCTAAGTAATCCTACAATAAATGTAACCATTTTGAGCTTAGGAAATGCTATCTAGGAAGGTGGAACTCTAAAGTTATGTAAGACATCCTATGGATTTCAGAAGACACTGTACAGATTTTGCTGTCTATCAATCATAAACAATACATTTATTATATTGCCATGCCACTTTAATTCAAGTCTACTTCCCAAAACAGGAAAACAGACTACATACTTGTGCAGTTGCTAGAATATTGGGACAAGTAGTTTAACCTTACATTTTAGTAACTGTATATACAAAATCAAAATATATCCTGTACTTAACTGTATTACAGCATTTACAACTCTAGTGCTTCTCTCCCATGACCGCAGAATCAGAAAAACTGAACTCATTTGTACAAATGAAAAGGCAAATGCCCAGTCCATTCAAAACAGGTGGCTAGACTACACTGTTTTTAAGGGGATATCCACCTAACACTTCTGGAGTCTGCTTCAATTTCAATCAACCTTAGAGGGGAGAAACACTTTAAATCTAATCCAAGTCTCAAAGTCAGCCTCTCTCTATTTTTCTCTCTCTCAAAGGTATCACAGGAAGCCTCCATTACCTAAACTGTCTTCCTTCTTTCTTTCCTTCCACTCCTATTTATGGTGGACATAAAAAATCTGACCACTGGAGAGCCATCTGTCAGTGGTTCTTAACCCTGGGAAGGAAGAAGAAATAGTCCTTGTTCTCAAGGAGTTTGAAACCTAGTGTTTGTGGTGGTGGAGGTGAGTGTGTACATGTACATGGAGAAGAGAGAAGGTAAACAATTATAAATAGTAAAAGACAGATGCATACTACAGGAGAGGTCTGCAGATAGTCATCTGGAGGTTCAAAGAAGAAAAATATCATCAGCAATTATCTGTTCAGTGCCTTTAACAATTTGCTCCATCCTTGTGCTTGGGAGAATATCTGAAATACAACTATTCCAGAAAGTCCAAAATGTAAGGTCACGGTAGGTATAAAACACAGTCTTTGCCCTCAAAAGCTATAAAATACAGTTAGGGAAAAGAGAGATATACTCAGAAGTAAATGCCAAAAGCCAGCATCATGTACCAAGTGTCATGGATGAGGACAATTGCCACCAAATCCTGATTCCCTCTTTCTTTCCATTTTTTTGACCTCCGTCATTGAAAGACTAATGAGTTCTCAGAAAGAGAAAGGGTGAAAAAGGAAACAAATTGTTCTCAAAGAGTAATGGTCTTGCCATCAACTGTGGGTAGGCTTTGAAAACTTTGATAAGAATATAGGTATTCTGGGGGCGCCTGGGTGGCTCAGTCGGTTGAGCGTCTGCCTTCAGCTCAAGTCGTGATCTCACGGTCCTGGGATTGAGCACTGTCTCAGGCTCCCTGCTCAGTGGACAGCCCGCTTCTCCCTCTCCCTCTCCCTCTGCTCCTCCTCCCCACTTGTGCTCTCTGTCTCGAATAAATAAATAAAATCTAAAAGAAAAGAAAAAGTTTACCTCCCCTTTCTTAAAAAAAATAAATAAAATGTAAAAAAAAGAGTATAGGTATTCTGAATCTATTTGTAGATCGTGTTCAGAGCAGTTTAAAACAACATGAGCTGAGCAAATAATTTTCTATGTTTTATATATGGACACTGAGTTCTGCCTGTTATCTAAATATACATAAAACCCTATCCCTCTTCACAACAGACTTAAGTTTGCTTTTTAGACGAAAACAATTAGAAAACTGAGAATCAGAATTAAGAACAAATACAAAAATGAAACCAAAAGATTTCACAATGAATTTCAAATATGGGTCTGAGTATCGTAGAAGTCCTGGCAAACACTATTTGGGAGAGGAATAAAGCAGCCTCAAGGAAAATGGAGTTCTTCCTTGAGTTACATGGTTTAAAAAATTCTCATTTGGAACTCTATGCAGGAGATAGTAAATGAAATAAGACAATGTTCATCATATTTTTATATCAAAAGCAGTAGTAATTTTTTCAAGGTAATTCAATTCTTGTTTTATAACTTTTTCTAATTCAGCCCACCTGCAATAGAGGTCAATATTAACAGTAATCATCTCAGTCTAATATTTTATGTTTATCTGTGTCCCAATCTTTGGCAGTTTTATTTGTTATAAGAACCAAAACAGACTTAAGTTTCAAGTTATGTGTCGACATGAACATAACCAGCAGCTGAAGCATTCATTATTCACTATTACTCAGCATTTCTATACAGCGTCTCACTATTGTTTTCTTTTTCTTTCTTTTTTTTTAGAGAGAGAGAACACGCATGCTCAAGCAGGGGGTAGGGGTAGAGGGAGAGAGAGAATCCCAAGCAGGCTCCATGTCCAGTGGGGAGCCTGATGCAGGGCTCAATCTCACAACCCTGAGATCATGACCTGAGCCAAGATCAAGAGTCGGACGCTTAACCCAACTGAGCCACCCAGGCGCCCCACACTATTGTTTTCTATTAAGTAAAAGTTATTCTTTCTTAAGTACTTGTATGTTTATGTTCACCAAAAATGAGAACTACATAACTCACTGTATCTTCCCTTTGGTCTTGAGTCGTAGGAAACAATGAACTTTCTTTATTTTCTCCTAAAATGGTTTCTGACTTTTTAAGTTTTACTTTTCTTGTCAATGGGCTCTAACCACTTCTCTGGTTTTCTCATCTACTCCCTGCAACAAAAACCATGTATCCATGCCTTTCTTGGGCAATTCCCTTGTATGAAATTCCCTTGCTTTCCTTTGCCTGGCTAACTCCTGATTATCTTCCAACACTCGACTCATGTCAACTCTAAGAAGCAATTCATGACCATAATCCCCTTTCTCTATTTTTATAACATTTCTAGTGGTATCTGTAATAATGCACTTACACTACTCTAATCAATGATTTTTCTGGTGTGTCTCGTAAGGATCCTTATGGGCAAGAGCTGTTTGAATCTCAGCACCCAGCATATAACATGTGTGTGATAAATGTTCATTGTCTTTTTAGGAGGTGAGCAAAGAAGAAATCAACGGTTACTAAAATAACCAAGAATACTAATTAAGACTAAGTAAGACAATGTTTTCTAGCTTATCAAAAAAGCTCAACTTTGGAGTAGGATGATTCTCCATATGCGGTAATGGCATGTTCACTTACTGCTGCATAAACATGCATAAGTATAAGTGCACATGTATGGAGACATTACTATGAAGACACAAAAAATGAAGAATATGTAATCTGAGTTAAGAGACTTGGAGTGAGGTCACAATTCAAGGTCACCCCACTTGGACAAGTTATTATAACACCTTTCAATCTTGGTTCCTCCCTCTGAAGATAGTGATAAAATCACTTGCCATACATACTCTGAAGCTCAAATGAAAGAATACCTTGGAAAGGTATTTTACACGGTTATCACATAAATGTTATAAAAATTTTTTTTAATATTAAAATAAAATTAAATATAACAAGTTATACTCGGCCTGAATATGTCAAGGTCTATGGCCTAAGAGCAGCAAAGAACTGAAATTTGGAACTTAGTCCTACTGAGAAGCTGAACCAAGGGTTATGACAGAAAATCCATTATGCAAGTGCCAATAATTTAGAATAACCATTTACAAGTCACAAATAAGGAGATCATTTTCAATTCTAGGACTATCAGAAAGGGGCCTTCAAATCCAGAGAGGAAAGATTGAAATCTAAGAAGTACAAATTATGTTTGTTTTTGATACTGTAAAAAATCTTGCCACCAAAGCACTCTCATTGATATATAGCAAAACGTAGTAAATCACTTAATTTACTCCAAAGAACTTAAATGTTTTAACCAGTCTGCCATCAAAAGAGATCAAGAAGAGGACCAATGGGACTCGGGCTGCAATGTGAGCCGTCTTTAAAATGCGATTGTTCTAATCATTCTCTACAGATGCAGCCGCACAAGGGGCTGCTGTCACAGGGACCATTTACGACTCGTTATGGTGTCTCTATTGTTTACCGGCGACATTCGCTGAAAAAGGCGACAGCTGGGATAGAAAGCTGCTACTCATCGAACAATATAATCCTGTGAAAGTAATCAACAAATTTAAGGGTGTTAATTAACTTTACACTTTATCATGTTCAATTAGTTGTCCTTTCTAGAAAAGATTGCCATGCACAATCAGTTTAGAGCGTGCCATGTTTGATTTGTAAGTGATCACTGTTTCTGTTTCAGAGTCCATGTCAGATGTTCTCTTGGGTTTTGGTGACACAGATGAATGGCTCTGCACATGTTAGGGGGTGATCTGGTTTAACATAAGCCAGCATAACATAACCCCTTGTTAACACTATTTCTGGCATGATCCGTGCTAGAAACAGAAAAGCAAAAACACTCTCAACACTATTCTAGAGTCAGATAAACAAAATTTACTTAGTTTTTCCTGAAATAAACACAGACACAAATACATGGGAGAAATAAGCAATTTTTCATCATTATTTTTCAAAGTAAGACTTGTCTTTCAGGGGCATGTTTGGGATCATTTCCTCCCAGCAAGATCTCGAAGCTCTGCTGCATTATGCACAAAGCACCACTGTACCCTCGTGCTTTACATAATGCAGATAGCCTTTTCCATGGCAGGTGAACAAATGCTAGGGATGTGTTGTTAAGTACTCGCTGGTGTTAAATTCTAGAATGTGACTTTTAAATCCAGAAGCTATATTTTGTAAGTGTGGGAAATCTGCAGGAAAAGTATATTAATCTAGGAATGCAATTTGCCTTTTCTCTTACCTTTAATGCACCTGTCCCTACTTGCTAATAGGACAAGGAAAAGCTCATGATGGAGTGACAATATATTCAATATTGCATTTTAATGAAAGTCACTGAAGTTCCTCTGCACTGATAGAGCTTTTGCATCAAAATATTTCAGAAGTCACTGATGAGGTGAATAAAACCGGAAACTGAGGTTTGGCAGCAGGTGTCTTATCTTCAAGAAAACAAAAGCAAGGGACAGGCATCTATCTCTTAAAAACAAAAACCGAAAACAGAACATCCACACAGGATTCTGAAACATCTTCATAAAGCTATACCTTGTTCTTCTGCGACTAGCTGTTTCCTGCCTAATATAAATGAAACACATATAAACATACTACAGCTGGTTAGCTGGTTACAGCATGCATAAGGACAAAGCTGAACTTCTTCAAAATAGAAAAGTTGTTAACTCTGAAAGCTAATAATGTCCTAAGTTAAATATTAAAGAAGGAAATTATAGGCTATATCTGAAACAGCTGAAACCACAATACACAGCAGCAGAAAACATTAGTTTTCTGCAGAAGATCTGCAGGGAGAAGGGAAGCGGTCGATAGATCCTTAAATTGGAAGCAATAGCCGTTCTTCTATCCCAAGTTGGCAGCTGCTACATTTGCAGACCTGGTTCATTATTTACCCATAATGACCATCAAGCTGCAGTCAAAGTCAGATCACAACAACTGTCAGCAGCTCTTTTAATTAGCCTTGTTTGAATTCAGATAAATATCACAATAGACCTGCTTATGCTGAAAGAGCAACAGAACGTTCCACATGGAGCTGGGCAGGCTTGAGAAGGACCAGTGAGTGCAGTATGGAAGCCATCAGACAGAAACAGAGTGGGGTTTTTAAAGGGTACAGTAAATCAGAAAACAAAATGGTTTGCTTTCATTTTGAAAATCACTTTAAAAACCAATTCCCTGACATTCACCCCAGATGAAGATGGTGCACAGTGTTGGATTGCAATGAAAGTCTCGGCTTCTGATAGCTTAATGTCTGGAGTCCAAGGAGAAAGTTAATTTAATGCCTTTGGAGACTGTGATTTTAAAAACTCCACCTTGTAGACAATGTATCTTTCAGCTTTAAAATTAATTTCTAAAAGCCAAGTTAAAAAAATCTTTCATTAAATATCTTGCAACTTTATTAGACTTTTCTAATTTCTATTTTACTTTCTTTAGGAGCTGCATAATTTGCAACATTTTTCTGTGATAGGAATCTGATATCTTCTATACATTCCTTGCATTCAGCATTAACAATCACAAAGTAAAACAAGGCCAACAACCAGATTTTGAGTAATCCAATTCCTGCCATATTCCACACCACTCTAGGGCTTCCCCCCTCCAGTCTGCTTGAGAAGAAAAACAAGTGCGATGATCACCTGCCTTCTATTTTACAGAGAATTGATTGTTCACATACATTCTTTACAACTTTGGGGGTAGGTAAAAAGAAGTGACGGCTGACAGAGAAGGGAGGGTAGAGAGTAAGAAGGAGTAAGAAAAGGCAAGATGATAACCTCACAGCAAACCAAAGTAAACTGAGGACAGCAAGAAACTAAAGAGAAGGCTGTGCTAAAAAGCTACACTCAGCTAACGAGGAATTATCATCTCTGGAAACCACTCAGGAATCCCTTTGAGAATCTAGACTCTTGAATTTTGGAGTGGGCATAGTTGAAGAAGTGGTGCTTCTAAATGGAAGCTGGACTCAGTCCACTCTCATTCTTTCTAGGCCCTCAGCTATTACATATTGTTCTGCAACCATTTCTGATGCTGCACAACATAACATTAAGGAAGAGTAACCAGATTTGCATGAGGATCCAGGACATGCTGTTTACACAGGGTTTGGATCACACTATTTCCTTATTGAGTAGAAAAACACTCCTACAGGAAGTAATAAAAAATCATTATATTTGTGGTCAACTTCAAGTACTAAAACCTGTGTAATAAAACTTTTACAAAGTGTTGTGAGACCAAATATGTGATAAAGGCAACTACTGAATGTTGACAATGTAAGTGGGGAGAACTCTTCATCTGGCTTCATGAAAATGAATCATACCAAAAAGGAATATTTCTTGCCCCTTTTATTGAAAATAAAGAATAAGCCACATACATCACCATCTCATAGATAGCCTTCCCTCCTTACCCTTTAATACACCCTACCTCCTGACTACGTGCATAGCCAATAGTTGTAACTTGGTCAGTATGTCAAATACAAAGACAACAATTAACTTGTCGTTCCAAGTCTAGACTCTGGCTCAATATATATGAATCAGAATTTATTCTGTAAGAATACCAAACAAAGCCTCATACCCATTAGGATGGCTACTGTAAAGCAAAACAGATACAACAAGTAGTGGCAAGAATGTGAGATATTAGAATGCTCATGCACTATATTAGTGGGAATATAAAATGATACAGCCACTATGGAAAACAGTATGGTAGTTCCTCAAAAAAATAAAAATAGAATCACCATATGATCCAGCAATTCCATTTCTGGATATATACCCTAGAGAACTGAAAGCAGGGTCTTGAGGAGATATTTGTACACCAATTTTCATAGTGGCATTATTCACAATAGCCAAGAGGTGGAAACAACCCAAATGTCCATCAATGTATGAATGGATAAACAAAATGTGATACATACACACAATGGAATATTATTCAGCCTTAAAAAGGAAAGAAATTCTAACATAGGCTAAACATGAATGAACCTTGAGGACATCATGCTAAGTCACATAAGCCAGTCACAAAATGACAAATACATTGTCAAGATTACACTTATATGAGGTACCCAGATAGTCAAATTCACATAAAGACAGAAAGTAAAATGGTGACTCCCCCCAGGGGTTGCTGTTTAATGAGCATATAATTTCAGTTTTGCAAGATAAAAAGAGTTCTGGAGATAGATGGTGGTGATGGTTGCACAAAAATGTGAATGTAGTAAATTCTACTGAACTGAACTGTATACTCAGAAATGGTTAAGATGATAACTTTTATGTTATGTGTATTTTACCACAATTAAAAATAAAATAAATTTAAAAAGAAAACCAAAAAAATTTTCTTTTTATTGGCGGTATTCTGATTCTCACACACTAAAACCCCAGAGTATTTCAGTGAGATGCTATTAACTTTTAACATGCTGATAACGTTTAATATAATGATTTTTATGAGCCCCAAATGTAGTTATCTAGAGAAAACTGAGGAAAGCCATACTAGTCTTATAATCTCCATTTAAAAAATAACAATTAATAGAAAATAAGCAAATGTACACAGTTGAGGCAAATGGGTCAAACCAAGATCCTCTGATTCCCAGTAGTATTCTAACTTCACTAGGCCAAGTGGCTTCCCCAAAGACAATATGCACAAGTTCTGCGGAGAGGTCATCTAGGAGTTAAGTTGAAAATAGCAAGAGACTGACCAAAGCACAAGACCTACAATCAAGAATTGGTTAAACCAAAAGCTTGGGCTAAAGAAAGAAGCAAACGATTATAAATCCATAGGAACTGGTATTTGAACTTAAGCCACAAACATGGTAGTAGGGAGAAAAAAAATCCCACGTTATATGTGCCACAGATATATACCTGCCAACATTCATAAAAATGAGATGCCACCTAGAGTCTTAGCATGGTGGGGCTGACGGGTGGGGATATAAAATATGAGAGGATGTAAAGTGAAGTGAAATGGCTCCAAGATTTAAGAGAAGGCAATAATCAATCCCAAGATAATAACTGGGAGCAAAGTGAGGGCTGCTGCTTTGCCTAATTGTGAAGCCAGATTTAGGCCAAGAGGCTATGGTTATTTAATTTCCTTTTTCCCTATAGGCATGAGAAATGGTGGTGCCTTTGCATGAACTGTAGATTCATACCATTCAAGGCAGACCAACTACAAAAAGGCAGCCCCTGTGCAGAAGCAAATCAGAAAAAGGATTTACCCGAAGCAGGTAATTAGAAGAAGGTAAGAAGACCTAGTCTGGCATGTGGCGAATAGGCAGCAGTGGGGAAGGTAACAGCAGACCTCAGCTCAAGCTCCAGGTCTGACACTAACAGTATTATTTTGTGCAAATCAACCGCTTGGCACCTCAGCGCCCTCACCTATAAAATAAGCCTCATCTCCAATTCTACTAATTTGTGAAATTGATCAATTTATCGCAGCTAATTCATATATCCATTCAACTTTACCGAACTCCTACTATAGTACACAGCACTGTGCCAGGCAACTTCAAGGCAGGATGGTATTTTAATAGCCTCTAGGCTCAAAAATCTTCCAACCTAAAACAAAACAAAATATTTCCAATCTAATGAGCTCCACATGTTCAAACAACTTTTGTCTTCCCATTCTCTCCTCACGCAGAACCCAAACTGGTTCTTCCTCTCACGTGTCCTCTCTCAGTTAAGACAACTACTATGATTCGCAAGCACTAGAAATCCCACGGCAGCATTTCTCAAGGTCAGTTCCCCAGAATATGACTGCCACAAGATATTAATGGATATTTACAGTGATGTGGTGGCCATGTTTTGTTTCCAGCCAATAAGCTTTCCCATCCTCCTTCTCTTAACAAATCCTGCTCCTCTGGCCAAAGGGCTGTACTCATGGACAATAAGGGCATCCCATCCTTAGGGCAACAGTAACTAGTCCATGGGGCCAAGCAAATCCAACAAAACCGAGAGTTCTGCCCTGGGTTGCCAAGCTATGGCTGCTGAGGGCTCACACGAAGAGTGTGTGCAGTAAGATAATGAGGTTGACATGCAAAGCATAGCAGAAACAAGCAAATAATAAAGACAGAAAAAAGGAGAGTGTTTTTAGCCGCACCAAGTGCTCAGTTCTTGGTTCCTGAAGCTCTTCTTTCCATTTGAGAGCTTTCCTAGTCATTTCCAAATCCCCATCCAAAAGTCCCTCAACTTGATTAAAGATTTTGTGGTAAAATACATATACCTGGCTAAACAAAGTTAAATGTCTAAGAATTTAAGGACTTACTTAAATATGCAATATGCACCTTGAATATTTCCAAGAGAGGGATAGGAAAATGCACCATTTCTCAAATTTATTTCATCACGAAATTCCTTTTTGTAAGGAACATCCTCAGAATTAGTTTTCTCTGGGGCTATGCTCCAGGAAATGCTACCTTAGAGTCATTTGACTTCTTCCTACCTTTCTATATCCAGCTACTAATTTCTGTTGATTCTGGTCTGAAATTTCTCTTTCGGTTAATACTTTCTCAGTGGGTTGTCGTCTTTCCGTTTTGACATAGCTTTTCCTTTTTAAAGATGCTTGGGCATATCTCATAAAGAGTAGGTAGCTGGATTTTTAAATTATAATTTCATGAAAAGTGAATTTAATTTGCTTACATTTATTGTGATTAGACATATTTCTAGCACTTTTTTGTATTTACTTTCATTTTTCCTTGAAAAATTTTTTCCCTCCTCTCTTGCCTTTTGTTGTATTGATAAAAGTCTTCTAAGTTCCTTTTTATTTTCCTGTGGGCTTTGCAAGCTACCAATCACTTTTCTATTCTTCTAAATGATAATCCTTTAAAACTTTAAACATATATAACTAACTATAAATTTTTCTAATAACATCAGAAGTTTTTCAGGATTTCTATTTTCTCTTAAACATGATGTGAACCTTAGTATGCATTAAGCCAGGGGACATCACTCTACTCCCCCAAACACAGTAAATCTTACTGTCCAGTGTTTTAGTTTTACTTTTTTTTAAAACACACACAAAAACAGGTTTTTAAAATAGTCAATAAAGTTAATAATTTGACTTCAAAAAATCTTTTTGTGCTCATGATTGTTCCTTATATTCTCTTTCTCCTTAGATTGATTTTTTCTTCTTACTAAAGTACATCATTTAATAATTCCTTAGGTACAGTTATTTTGTTGACTATCTTCTTTTTTATGTATGTAGAATTTTAGTTTGCAGGCTCATTGTGAATGGAAAACTTTTTGTTTACTCCCCACCCCTTGCCCTGGCCATCTGTGCTGACTTCTCCCTGTCTACGATTTTACAGTTTTTTCTTTTGGCTTCCTGGACCAGTTCTCACACTGGCTGGGGGTTGGGGTGCCTGCTCTTTAGGGATATTAGGGAAATCACAGATCCTGTCATGGAGCCAGCAGATGGTTTGGTTCAGTGCCTGGTCTTACTGTTGTAATGTCTTTCCATGTCCTAGGTTCAAAGCTTGCTAAAAACTCTAACCCTAGGCAATGGTCAGTGGGGGATTTGAGCTTCATGGTCTGCCAGCTGTGTGCCTGGGACCAGTCCCCATTACTCACAGGGAGTACTCTTTGCCCAGGAACAGAACTCCCAGCCACTACTGCCCAGTTCTGGACCCAGAGCTTAGCTAGCTGATGGCTTTTGTGTCACTCAATACACTATATTTCCACTCTGTTTTTGGTCCATGGAGACATGTATCTTATCTTGGAGCACAACTGTGTCCTACTTATTTTCTTGTATATTCTATTACTATTTTCTATGATTTTCATATACTTTGAACAGAACAGGTACATCGAAACATGAATTTACTCTATCATCTTAACAAAACATATTTTTCTCCCATTTTTCTTTTCTTTCCATTCCCAGCTACTGGCTCTAGTTGTGGCTCTGTTCATCTTTCACCTAAAATATTCCAACACCTTAGTTGGTCTTCCCCTGCCTGTACAGTCTCCCCTGAACCCAACTGTCACCAATGCCATGAGAACCATTCATCTTATCTGTCTAGTTGAAATCTTTCAACATCTCTAACTTACCTCAAGATTACAAGTTTTTCAGCACAGCATGCAAGGTTCTTCCAAGCTTGATCTCAGCTCACCTTTCCAGATTAATTTCTCAGCCCCTGACCCCACCACCTGGCATTCTAGCCAAATAAGATGATTCCTTCTTTTCCCCCATGTACAAAAGATGAACTTCCTCTTTCTTGCCTTCCTACACTCATGCTGTCTCTTCCTGGTATGCTATACCCACACTCACTCCCAACTCCAGCACCCATCTCAGGCTCTGCTTAGCTAGCAAAAATCCACTTACTCTTCAAAAGTTCAGCTCAAGTGTCATTTCCAACCCCCACCCATAAGTACTCAGTAAGCCTGTCTGTGCATCCTCCACACATATTTTATTTGATCGCATCACTCTCTATTTGCTTCCCCTAGACCCTGAGCTCTTTGCATAATAACCATCTAATAAATTGATAGTAAATTTCCAGCAACAAGAGAAGTAGAGGAGGTCTTATAATGTAGAAAATAATGAATAGCATGTTATTAAAAAATTTAAAGTTTTTAAAAATTTTATTAAAAATTTTTCCATGATTTGTTAATGAAAACAGAAGGTAAGGAAAATCAGAGAAACCTGTACAATGATTTAGAAAATACTATATCCAGAATACATAAAGAACTTACACAACTCAACACACACACACAAAAAAATACTCCAATTTAAAAACAGGCAGAGGACCTGAATAGACATTTTCCCAAAGACGACATACAGATGGCCAACTGACACATAAAAAGATGCTCAACGTCACTAATCACCAGGGAAAAGCAAATCAGAACCACAATGAGATATCACCTTACACTTGTCAGAATGGCTATAATAAAAAAGATAAGAAATAAGTGTTGGTGAGGATGTGGAGAAAAAGGAACCCTCATGCACTGTTGGTGGGAATATAAATTGGTGCAGCCCCTGTGGAAAACGTATGGAGGTTCCTCAAAAAATTTAAGAAAGAAATACCATATGACCCAATAATTCCACTACTGGGTATTTACCCGAAGAAAACATAAACACACCCCTATGTTTATTACAGCATTATTTACAATAGCCAAGACAGAGAAGCAACCTAAGTATCCACTGATAGATAAAATGGATAAGGAAGATGTGGTATGTGTATATATATATATAAATGGAATATTATGACACCATAAAAAGGTTCAGATCTTGCCATCTGCGACAACATGGATTGACCTAAAGAGTATTATGCTAGGGGTGCCTGGGTGGCTCAGTCCATTAAGCAACTGCCTTCGGCTCAGGTCCTCATCCCAAGGTCCTGTTCATCCAGAAGCCTGCTTCTTCCTCTCCCTCTGCCCCTCCCTCCCCCCACTGGTTCTCTCTCCCTCTCTCTCTCTCTCTCTCTGATGCACACTCTCAAATAAATGGATACAATCTTTTAAGAAAAAAAGAGTATTATGCTAAGTGAAATATGTCAGACAGAGAAAGACAAATACCATATGATTTCACTCATACGCGGAAACTAAAAAACAAAAATGAATAAACAAAAAGCAGAATGAGACCTATAAATACAGAGAACAGACTGATGATTGACAGAGGGAAGGGGGTAGGGGAAAGAAATCATACAATATTTGTCCTTTTATGTCTAACTTATTTCACTTAGCATAACATCTTCAAGGTTCATCCATGTTAGAGCATGTATCAGAATTCCATTCCATTTTGAGGCTGAATAACATTTTATTGTATGTACCTACCACATTTTGTTTATTCATTCATCCATCAATGGACACTTGAGTTGTCTCTACTTTCTGACCACTGTGAAAACTGCTATCAACACTGGTGTACAAATAACTTTTCAAGTTCCTGTTTTCAATTCTTTTGGGTATATACCCAGAAGTAAAATTGCTAGATCATATGGTAATACTTTAATTTTTTGATTAACTACCATACCATTTTCCACAGAGGGTGTACCATTTTACTTCCCATGAGCAATGCACAAGGGTTCCAATTACATCCTCACCAATACTTGTTGTTGTTGTTGTTTTTCCATAATAACCTAGAGTCTAATGAGTGTGAAGTGGTATCTCATTGTGGTTTTGATTTGCACCTCCGTAATGATTAGTGATATTGAGCATCTTTTCTTTTTTTTTTTTTAAGATTTTATTTGAGAGAGAAAGAGAGAGAGCATGCGTGCACCAGCAGGGGTGGGGCAGAAGGAGAGGGAAAAACGGACTCCCCGCTGAGCATGGAGGCCAACATGGGGCTTGATCCCATGACGCTGAGATTATGACCTGAGCCAAAGTCAGATGCTTAACCAACTAAGCCACCCAGGTACCCCATTTTTTGTTTTATTGGCTATTTGTACACCTTCCTTGGAGAAGTGTCTACTCAAGTCCTTTACCCATTTTTTAATTGGATTATTTGGTTTTTGTTGCTGTTGAGTTCATTTTATCCTTCAATATATATTTCATTTTTATTTAGGAAATTTTAATTTTTAGAAGTTTTTCTTTTTTTTTTTTTTAAAGATTTTATTTATTTATTTGACAGAGAGAGCACAAGCAGGGGGAGCAGCTAAGGGAGAGGGAGAAGCAGGGTCCCCGCTGAGCAGGGAGCCCAATGCGGGGCTAGATCCCAGGACTCTGGGATCCTGACCTGAGCTGAAGGCAGATGCTTAACCGACTAAGCCACCCAGGCACCCCTAGAAGCTTTTTCTTATACTCAGCTTGCTTCCTTATAATATACTTTCAAATTCCATCCAAAATTTGCATTTACTTTTTCCTAAAAAGCTGCATCCCCACTTAACATATATATGTTTTGAGTTCTAAATATTTTTTCTTATATGACTTCTTTGACTAAAGAATATGAATTCTTTAGAAATGTGATTTTAAATTTCAAATGTATAGAAGGTTTTTTATTTTTTTGCTATTGATATCTAATTAAATTGCATTGTGGTTAGAGAATGCAATCTATAAGATATAGATGCTTCGGTGTTGAAGACTTGCTTTGTGGTCTATTGTGTGGTTAACTTTTAATAATTTTTCAAGTCTTTTTTTTTGTTGTTGTTATCTCTATACCCAATGTGGGGCTCAAACTCACAACCCCAAGATCAAAAGTCACATGTTCTTCCAACTGAGCCAGCCAGGTGCCCCTAATTTTTCCAAGTCTTGAGAAATACATTTCTTCTTCAATTTCTGGGTAAGAGGTTCTATATATGTTCTTCTGATCAACTTCATTGTGTGTGCTTCTCAAATCCATCTCCTTATCAATTTTTTATTGTTGTCTGATCATCAATTGCTTAAGAGAGATATACTGAACTGTCCCACTATGACAGTGTCCCCTATTTGTCAATTTCTCCTTGTGGTTCTACACTTTTTTGCATCTTCCATTTTAAGGTTATTCTATTAGGTACAGTACCTAATGTTTTTAGAGCAGGACTTCAGGAGATAAATTCTCTTAGTTTTCCGTTAGCTGAGAATATCCCTATTTCACCTTCATTCTTGAAGGATATTTTGCCATATTTGGAATTCTGATTTCAGCTCTGTAAAGTGTCGTTCCACTGCCTTCTGGGATTCATGGTTTCTCTGAAGTCATTCCAATCATTGTTGCCCTGCAATGCATTTTTCTCTGACTGCTTTCAAGATTTTTTTTTTCCTTTTTCTCTGGTTTTCAGCAGTTTGATTACACTATATCTGGGCATGGGTTTCTTTGAGTTTATCCTTTTTCAGGCTCACTGAGTTTGTTGGATTTATGTTTGCCTTTTGTCAAATTTGGTGAGCTTTCATTTTTTTCTTCAAGTATTTTTTTCTGTACCACACACCCTCATCTCTTTTTAGAACTCCAATGTCACAAATGTTAGGCCTTTTGATATTATCTCATAGGATCCTGAGACTTTATTTTTTTAAGTCTTTTTTCTCTCTGTTGTTCAGAATGAATAAATTCTATTCAAGTCATTTCTGTCTTCAAATTCACTGACTCTTTCCTTTGTCATATCCACTCTGCTTTTAAACACACCCAGTGTTTTTGTTTTTGTTTTCAAATTTTTAGTTACTGTATTTTTCAGTTATAAAATTTCAAGGTTGGCATCTTGTCTTTTCACTCGAGGATTTATCAGACTTTCCTGGTTCTTCCTATGTCAAGTAATTTTTCATCATATCACAGATATCTGGAATATTATATGAGACTCTGGGTCTTGTTCAAATTCTCTGAAGAATATTGTGTTTGGGGTTTTTGTCTGGTTGTTTTACCAGGCAACCAACCAGGTTAGGGTCAAACCAAATTGCAACATGCCTTTTGTGGGCTGAAGTCCAAATGTCAGTTGAGTTTTCAAAGTCTTTGCAGTACTATTTGAATCTGTTCTACACATGCATCAGCCAGGGGCCAGTCTGACACTTGGAAGGCTGTCTAACCCATAAAATTCTTACATCCTTTGGTATGCTGTTTAGGATGAGATCCATGCTGTATGACTCTGGAGGATCCCAACAATTTATACAACATATGGGACCCCTTTCTTGAGTTTCCTATGAACTGCTCCCCCACTGACACTCAAGTACTCCCACTTCCAATTCTCCCTTTGTGGTCCTCCGCCTATAATGTCCTATGATTCTTGAAAAAAGGTATATATCTGGGGCCAAGGAAAAGAGGAATTAAAGAAAGTAAAAAGCAACAGGGATTCCTCCCACTCTTTTGACCATAGTTCCTCTGGTCAAAGAGAAGGATTCCCTTGCTCAGATTTTTAAGAGTCTGCACGGCTGCCACTGCTACCACAAAATTGCAGTTTCAGGAATAAGGTTTGTCAGTGTGGCAGTGCTAGGAGTAAAAAAAAGTGAATTTCCCCCCCTCTCTCTGTCTCATAGGGCCCCTGTTCCTGCTTCTTAGACCAGAAAGTTCCTTTCTCTTGCAACTTTTTTGTTTATACTCATGCACAGTTCCAGAATTCACACTGCCTTTGAATCCAGGCTGGGAGACACAAAGGGTAGGGGAAGGGTTTCAGGGAGTTTGTTGGCAGAGCTTTTGTACTTCAGGTTCTGTTTTCCTTCTCCAATCTACCTGCTACCATTTACTTCTCGGAGTTCTCAAATAGCTGCTCCGTGTGTTCTGTCCAAGGTTTTCAGTTACATTCAGTAGAAGAAAAAGGGCAGTGTTTTTTTCACCCCATCTTAACCAGAACTGGAATCTCCCAATCATTCTCGAAGAATAGTTTTGTTGGATGCAAATTGTAAGTTGACAAATTATCCGTCAGTACTTTGACAAGATTGTTTCACTGTCTTCTGGCTTCCATTGTTGCTCTTAAGAAGTCTGCTATTCACACAAAAGACTACATATTGGGGCGCCTGGGTGGCTTAGTCGTTAAGCGTCTGCCTTCAGCTCAGGTCATGATCCCGGGGTCCTGGGATCGAGCCCCACATCGGGCTCCCTGCTCCGCGGAAGCCTGCTTCTCCCTCTCCCACTCCCCCTGCTTGTGTTCCCTCTCTCGCTGTGTCTCTCTCTCTCTGTCAAATAAATAAAACCTTTAAAAAAAGGGGCGCCTGGGTGGCTCAGTTGATTAAGCGACTGCCTTCAGCTCAGGTCATGATCCTGGAGTCCCAGGATTGAGTCCCGCATCAGGCTCCCTGCTCAGCAGGGAGTCTGCTTCTCCCTCTGATCCTCCTCCCTCTCATGCTCTCTATATTTCATTCTTTCTATCTCAAATAAATAAATAAAATCTTTAAAAAAAAAAAAACCTTTAAAAAAAAAAAGACTACATATTGTATGAATCCCAGAGGCATATTTACATGATGTTGTTACCTATTCTAAAATAGACAAAACTACAGTAATAGAAGCCATCAGTGATTACCTAGAGCTAGCGGGGAGGGAGTGACTACAAAGTGGCATGAGGGAGGGATACCTGGCTGGCTCAGTCGGTAGAGCATATGACTCTTGATCTTGGGGTTGTAAGTTCGAGTCCCACGTTAGATGTAGAGATTACTTAAAAAAAATCTTTCAAAAGGGAGGGGCATGAGGGAACTTTCTGGGTGACAGAAATATTCTATATTTAATTGCAATGATGATTACATGACTATATCTAATTGTCTAAACTCATCAATCTTTAAAAATTTAAAATGGGAGAATTTTATTGTACCAAATTATACCTCAATAATGCTGGGAGAAAGTCTAGTATCAAACTCTTGTTCTTTTGTAGGTGATTTGTCTTTTCTTTCTAGCTATTTTAAACCTTTTTTGTCTTTTATTGTTGGTATTTTACAGTTTTACAACCATGTACTTAGTAAGATTTCTTTTTTTTTTTTTAAACTCCTATTTGGTATATCTTGTGCCTCCTGTTTCTGTGGATTTATGTCAATTCTGGAACATTCTCAGACATAATCATGTTGACCATTTCCCCATTTCCCTCTATTCCATCTGGAACTCCACTCAGATGCATGTTTGACTTTTTCTTCCTAGCTATATACTCGTGTTTCTTAACCTTTCTTTCATATTTTCCATCTCCAAGTTTTTCAGTATTACATTTGGGTTATTTCTTTAGATCTCTCTTCCTATTCACTAATATTTTCTTCAGCTCCCATGTGTCATTTAACTTATCTATTGATTTATAAATTTCAATGATTTTTTTTCCAAATTTGATTACTCTTTTCTGATATTCTCTTCTTCCTCGTCCATCTATTTTTAATTCCATCTTTTATTTCTTTAAATGTCCTATATATAGTTATTTTGTATTGTATTCAGTATCCGTAGTTATTAGATATTAAATTGTTTGTTCCTGTTCACTCTTGCTCTGGTGACTTAACTTCAGTATCCATAGTTATTAGATATTAAATTGTTTGTTCCTGTTCACTCTTGCTCTGGTGACTTATCTGGGTCTGGGTTTTTTTTTCTTTTTCTTTTTTTGGTTAGCTCCTATTTACTGTGCTTAATATTTGTGAATTCTGAGAGTCCTGGATTAAGGATGATTTTCTCAAGAAAGGATTTTTATTCTTTTTATAGGTGACAGGCCCTACCAGCCTTGTCATCTCAAAACCCCTTAAATTTGGGGCACCAGGGTGGCTCAGTAGGTTGAGTATCTGACTCTTGATCTCAGCTCAGGTCTTGATCTCAGGGTTGTAGGTTCAAGCCCTGCAGTGGGCTCCATGCTGGGCATGGAGACTACTTTAAAAAAATAATAATAAAGCCCTTAAATGTATTCGTTGAGTGTTCTCCCAATTGGGTGCACTGTTTCAATCTGAATTCTACATCCATGAGAACCAAAATTATAAAATTACAAAAATTCAGGGGAGACTGATATATTTTATTTCCTATAACCAGAATCAGCATAGACAGACAGATGTACTAGTCAGTCCCCTTTACCAGCAGGGAGTCTATCTGCAGACCACCCTTTTACCTGAGGAAATGGACTCTGGGTATTTTGGCTTTGTGGAGGGGGAGAATGGAATGGAGGGATCAGCCTTCTCACTTTGCATGAGCACAAGGCCTAGTTTTCCATTAAACACATGATCCTTCGCCCATGAGTATTAATACTCCAAACCCCTGGTACCTGGAATCAACATTGCTCCCAGAGCAGACAGAGCTTCTGGGTTCCTCACTCTGATTTCAGGTTACTATTCAATTATTTAGTCATTGAGGATTTCCCTTATATTTTGAGGAATCTGAAATGCATTTAAAAGTATCCTTGTTGTAATTTATCCAGCACCTGGGTGTTTTATGACAGGAGGGTATTTTAACATACCTAATCCACTATACTGCCAGAAGCAGTAGATGGCTATGTAAAGAAACAAAATGGGTCCTTAAATGTCAAAGGAAAGATTGATTTCCATCTTATTTTTATGCCATGATATCTTTAACTCTTTTCTGATAATAAAACAGTTTTCATCTTTACCATTAGTACCTGTATTACACTAAAAATTTACAACAGAATGTTGCTTTTATGGCATCTACTTTTACAAGTGAAATCAAGAAATTTCATCCAACTAGATACAGCAGTCAATCAAGTTTATGAATACTTTCCGTGAAAGTAATCTAAAGGAAACATTAAGTACTGGGAATCTCTAGATCACTTTAATTTTGTGCTTTACTTATTTAGGTTTGTTTGAAACATCTCATAAAAAATATTTACTATACACAAATCAAGTATTTACACAAGGTACCCATTCTTGGCTCTTTGGGGTATACAAAAATAATTAAGACAGGATTCCTGTTCAAATCAAGTTTTGTGATCCAAACAAGAGTTATTGCATTATAAAATTAACTTTAATATTAAGAAAATTAATTGCCATAAAAAATGTTCAAAATTCAAAGGAGGAAAACATTATAGCCATTTGTGGACTGAAACTAGGAAAAATGAGTAGGCAAAACTTTACTAAAAAGATCCCATCAATATGGGCCATGAAAGATGATTAAGATCCTGATATGCTGGCAGGGAATGACTTGGGGTACAAAGGGAAATTCCAGATGAAGTGAACTGTGAAAGCAAATACATAAAAGCATAAAAGTATGGGATCTATTTAGAAAATAGTAAGCAGGGGCACCTAGGTGGCTCAGTCAGTTAAGTGTCCAACTCTTGATTTCGGCTCAGGTCATGATCTCAGGGTCATGGGATCGAGCCCCGCGTCAGGCTCTGTGCTGGGGGTGGAGCCTGCTTAAAATTGTCTCTCTCCATCTATACCTCCTCCCATTCTTTCTCTCTTGGAAGGAGGGAAAGAAGGAAGGGAGGGAGGGAGGAAGGAAAGGAGGGAGGGAATAGTTAAGTAGCTGAATTTGGAACAATTAAAACTCCCAGATATACTGACTCTAACTTAATCTTCTTCAAATATGCCACGCCCTTTTCCAATTCCAAACCTCAAAAATTATCTCTTTTTCTTGGAACCTCCTCACCCAACTCCACAATGCATGATAAACACCTATCAGTTCTTTAGGAAAGCAACTGGCCTACAAATCAGATCCAATAAATACAAATAACCCAAACTACAGCATCAATTTATCATGGAACTCATTTATACCTCTTATGGCAATTATCAATCTGCACGTAATGCAGTATCTTCTTCCATGTCCACCTCACTTACTAGAGTGTGAGCTCCTGAAAACAAGGACTATGACTTACTCCAACCCAGTAATTTATATTATGTATTTGTATATATGTGTGTGTGTGTGTATAATCCTCACAACAGGAATGGAAAAAGGATAGAAGGAAGAAAGGAGGACAAACCTGTAAATTTCCATGCAAGCACTGAAAGAACTTAGGCAGACAATGAAGAACCACAACATGCCACTGGCTGATGAGAAATAGATGTTAACAACAGACTCTAAGGCTGTGCAGTATCCAGGACAGTAGCTATTAGCCACATGTGACTGTTGAGAACTTGAAATATAGTTAGTTCAAAATGAGATGTCTTTAGGTTTAAAAATATACACCAGATTTTGTGCAGCCATTCTGGAAAACAGTATGGAGGTTCCTCAAAAAGTTGAAAATAGAGCTACCATATGACCCAGCAATTGCACTACTGGGTATTTACCCCAAAGATACAAATGTAGGGATCCGAAGGGGTACATGCACCCTGATGTTTATAACAGCAATGTCCACAATAGCCAAACTATGGAAAGAGCCAAGATGTCCAACGACAGATGAATGGATAAAGAAGATGTGGTGTGTGTGTGGTCACACACACACACACACACACACACACACACACACACACAGGAATATTATGCAGCCATCAAAAGGAATGAAATCTTGCCATTTGCAACGACATGGATGGAACTGGAGGGTGTTATGCTGAGCAAAATAAGTCAATCAGAGAAAGACATGTATCACTGATATGAGGAATTCTTAATCTCAGAAAACAAACTGAGGGTTCCTGGAGTGGTTGGGGAGTGGGAGGGATGGGGTGGCTAGGTGATAGACATTGGGGAGGGTATGTGCTATGGTGAGCGCTGTGAGTTGTGTAAGACTGTTGAATCACAGACCTGTACGTCTGAAACAAATAATACATTATATGTTAAAAAAAAGAAGAAGATAGTAGGAAGGATAAAATGAAGGGGGGGAAATCGGAGCGGGAGACGAACCATGAGAGACTATGGACTCTAAGAAACAAACTGAGGGTTCTAGAGGGGAGGGGGGTGGGGGGTGGGGGGGATGGGTGAGCCTGGTGATTGGTATTAAAGAGGGTACGTGTTGAATGGAGCACTGGGTGTTATACGCAAACAATGAATCATGGAACACTACATCAAAAACTAATGATGTAATGTATGGTGATTAACATAATAAAATTAAAAAAAAATATATATATATATACACCAGATTTCAAAGACTTATTATGGGAAAAAAAGGGAATATTTTTTATAATGATTACATGAGGAAATTATAATATTTTAGGTATCTTGGGTTAAATGAAATATGTTATTAAAATGATGTTAGGGCACCTGGCTGGCATAGTTGGTGGAGTATATGACTCTTGATCTTGTAGTTGTGAGTTTGGGGCCCCACACTGGGTGTAGAGAATACTTAAAAATAAAATCTTTAGTTACATAATTACAGAAATAAATAATAAAATGATGTCCAACTGTGTTTCTTTTTACATT
This sequence comes from Phoca vitulina, assembly GCF_004348235.1. Taxonomy (NCBI): domain Eukaryota; kingdom Metazoa; phylum Chordata; class Mammalia; order Carnivora; family Phocidae; genus Phoca; species Phoca vitulina. Next base: position 41,040,726 of record NW_022589707.1, on the reverse strand, counting down.
TTAATGCTGCTACTAGAAAACTTAAAATTACCCATGTGGCTCACATTGTATTTCTCTTGAACAGTGCTGTTCTCAGAATTTGAACCTAAAAGATCAAAAAATTTGAAACTGTGGTACACTATAATAAGGGAATCAAGAGGAAGAACTGGTTTTATAGGAAAGATGAGCCTGACTTAGAATATGAGTTTGACTTAAGGGATCCAAGAGATCAAAATGCAGGTCTAGAAAGTAGAAAAGTCTATGATGGGAATACAGAATTAGGAAAATTCTACAGGGATGAGACAGTTAAAATTCTGGAAGAATAGGTGAGTCCCCACAGGAAATTTTAGATCCCTCAGCTTAGAAGGAAGAAGAAGAGGACGTAGGTAGGTTTTCTCAAAGGGTAGGAAGAGCTAGCAACCTAGCTGGCATCCCAAGTTGGATCTCTGAAATCATTACCTGCAACGTGATATTAATAGCATCATAATTTCAAGGGGGTGCCTGGGTGGCTCAGTTGGTTAAGCGACTGCCTTCAGCTCAGGTCATGATCCCGGAGTCCTGGGATCGAGTCCCGCATCGGGCTCCCTGCTCGGCAGGGAGTCTGCTTCTCCCTCTGACCCTCTCATGCTCTCTCTGTCTCATTCTCTCTCTCAAATAAATAAATAAAATCTTTAAAAAAATAAAAATAAAAAAAAAAATAGCATCATAATTTCAGAGTACTCTGGGTTGAATATATTTGAGGTCGAAAATAGGGACCTAAATATATTAGATGTTGTTGCCAAGGAAAAGTACATTCTGAATTCGAACAGGTAACTCTCCACATGTTTGATTATAAACAAACAAAACCCCTGCAAATTAGTTTCTATTATAATAAAGTGCATACATAGGTTTAGCCATGTGAACCTTTTTACTTATTACTCCTCTAGGTCAGATACTTCTCTGTCTAATAATATGGAATTTATATACTACATTCTGCCACTGGAAGTAATAATTGAAAAAGAGCTGAAAAAAAATAGTTCAAGTTCAAAATCCACATATCCTCCACATTTTTATAGAAACACAAGAAATTTGCAGCATTTATAAGCAAAATTTTTAACTAAACTCTCAATTTCTTCAAGATAGAACTATGCAAATGTAAGGAGCATCATTTCAAAGTATAAAATACATTTTTCTCCCATGAGGTTTAATAAAGAACTCCTGTAGTCCCAGTGATATTACAAAGTGCGTAATCAAGAAAAGCAAGTTGACTCTTAGTTTATATGTGTTCAGACAGAACTCATTTTAATGGACAAAGGTCTATGTTTTGTGAAAAAAATTTCCAGCAAAGGATATCCCACAACTCACAAACCTTAACATTATAAAATTATTTTAATTTTCCATGCACCCTGCCAAATGGGTTTTTTGGTTGGGAATTTTAGTATTTTTAATTTATTTGCCAAGAATCCCTGGAGTTAATGGATACACAATGTAGATAAGGAGAGAACACATGTACACATGTCATTACAATGCAAGGCAGGATGGTAAGCGGCTTACATATAAATAGTGGTTCACAAAAAGGATCACCCCTGCCCAAAGAGGAAATCAATGGAGGTGTCATTTATTTGGGCCAAGTTTGACAGATAAGTGAAATTAAAATCCTAGTGGAGGGGTACCTGGGTGGCTCAGTCAGTTAAGCATCCGACTCTTGATTTCGGCTCAGGTCACGATCTCAGGGTTGTGGGATCCAGCCCTGTGTTGGGCTTTGTCTCTCTCTCTGGTTCTCTCTCCCTCTCCCCCTGTGCCTTCCCCCTTCCCCTACTCTCGCTCATGCTCTCTCTCAAATACATAAATAAAATCTTTAAAAAATGAAATTAAATAAACAAATAAAATCCTAGTAGAAGAAAAGCATAAACAAGAACCAGAGACTTGAGTAAATGAGGTACATATTTGAGAAACAGTGAATGGTCTAGTTTGGCTAGAAGTTATGGCATGTGGAGAAAAGCAGTAAAAAATAAGAATAGAAAATTAAGTTGGATCCAGGTTGTGGAGGGCGTTGAAGGGCAAGCTGAGAAGACTAGGCCGACTTGGGGGAACAATGTATCAGCTACGTGCCTGATGCAGAGAGAAGCAAATCTCAGAACAGTGCATGTAAGCACACAGCCCGGGCCACGGGGGTAGTGAAGGCAACAAGAAGCCGAGGGAGCCTGAGCAGCAACTGCTGATGTACCTGCTCTCTGAGCACAACGTGGTATTGCCTGCAAGGAGAGGAAACACGTGTGCACGTGCTCAATTTTTCCCTATGTTTCAGAGGCCTCCTCCTCCGGGGCAACCAGCCTAGCCTTTAAGAAAGAAAACAGGGCGCCTGGGTGGCTCAGTTGGTTAAGCGACTGCCTTCGGCTCAGGTCATAGTCCCGGAATCCTGGGATCGAGTCCCACATCGGGCTCCCGGCTCAGTGGGGAGCCTGCTTCTCCCTCTGACCCTCTCCCCTCTCATGCTGTTTCTCTCTCTCTCTCTCTCAAATAAATAAATAAAATCTTAAAAAAAAAAAAAAAAGAAAGGAAACAAACTTTTATCACATGCGTAGGGAAATCTGCCTTTTCCCGAATGGATTCCAGGCTGGACAGGCTGAGGACAGCCATCTGCCCATAGCAGTGGTGGCCATGGCAGGAGCCAGGGCACACGTGCTCGCATGCATCCCATCTTCCCTTTGCTGGTTGGCTCGGCCCAAGCTGCCTGCCCTGGGATTCCTTTAAGATACGCAGTTAAGAGTCACATTCTACTGCTCACTGAATCAAGGCTGGGAAGCTTGAGAGGAAACATTCAGTCACTGAGAAAACAAAGCAGCTGATTCACACTGAAGTGGAAAAGGAACCCAAAGGAGGGAGTTAAAACACCAGGTGAAACACAGCAAAGAGCAGGGATGGGAGCAAGAGAAACCAAGAATGGACAGGAAAACTTCAGACAAGGGAGAGAGGGAGGAATGGATCAGAACCATTACACCTACGATCATGTAAATGTAACTTTCCTTTACAGTGAAACTTTATTTTTAAAAGAACTTTTGGCCCATGAAAGAGGTGGAGGTGGTAACAAAGTTAATTACATCTCATAATTAGTCATTAGGACTAGATAACAAAGCCTTCAGCAGTATACTACTCTAATGATGGAGGACCAGCATCTGAGAATAGTATATTAGCATAACCACATATGCAAAATACATAGAACCACTGCCACAGTTAACTTGTCATTGAATGATTAAATATGAATTCATAATTAGAAAAATCCACACTGTAATTTATTGGCTTTCCTGACTGTTCTGGTTCATTAAAAGTTGATTACTAAACAGTGACCTCTAGTGGCCCACAATTTTCTAATGCTATATTGTTTCTTTTAAAGAGTCAGCCAGCATACATTCCAAAAACCTATTTACTTAAATAAGGCTGTTACTTTGAAGATGTTAATATTCCTTTTCCCTATAAAGGGAAATATTGCTTTTACTCATTCTCTCTTTAAAATACATTCTGTGTGACAAATACAAAGTGGTTTAAAAAAAAAAGCTCTCTTGCTTCTACACATTCATTAACAAATCGTGACTGAACCCCTATGTAGGTGTTGGGGCTATTTTATTAATACTTGGAAACTGCACCCGGGACTTTTAACTTTTAGATTGTACAGCTGAGGCAGAAAGTTGTTTGTTGTGTACTCTGTTTGGTAGAAGTTTGTCTTACTGTTTCTCTACTAAGAACTCTTTTTAAATGTGTTTTGTTATCGTAGCACTTTTTACAAGGAAACTCTACTTGACCGGTTCCAAACTGTACAACCTATATGAAGCTCCTCCTCTCAGTGGGTTTCTTATTTCTATGTGGAATCTCCTCTCTTGCAGTGTCCTGTAAATAAAGATTAAATTCCAAAAAAAAAAAAAAAAAAATACTTGGAAACTGCATTAGATAATAACAGAATGAACTTCATTCATTCTATATTATCTAATTAGAACCTATGTCAAAATTAACGACAGTCATGCTACTATCTAATTACTGCCTATACACACATGGGACATGCTGAAGACACGTTTCATTTTAAAATTCTAAGGTACCAGTAATTTCAGATCACTGCATACCATACTATTGAGGTTTATTTTAAAAGGCAACTGATTAGTAACTGTAAAAAAAAAAAATCTAGCTCATTTCTAAAATTTTTCTTAAAGTTTTTTTTTTTAAATAATGACACTTCTCAAGAAATCTATCTTTTTAAAGTATTCAAATGTCTATAGTAGTAATTCTGTAAACATATCTGATTTTATTACTTGCTACCCAGGTATACTCATTATTAAAACAAGGTCTCAGAAAGGCTCACAATATGAAAAGACGACTTTGGGTATATTATTAAAAGAATATGTATATATCTTCATCCCCCCAAATCAGTCATGGTATTGATCCTGGTTCTCTAAAGTAGTGGCAATGCTGTAGCTTCTGTAGATAATGTGACTAAGCCTCCAATAAATTTAAGATGCAAACAAAAGAAAGATATATACTGCCTCATGTACTATTTCTACAGAACATGTGGGTGTGGGGTGCCAGTCGTTTCCTGTGATGATTTAAGAGAGTAGTTGGATAATGAGTTATACCTTCTGTAAGAACCGAATCACCATTTAATGCTATTATCAACAGTTCATGACCCACCAGCAAGAAATGTCAACCTGATTAATATAAACACTGCTGACCTCAAAAAAAAAAAAAAAAAAGAAAGAAAACTTACTCCTCACTGTTATTAACATCTACTGTTCTTTAGTATGAAAATATAAAAGCCAAATCTTTAAGTAAAAATATTTTTAGAGAATTTGCTATGCAAATTTTGCTAAGTGAGGGTTGGTAAGGTGCTGAAGACAGCACTTAAATATACACATTGGTTACAACTAAGGGAAACATCTTTTTGGAGATACATGATTTTATAAGTTCATTGTGTCATTTAAAATATTTATTTTATCTTTTTAAACAGCATAAACTAGGGTTAGAGTAAGATATCATTTTGGTTACAAAGCTCACTGTTAAACTTACTTCTGATACACAAGTTTCAAAAACAACCAGAGATAAGATCAGAAAGATCTAGAAATACAGAATTTGGAATGTCATATTTCCTTCCATGAGCACTGGTATAAGAATGTTGGTATGAAAGATTCCTTTTTCTCGGTGTAATTATAGTACATTCACTTGCAATTCAGCCTGTTTCTGCTTTACACAATGAGCCATTTTTGGCTGCAGGTAAACCTGAAAACCTGGAATTTCAGAAGAGATTATTTAATGCTATCATTTTCAGATTCCAAAAGGTAAGAGAAAAGAACACATCCTATGGGAAAACTCATTAGTTCACCCAATGGACAGCTGGGGAACCAAATTTTCCTCATTACAATAAGCTAGGTTTTTAGAATCTACAAAAAGTAAACCAACTCCTGCTCCTTTGTACCTGGTTGAAAGGCTGGGCCTCTAGGAAAAGCATCTGACAACAGGCAGAACAAGTCAAGATTCTCTACAAATGAATGCCAAGCCTGTAAAAATTTTATTTAAATCAGGCTCCCTGTGGTAACCAAGAGTTTAACCTGAGACCAATATTAAGGAAACAATCCAACAAATCCAGAATGAGGAAAATTCCATTAGATAATTGATCTGGACTCTAAAACTGTCAACATCATGGAAGACTTTTTTTTTTTTAAATGGAGAGTATGGGAATTGCTCTAGATTAAAGAAGGCTGAAGACAAATGACAACGAAATGTAACGCATGAATCTTTATTAGACATTGGATCAAAGAAAAAAAGCCCAGTTATCTGGAGGATAATTGAGAAAATATGAATATGGGCTCTTTAGTAGATGACATTAAAAATCAATGTCAAATTTCTTGGATGTGATAGTTTTGGAGTTACAAAGGAAGATGTCCTTCTCAGGAGATTTATTAAAAATATTTGGGTGTGGGTGAATGGTTCAGCCAAAAGAACAAGTGTGGAGGCTGGGGGGAGAGCCTATACATTGAAATTAGAAACAGAACAATTGATTAGATAGCAGAGCACTGATCCACATATAATGGAATCTCTATATACTGATTATTTAGAAATGTTTCAAGAATTCTATTTTTACCGTCTTTTAAAAAGGCAGGAGGTGAAGGAGGAAAAATTCTGACCCAAAGACCAATTTAGATAAATACTTGCACCTTGATTAATAAAAGATACTTTCTTAAAACATGAGTTAAATTCCTATAAACTGAATAATTCTTCATTAATTTACATTATTATATTGCCGAGTTACTCTGTATCTCCATTTTAACAATCAGGTTTATATATATGCTTTCTCTCTCCAGTACCTTTGAGTTTTCCCTGGCAATAATTTCCCAAGTAAATGAGTAACCACACTAATGGTATTTGTTCTAGGGTATCTACCAGGGCATTATGTATGGAAATTACCTAGCTGAGTTCCATCTGAGGGTTGTTTTACAAATAAAAACTCAACTACCAAAAAAAGAAGCTAGGAATTTTTATCCTACTACTATCTGACTCACATTAGTAAAGAAACCTGGAAGTAAGGCTCACAGGCTGTTTCTTGCTTTCGTTTTTTTTTTCCCTAAGATTTTATTTACTTATTTGAGATAGGAAGAGTGAGAGACAGCATGAGCTGGAGGGGGTGGGGGGGGCGGTGGCAGGGAGGGGCGGAGGGAGAAGCAGGCTCCCCACTGAGCAGGGAGCCCAACAAGGGCTCAATCCCAGGATCCTGGGATCATGACCTGAGCCGAAGGCAGATACTTAACCCACTGAGCCACCCAGGAGCCCCTCACAGACTGTTTCTATAACACACTGCAAGCTACTAAGTTACAGCTTACGTAATTCCGGAACACTTACTTCCATACTGAAACTACACTGCATGTATATTGCACATGTGCACTTTCAAAATAAACAGAAGTCTATTTGAATAACCACATTTCTATAAATTAGGGTTTAGTGAAAAGTGATATAAAACCAAATTAGAATATATGTGTGGTTGTTTTTCCTGTGAGTTTTCATGAAACAGAGGTGTCAAGAAAATAAATTCTTCCCATGATTTTAATGAACGAAATGCAATCAATTATAGTAAGACCACAACAGATATAACTCAATATAAAAATCATCATCCCTTGCCTCCTTAACAGATGAGAAAAAGTGACAGAGCAGGCATTTGCACCCAGGTCTTCTGAGCAGCAGTGCTGGGTAAAAAGAACCTTGGGATTTGTACAGATCCACTCATTTATGAAACTGCCACCAATGAAATCCATCCAAAAAGAAAAGCTTGAGCACTCAGAAATCAGAAAAAAATCTCAGCTCCCAGAAACCAAAAACTATCTAGGTAACTAGAACTATCTGCCTAAAAGTTGTAGGAAAAATTTTCAGATAAGCGTATTTGTAGGAATTCAGTAAAAAACTCTTAAAACCAAATTTCTGGTAAGATTTTTTAGCTTCCAATTTGGTAAAATGTATTTACTAAAATACTTGGTAAAAATGATTTATTAGGTATATTTTGTGCTCTTCAGAGTTTATACTGTAATTTATATCTTTTCTTTTTAGAAACATTCATACATCCACTCACTCATCTATTCATTCAACCCAAGTTTGGGTGCCTACTATCTGTTAGGTTCTGATCTAGGCACTGAGAATACAGCAGTGAACAAAACAGAACAAATCTCTACTCTTGTGGAGCTTATATTCTAGTAGAGTGGTTATCAACTCGAACTGTATATGTAAGCTAGTAGACGTGGTTGTAGGATCATGTGGAAGTTCTTTCGTAACTGTCATTTTCTTTGAAAATAAGGAAGATCATCAGCTGACACTGGGGAAGGTTACTAGAGGGTGGAAGAGAGAAGAGAAGGTATGAAATATTGTTTAGGTAATGGAAAGAGTGAATGAACTGTCAAGCAGTCTTAAGGGTCCACTTGAGATCAGTGATCATTCATTTACAAGTAAAACCAGGCCAACGTGGTCATCCATTTACTCCACCATGTTCAGCTACTCAAGGGCAGGTATAGGGCAAATGAATAGCTGGATTTGCTCAGGGATGGGGTCTAATTCAATAGGGGGAAAGAGGTACAAGAGAGCTGTTTATCCTATACCACGGAACATAAACTGGATAGGAAAGGAAGTGGAGACATGAGGAAGACAGGAATGAAGAAGAGGCTATCATTCTGCTTCAGTTCTAGCTCCTCCAGGCGCTGCCGTCAACTATGTTGCTCATCCTTTTAACACCTAAAATTCCCTTCTTTTAAAATACTCAATGCTAGGCACTGGGTGGCTCAGTCGGTTAAGCGACTGCCTTCGGCTCAGGTCATGATCCCGGAGTCCCGGGATCAAGTCCCACATCGGGATCCCTGCTCAGCAGGGAGTCTGCTTCTCCCTCTGACTCTACCCTCCTTGTGCTCTCTCTCTCAAATAAATAAAATCTTAAAAAAAAAAAAAATACTCAATTCTTTTTCTTTTACAAAAGGTAGCTTGATTACTTTTGTTCAGGAATGACCAAACACAGCCTATAATCATAGTTTCTTTTATATTTCAGGACAATTTAGCATTTGCAGGTCTTTCAGCATTTAAAGACCAAGACACTGAATATCATTTTTCCACTTTCATCAAAAAGAAAGGAGATTCTATTATAAGTAGAAATCTGGAGAGACAGACCAATTCAAACAGATTTGGCCTTTTATGGTTTCTTTGATAAAGGCAGATCCTCTATGCTATGATTTAGGATTTAGAGTCTCTTTTGAACAGAACTATCACTTGACTATCTCTTCCTCAGTTGGTAGGTAACCCATGCTTCTTTATTCTCCTTGAAACATCACTGTATGCTTTAGGAGTCCACAATCCCTTTCTTACAATTGTTATATAAAAACCTCTAAAAGCAAAAGATCTTTTCTTCACTCATTTTACAGCAAAACCTCACCTGAACTGAGGTTAGGTTATTTACAGTCTCCATTTATTCTGCTTAGTTTGAATATTCAATTACTTCACTGCAGAAATAATTAATGTGTCTGATTACAGAAGGCTGCCCCGGACCCTACTAGGGATGTTATATAATATATGGTAAATATAAGGTTACTATCTTTCTAAAAGTCAAAAACAAAACTCACATGGTTCCAAGAGTTTCAAGTAAGGGATTACGGACCTACAGTGATTTTTTTTTTTTCCTTTTCGTATTTTAGGAACAGGAACCCAAACTTCTGACTTGGTCATATAGTTAATAATAGTTCACTTCCACTTACTGAATGATTATAATGTTTTATATATGTTATTTTAATTTAACTGAACACTGAGGAATGAGTCCTTAAATCTGATCTTAGAATTTATGAACTTTAATCAAATCTTTTCCCTACCTCAGAATCCATGCAGCTGGTCTGCCACGGTGAGGAGCTGAGCTAGCCATCCCTTGTGCTCATCTGGTGGTTTTCATTTCTCTTTAATCAGAAGTAGCATATTAGATGGGTGAAACACACAAACCTTAGAGTCAGCCAGGCTTGGGTTTGAATTTGTCCCACCTCCACAAATGGCTAGGACAAGTTCCTTAACCTCTTTGTTCAATCTTTCCTACATCAGCAAAATGGGGAGTGGGGAGCAGTACTTACCTCACAGGATTATAAACAAGAATTAAATGAGATAATGTCTGTAAAGCATTCAGCTACTTCACAACAGTACCTGGCTGGGGACTTATTATGTAATTGCAGCTCATGAAATAATACTCTCCCTTACCTAGCTCTACCAAAGGCAGGATATGATGCTATTTACTTTCTGAATTATAAATTTTATTCATAAAACTTTTTTTCACCGAAATAAACTGATATTTACATGATATATGCTCTTCTTGTTTTCAAAGGACCCTTATTTTGATTTCAAGAGGAACTTTACTGGCCATTGAATGTCACAGATACACTGCTAGCATACAGAATTTTAGTGCTAAGACAGATGTTAGAATGAAGTATATATACTGATCAACTATTATATCCCAGGCATATGACACCTCAATTCTTTCAACAAGCCTAACAGGTAGTTATCGTTGTCCCAATTTTTAAAATAAGGGGAAAAAAATTTCAGTTTAAGTAACTTAGATAAGGTCACAAGAACAAGATGTCTTCGGGCTGCCTGGCTGGCTCAGTCGGTAGAGCATGTGACTCTTGATCTCAGGGTTGTAAGTTCAAACCCCACGATGGGTGTAGAGATTACTTAAAAATAAAATCTTAAAAAAGAAAGATGTCTTCATCAAAAGCCAGGAGGAAACAGTATATTGTGATACAGCCCTAACACTCTTACAACGTTCTTAAAACTTTTTCACCTTCTAGGGGCACCTGGGTGGGTCAGTCAGTTAAGTGTCTGCCTTCGCCTCAGGTCATGATCCCAGAGTCCTGGGATGGAGCCCCATGTCAGGCTCCCTGCTCAGCGGGGAGTCTGCTTCTCCTTCTGCTCCTGCCCCCACTTGTGCTCGTGCTCTCTCTCCCTCTCTCTCTATCACTTTCTCTCTCAAATAAATAAAATCAAAAAAAAAAAAACTTTCTCTACCTTATTCCCCAAACTGCTTAATACCTTAGCATCAGAGAATACATTTGTAATAGACACAGTATAATTTTTTATAAAAATTGAGTCATATTGTGTTTTACAATCTCCTTTTCCTAACAAAACACTGTAAAGTTTTTTCGTGTCAAATATTTATCATTTTGATTCATATTATGTCATTTAATCCCTAATTATTAATTCCCTCCTCCTGGCCATCAGGTTTTTCCAAGTCATCCTTATTTTATTTATTTTTTAAAGATTTATTTATTTATTTGACAGAGAGAGCCAGAGGGCACAAGCAGGGAGGCGGGAGCGGGAATCGCAGAGGGGAAGGAGAAGCAGGCTCCCCCTGAGCAGGGAGCCCGATGCAGGGCTCCATCCCAGGACCCTGAGATCATGACCTGAGCTGAAGGCAGACACTTAACCGGCTGAGCCACCCAGGTGCCCCAAATTATTTTAAATCAGTGGTTCTTAAATTGAAGACTCCAAAGCTTTTGCTTATGTGGATTATATCTGTATTTACCATATTAGAAATTAAAACTAAGAAAATTTTAAAATATTTCTTAATTCACTTAAAAATAATAAACCCACTACATGTTAACATGCTTTCATGAAAAATAACATGCTTTTCCAAAGCAAAAGAGTATTTACTGAGAAGAGTATCCCTGTCTTAAATTTTGCAAATCTCTTTAATTCTGACTTAATAGAAAACAGCTGGATTTTCATACCAGCTTGAATGCAGCAGCAGATATATGTTGTTTTGGTTGAAATATATAAAGGAAAAGCTGATTTCATATGGATATGTGGTAGGCAAATGGAGGATTATTTTAATAATGTTTTCAGATAATTGTGGATATCTTTGATATTACACCAAAAATTGACACATGGTAGTTTTTTAAAGACTAACTGCACGTGTATAATCTAAAATTGTTATCAACAAAGTTTTTTTCAGTCTGCTACATTAAGATCTGTCTATTTTGCACTTTGAATGCATCTTTTACTCAGGCATAATTCTATAACATCATACAGTGGTTCAGTGAGTTATGTAGATCTTCCAAATTCCTAATATCTGATATTAGGAATTCACATTCTTTAATAGTACAACAAATCTCATCATAAGTCTTTACCATTAGGAAGCTGTCAGGTTCATAGCATCAGACACAAGTTCTCAAAAATTCTAATTTTTGCTTAAAAGATTCAATTTTATCATTGGCAACAAATACTATATGAGTTGCTTTCCTTGAAGTAAGAGACTTACTTTGTTCTTTTTCTGTAAAATGTCTTGTCAGTTATTCTTTTAAATAAAAACAGTGTTCCACAAAAAAGTAGATACTTCAGCTGGGAAGTCAATCACAAAAGTACTTTAACCACAATACCTACTGCAGCACAGTGTTTTGTGCATACTTTCCATTTCATCACACAAGATATAAAAAAACCACATGTATGCAAAAGTCAAGATTTAATATTAATACATTTTGTTGCTTCATCAAGGGCATTCTTTTTTTTTTTTTTCTTTTTTTTACAGAGAGAATGAGAGAGAGAGAGCACATGAGAGGGGGGAGGGTCAGAGGGAGAAGCAGACTCCCTGTCGAGCAGGGAGCCCGATGCGGGACTCGATCCAGGGACTCCAGGATCATGACCTGAGCCGAAGGCAGTCGCCTAACCAACTGAGCCACCCAGGCGCCCCATCAAGGGCATTCTTAAGCGAAACTACATGTGTCACAGTGAAGAACACATGGACACTGTCTTGATTCATGCTAAGGGTTTGTAGCTTTACCCACCATTCCATTTGCCCTGTAATATTAGTATTATTATGAAAATAATGTTGACCTCATGGCCCCCCTGGAGGTCCATGAGAACACATGAGAACCAGTATTCTTAACAATGCTGCAAGTACATTCATATAGCTAAATCTTTACATACATTCTTAATTTGGGGGATAAAGTCTTAGTAGAATTACTAGAGGAGTTATTTATTTATATACATGTTTTAAAGCCTTTGATGCATACAGCCAAACTGTTCTCTGAATTGGCTGAAATAATTTACATCCCCAAATTTGTACCTTCGCCAGTTTGAAGGTGAAAAATGGTTAAGTCTTCTGGACTGTTCTTACTGCCATAAAATCCAAGTTGCTCCAGTATGGACTGCTTTGTTTCACTAGAATTTGGTTGTACGAAAAGTGAGCTTGGAGCTTATAACAGCAAGTTTCTCACCTTACTGGAAAATGCTTCTAAGTAGAGTTTTCCTGCCCTTAAAAAAAACTTGTATTGTCTAGTTACATGATTTTTTAGAGTAGGAATGTTATAAGATGGCAAAATTCTCAGTTTAAGAACACGGATGCAAACTTTTTAATAGCAAGCACTAAACTGGCCTTCTTCCACGTTTATTCTAATCTGAGAAGATGGGTTATATAATTCCTCCATGTAAATGCAGTCCACCTGGACACAGGAGGGAGGGTAACCTGAACACACGGACTTCATACCAGTTCACTTACTTTCTTTGTAGTTTATTCTTTAAACAAGTCATTTTTTCCTATGAGCAATAAATCCGAGATAAATTATTATCACCGATTTCCCAGAAGGAAACGTGTCCTTGTTACAAATATGCAAAGACAGAGGGAAAACATGAAAAGCAATATTCTTTTCCACCTCAACTGATGGTCAACACGGGCTCTCAGGAAGGTGGCCAACCTGGTTTCAAGGTTTTAAGAATACAAAGTGATCCAGAATGACCACAGTCTAGAGCAAATGTGTAAAATCAGGCCTACTGTCTTTGAAAAGGAGGGGGATCACTCTCGGATGTGTTAGCTTTGTGGATGTTAACAGTGACCACCTCTACTTCCCTGGGACAGATTTCTTTAGCTTAACAACCTTCGCTGGTGACTTGTGACATTCTCCTGCCGGTCCCTGCAGGTCCAGTACCCTGACAGGCCATTATGAAAAGGCTCTCTAACAGGGCCACTGGCTGTCAGAAGCCACCAGCTGGCCTGCCACAGCCCTGCAGTCGCCAGGGTCCAGCTGCCAGTCTGGGCGGTGCTGTCCATGCTGAGCAACGTGCCACCCAGCTGCTGCGTGGTCACGTCCATCTGGAGCTCTCCAGCTAGACAAATCTCTATGCCTGTCAGATCTCTTCAGCAAGCCTTGTTATGCAAATTCAATTACTCAAGTGTGCCCTATTACTGCTGGCTAACTGCTCCTAGAACCAATCTCACACTGACAGTCAGTTCACATTTTTTGCTCACCAAAAAGTACCTCATTTATTCTTGCTTTGCTATTCCCTTGTATCATTAAGCTGAACAGCCAAAGTCCACGGTATTCTAACCTCTCTGCAGTGGGCTACTGTTCTCCACAAAGAGCGCAGAGGAAAATTAATTACAAAAGAAAACCTTCTAATCAGACATGAAGTGGTGTTAAAGCTGCAGCCTCCCTACACTTGACAAGAGATGATTTTACTACCAGAAATAGGAAATTTAAATCTTAATGACTGAAAGGAAAATCTGGTATAACAAGTTAAACTGGACCAGAAAAAAACTGAATTAGTAGGAGAAAAATGCTGTAGTAGTACTTTTACTAATACCCACTTTTAAATAAAAAGGGAAGAAGTGACAAGAAATTTCAGGTGAAGTTCATGCTGATGGCTCCCAGCCTTGTCTACATCCCCCACTCCTGGTGCCCCCCCCAGCCACACACCCCCCTACCAACATGCACTCCCTCCCTACCTTTTCCTCCCTCCTCTCCTTCTACCCTCCCGGCCTCCCCCTTCAATTAGGTTTCTTTCTCTTTTAATAACTCATTTTAACAACAAATAATTTGGAGATTATATAGGATATGAGGACTCAATGGCAATTAACCATTTCTAAATGCAGCTTAGGAGGAAAAGACTCAAAGTAAATGTTTGCTTATGAATCATGCAATGATACAAATACCAACACAAATTTAGTGAAAACAGGTATTACAGAGTAAAGAATGATATTTGGACCCCATTCCCTAAGGAATGTTTTTAGCACAGGAATGTTTAGAATCTTTACTCTTAAAATAACAATTCACTGTTGACTGCAAAAATGAAAGAATGAAGACAGCTGGCCAAGCAAAAGCCAAATGTGAAACATATTTCAGGTTTAAAGCCTATAATACAAGGGAGGGAGGGTTACTGGTTTTCCTGGTTTGCTAAATTTTCTAAATAAACCTGGAAATAAATAAGGAAAGGAGGTCCAAGGTAAATACAAGGCGGGAAATTGTGTTAAATATATATACATATATAACTGTATAATATATACAGTATTTTTGTATCAGCATGCAAAGTATTTTTTTAAGATTTATTTATTTTTAGAGAGAGAGAGCACAAATGGGAGATGGGACAGAGGGAGAAGGAGAGAGAGAGAAAATCCTTAGGCAGACTCTTTGCTGAGGGCTGGATCCTGACACGGGGCTGGATCCCAGGACCCCTAGATCACGACCTGAGCTGAAATCAAGAGCCAGCCACTTAACCGACTGGGCCACCCAGGCACCCCCATAGTATTTTAAATACATATAACAAAATATATAGTACATTCAAATATATCACAAAATTATCTTGTTATCTGATAATTTACTAATTTATATTTCCTTAATTTTGCTTCTAGAAATCACTAACAGTTCTTCAATTATATCTAAGGAATCAACACTCTAAAAGCATTATTTGTTATATTCTCTACTTATTTTTACTTTTTTTACCCTGATCTTGATCAAACAGGAAAAGTGTAGTATCTATGTGCTTGCCCTTAAACCCCTAAAATCATTGTTTTTAAAAACTGCTTCTCAGGGCGCCTGGGTGGTGCAGTCGGTTACGTGTCTGTCTTCGACTCAAGTTATGATCTCAGGGTCCTGGGATCAGCCCGCATCAGGCTCCCTGCTCAGGGGGGGAGTCTGCTTCTCCCTATCCCTCTCCCCCTGTTCATGCTCTCGCTCTCTCACTTGCACGCTCATTCTCGCTCTCTCTCAAATAAATAAAATCTTTAAAAAAACCCTGCTTCTCAAATGCTTCATTTTTAATGATTTTTAAAACCAAGTACCTTTTAACTTTTGAGAGACAAAGGTTTAAAAAAAATTTACACAAGTTAAAATTAAAAGAGAAAACAAATTATTTCACTCAAATATGTAAAAGTATAAATATACTATGTATACAAATTAGGAACCATTCATATTTTTAAGAAAAAATAGCTATCTCACAGTAAGACTTTTTTTTAAATGTGGGAATGGTGCTATTAGGAAATACGGTAATACTGAAAATGTGTGTTTTATTTAATGAAATGTTTTTATCAGCATGTTATATTTCTACTTATAAATTCAAATTAGCAAAAAAGGGTAAGTAAAGTATACTTCTATTACATTTAGAAATCACTAAAATGCTTATACTTTAATTAGAAGAAACCAAAGATTTATTTTAATTGTTTACTCTTTATGGCGGTGACAGGGTTCAGAACACACTCTCCCAAAATACGGCGCCTTGTATATGACAGAATTTGAGAAACTACAGATGCAGGAAGGACCCCCCCCCGACCTTCCCTGTCCCCTGAAGTAGGTCACAAGACCCTGAAGTGAGGGGTACCCTCCCTATACCTAAAGGAAAGAAACATCCTTATCTCCAAAGGCAGAGAGAGGAACTCTATGAGAGGAATCCCAATGAACAGGCCTTGTAAAGCTTCCCCCAGTTGACTACCCTCACCTGATACCCTTTGTCCTATCATATTTTTCCACTTTCTACTCTTCGTCAAACTTGGTCCAAAAACAGCTTTAACCATTGAGGGAGGTGGGTGTTTTCCTCCTTATGAAGACTGCCGATTATGTAAAACTCATATTAAATAAACTTGTCTGCTTTTCTCTTGTTAATCTGTCCTTTGTCAGTCTCATTTACTGACAAAAGAATCAGGAGAGTAGAAGGGAAAAAAATATTTTTTTCCTCCCCTTCAGTGAATAAAACCTTTCTCCCAAATCTTTACAAAGTAGAAAATCAGTAACTAGGACTCATCCTTAAACTACTCTGCTAGATTCTCAAATTCTTATCAACTGAGAACTTCATTTTTTTCACCTTAATAATTCCAACAGTGATCTTAGTAACAGGAGTAATAAACACTATTAAGCACATACTATGGATCAGATACTTTTCTCTAAAGACAATCCTATGAAGTAAGTATTGTTTGTAATGTCCATTTTACAGAGGAAGAAACTGAGGAACAGAGGTGTTAAATACCTTGCTCAAGGTCATATGGCCAGTTTGCAGCAGGGAAACTAACTCTGAACTCCACTGTCTCCACTTTATCATAGAAACTTAGAGAAAACTGGAAATCAACCACGTGGTGTAAGATAATCACACCAGATTGTAAATGTAGTCTTGGGAAATATAGTTCTGACTATAAATTAAACTGAAGACAGTTATGACAGCAGTCTTCTCTATGGCAGGGATTCTTTGGTTTATTTCTGGAAATGAACGAACTTGCCCAAGTCTATACAACTAGAAAGCGACTTAAACTGGAGTCCCTGAATCCAAAAATCCCATGATCCTTGCATCACACCACTGAGTCTCTTCTCAAAGCTCTAAAAGTCCTGTTTTGCAAATCAGAGTTCTGATCTGGGAGTTCTGATCTGGGTTTCAACATTCCCAAGTAAATAGTAATGTATATTTTTCCACTCTGATTATGTTAGAACATTCTGGTAATGTCAACCCTGAAGTTGGGGTTTTGGTGAAGGGGGGAAAAAAAAGGAAAGATAGAAATTCCATTATTTGCTTTTCACAAAAAGCAAAGGCCTTAAAAATGGCATTACAGTAAGGACTGTGTTCACAGGGGAGACTCAATGGTCATCTTTTTACAGATAAGTGAGTTTTCATCTTCCATATTATTTCATTTAAGCCTCAAAATAATCAACACAGATAGACTCAGTACTAATATTCTAACCACTTTTAGTTACACCTAGAAAAGTCAAGGCTTGGAGAAATCAAATAATTTACCCAAAGATACAACAGGTTGTGGGAACAATGGAACTCTAATCTGTCTTCAGATTCCTAGTATAAGTGCTCTTTTTACTATAACCAACTTGCTTTCATACTGTAATTAAATACTTTGCTGCCCCGTTTATCAGAATTTCCTTCCTATGCAAATCTGTCTACTTTTCAAAGCAAAAAAATACTGGTCTCCAAATTTCTAAATCATCTGAACTGTTTCTTCTTGATTTTTTCAAAAGCATAAAGCACAAATATAAAGGTTTCCCACAGAATGAAGTCAGCCAAAAACAAGCACAGTACTTCACAGACCGTCTGGCTGGCAGATTTTAAAGGAACGCCCGCTATTACTTAGCCCCCGCCATCTGATCCCTCTAGAGCCCTGCCTCTCCTACACCTCAGCTGTATAGAGTTCTGAAGGTATCTGCTAATTCCTTCGGAGTCCTCAATAAGGATCTCACTGAATTCTGTCAGCTAGAACTATCACTTTCTTCAAAGTATGGTCATAATATTAGCACCTGGAATTAGAAAAGCACTTTCTTATGACTTTGAAAACATACTACCAGGAATGGCTAAGTAAAATTGTATTTCCAGCCTTTCAGTGAGGCAGCCTGGTGGTTTCAATCCTTGAATATCTCCCTCAAGGAACAGAGAAATGGGTAACAGGAGGCGAAAACATCTCAGGAAAGATGCTAATGCTGCAAGAGAACCACATTAGTTTTTCTTTTTAAGGGACTTCAGTGATAACACCATCATATTTTTGGTATCAGATGATCTCATCTAAGACTTCAATTTTTTATTTTAAGCTTAGCTTTTAGCTTTTCTAAACAGAGACACAATATAAATTCTATTAATTGAGTACAAATCACAATTATCATTTACACACTTCTCCACAAATCTCAAGGCTCTCCCTGGAAGGAAATTTTAAGTTTGGTGAGGTCGTGGGCCCTCAAAGCTCACTTGCGTATCACTGAGCCCACCGCAAGTTCTGAATGCCTCCAGTAAACAACACAGGTGCTTTCATCATTTAGTTTTATTATCTACAAGTGTTTGCACAGGACACAATGTAAGACATTTACAAAGCTAGTATTTTTCTAAAAAGTACAACTAAATCTGACTTCTTGAAACTTAGTCTAACAACTTGCTAGTTAGCCTAGAAAAAGGGACATTTTTTAAATGGAGTTATGGGCTTCCAAAAACTAAATATATTGCTACCTTAATTTCTCATGCTATCCTTTTCTACCCGCCCCCCCTCCCCACCAATCTACATAAACACTTTTTCTAAATACAGTGATTCTGGAAGAAACTTCCTATGTCTTGCCAATCTGGCTCATCTCATTTCTTGCTACTTCTCCGTCCCCTCACAACCAGAAACATCAAAATCCAGAAATATCCAACTGCCACACTTCAGCAAAAACATTGTGCTACTTCATGTTTGTGTCCTTGCACGTGCTATATTTCTATGGCCTGAAAATAGGCCTCCTCTTCTCCCCTTGGCAAATTTATATTTATGATTTGTTTTTTGTTTGTGTAAAGATTGTATTTATTTATTTGGGAGAGGGAGGGAGTGCAAGAGAGAGCACAAGGGTGGGGAAGGGCAGAGGAAGAGGGAGAAACAGGCTCCCTGCTGAGCAGGGAGCCATGGTGCTCCATCCATGGGCGATCTGATCCCAGGATCTGGGAGCCACCCAGGCACCCCACTATTTATCTTTTAAAATGTAATTTAGACCTCACCTATTCCAAAAGGTCAATCATGAGATGGCCCTAAATGGATAACTTCATTTTGAACTGTGTGTACATTACATTTAGTATCATGTATTGCTTTATGAATATGCATCTGCCTCATCTAATACATGATGATGACCTCGAGAGCCCATTCATCTCTTTCCCAGCACCCAGCAGAATACAGGAAACACAGGAGCTGCTCAATGAATGTTTGCTGGATGAATGGATGTTGAAGAATAAAGAATAGAAATATGATGAAAAGGGACTGGATTTTTAGTCAGGAAATAAAAAAAGAAAAGAGAATAAATGGAGGACAAGGATAAAAACAATAAAGCAAACTACTAGGACCAATTTGGATATTTCTTTCTTTTTTTTTTTTTTTTATTTATTTGACAGAGAGACACAGCGAGAGAGGGAACACAAGCAGGGGGAGTGGGAGAGGGAGAAGCAGGCTCCCCGCAGAGCAGGGAGCCCGATGTGGGACTCGATCCCAGGACCCTGGGATCATGACCTGAGCCGAAGGCAGTCGCTTAACCGACTGAGCCACCCAGGCGCCCCAATTTGGATATTTCTTATCCAAAAACTGTACCTCTACCTGGTTCCATCCAAGCTAGGAGTCTCTGTGAATTTCACAGACCCTGTAACGCCTAAATCTAAAGTACTTTAAAGAAAACAACTGAACACACAATCGTGTTACCACTTTTCCTGAAACCACGACTCTAGCTCAAGCTACCATCCTCATGTGCCTGGCCTATTGCAACAGACTCCCAGTTAGTCTCCCAGCTTTTACCCTTTTTTAGAAAGTCCAGATGTGATTATGCTGCCTCCCTGCTTAAAAATTTTGTTCAAGACTTCCCACTGTTCTTAGTACAAAGAACAAAATGAGCAGCATGACTAAAAGGAGCTTGAGAGGCCAGCCCAACTGTTCAGCCTCATACAACACCACACTTCCCTTCAAATGCCCTCTATTTGGAACATTCTTCTCCAGTGCCTACTTAATTCATTCCCTCTTGGATGGTCACAAATCAATGGTTATTCTGTCCAATAAGACCTCCCGACTTCCAAGAAAATCTCCCTATCTATACACTCTCTTAGCCCAACGTATCCCCACTGCATCACAGCAACAAAAATACTGTACAGCTTTTCATGATAAGATTAGTATCTATCTCCCCTCAACTAGATTATAAATTCTATTAGGGCTAGGACTATGCCTATTCTGACTGCTCACTTTCTAGTGCCAATGGAAACACACATTAAAGAATCATGGGATACTTCCTTAACATAATTTTCTTAAAAAATCTCCCTCCAGCCAAAAGCCACCATTGTGTTTATGATCAAATCCATAAAAGCATTCTCATGAATATCAGGAAAATGACAAGTTCATCTATTATCACTACTATTATTCAAAACTGTTCTAGAAGTATCGACCAAGGTAATTAGTTAAGGGAGAAATAAGACATCTAAAAAATTTAGAAAACCTGAGGAAAAATTATTATTTTTAGAACTGGAAAACCCAAGATGGCCAAACGAAAAACTACTAGAAACATAAGAGAATTCAAATGGAAGTTGAGTTCAAGGGTGCCTGGGGTGGCTCAGTTAGTTCAGCATCTGACTTCGGCTCAGGTCATGATCTCAGGGTCAGGCTCCCTGCTCAGTGGGGAGTCTGCTTCTGCCCCTCCCCCTACTTGTGCTCACTTCTTTCCCCCCTCTCTCTCAAAAAATTAAATAAAATCTAAAAAAAAAAAAGGAAGTTGAGTTCAAATTAACATACAGAAATTGAAGCTTCTCATATTTATGAACAAGAATAAGTGGAAATGTTAAAAAAAAGAAAAAGAAAGGGCTCCATGTATACCAACAACAATAATAAAGATAAAAAGACTTTCGAATAAACTGTACAAGAAATGTTTAGGATATACAAGAAGAAAACTTGAAAATCCTAGTAAGAGACATAAAAGATCAATGAGTAAATCTTAAACTTGGTTTTGTAAATATATCAGTTTTCCATAAATTAATATATAAACAGTGCAATCCCAATCAAGATATTAATAGAATGTTTTGGGAGGAACATGATAAAATGACTTTCATGTCTATTTAGGACAATAAACAAGCAAAAGTAGTCTGGAGAGTTCTGAAAGGGAAAAAAGACCCATGAAAGACTATCCTCCCAGGTAGGGTAGACAGGAAAATAAAGCAACTGAAAGTAAAAATGTCCTACTTATGGAAAAATCAACAAGGAAATATCAATAGAAGAGTATAAAGAGCTCAGAATAGACCCAAATACGTATGGGGATTGAATATATGAAATTAATGGAGTTTATAAAATTAATGGTGAAAGATAGATTTTTCACTAAATTGATTTAAAGAAAAAAAGGTAATCTAGATCTTTACCCTCATTGCCTCCACAATAAATCCCAAATGAATGAAAAACTTAAATTTTTAAAAATGAAATCACAAAGCAAAATAAAAATGTGTAAATCTTTTTTTAAATTTTACAATCTTGGAGAGATAAACAGGACATAAGAATCAGAAGCCATAAAAAGTAAGACTGACAAGTTCAATGACATAAAAATTCAAAATTTCTTATATTTCAAAAAAATAAATAAACAAAATGAATAAAAAAGAAAGGACAAACTGGCCGAAAATATTTGCAACATATATATCTCCCCACATGTATTCACATTCATTAAAATATAAACTCCCTAAGAGCAGGAATGTGTATGTGGGTGTTATGTGTGTGGAGGGAGGTTCTCTCTGATGTATTCCCAGGCTAGATTAGTACTTAGTACATGGTAGATCATCAATAAATATTTGTTGAATAAATGAATGAGCATTTGACACCCATACATATCAATTAGAAAAGATCAATGCCTAGCACAGGGCCCAGCACACCCTAAGTATTCAACAAATACCTGCTGAATGAATGAATCCAATAAAAACATGTCCAAAGAATAGGAAGAAACAATCACTGGAAAGAAAAAACAAAAACAAAAAAATGGCCAGGAAACATTATTAAAATGGTCAAACTCATAATGTGGAATTAAAAAAAATCAAAGACGGGCGCCTGGGTGGCTCAGTCGTTGGGCGTCTGCCTTCGGCTCAGGTCATGATCCCAGGGTCCTGGGATCGAGCCCCGCGTCGGGCTCCCTGCTTGGCGGGGGGGCCTGCTTCTCCCTCTCCCACTCTCCCTGCTTGTAGTCCCTCTCTCGCTGTGTCTCTCTCTGTCAAATAAATAAAATCTTAAAAAAAATAAATAAATAAAATAAAATAAAAATAAAAAAAAAAATGAAAGAAAGAAAATCAAAACCACATTATACCATTTTTTAACTATCAGACTAGAAAAGAAATGTAAAGATAGTATTGGCAAGACCATTAATAAATAGCTTCCTACACTGTTAATGGAAGATTTAACTTTGGTGAAAAAACTGGCAACACTGACCAAAATTTAAAATACATAAACTCTTTGACCCAGTAATTCCATTTCTTAGAATTTCTCTTACTGATAAATACACATATACATGAAAAGATCTATGTCCCAGAATATTTAGAGTAGCCTTTCTATAACAGAAGTCTGTCCACTTAATAGAATGCTTTATAATAATTAAAAAGTATAAATCTTATATATATTAAGACACATTAAATTACATTAAATGAAAAAAATAAGTTGCAAAAAAGAATCCCATTTTTGTTTTTTGTGTGCATATGCATATACACATAATAAAATCTTTTTAAAATATTGAGACACTGTATTCAACTAGAATATACAAAAGTTTTAAGAAGAAAAGGGAGATAAGTGTATTCATTTCATTAAAAATATTTTGAAGGGAAAAATAAGCAAAGAAAATGAAAACAAAGGGAGGAGGAATAAAAGTACACAGAGGAAAATTTTCTAAATAGAGAAGGGGTAAGAAAACCTGGTGGCCCTAGAAATCCATAGTTATGATTCATATCCTTATTTCCAAAAAGGATTCTGAGCTAGTTTATGACACAAACACATGGACCATAAGCACTAAGAGGAAGGAAAGCGGGTCTTTCATGCTCACCATGTATTCCCAGTGCCTACTAGGCAGTAAGGACTAAGTAAATATGCGATAAGGTAAAGTTACAAGTGAGAATGGAAACCATATAGAAAAAGGGAAGGCTGGGAAAAGGATGATGATTATTACTGGGTGCCAAAACCTAGCTCTGATTTCCCAGCAGTCACAGTAGAAAGAAAAACTTGGATGCTGCAAGCCAATAATCTTCCAGCAGGTACATAGGTTACTCCCCCCTGTGGGATGTGGTGCCAGAATTCCCCCAAACCAGATTCATTTGCATACTCTACCTCAGGTGCTGTAACCACAGTCAAAGACCTGGGAGCACTTCAGACACCGCTGAAACCACTGAGTACTCTGATGATGGTTCACCCCCTTTTCCCTAACACTAGTAAAAAGAAGGGACTCGAGACTGCAGACATTCCTATCCTTCCCTATGTTGCTTCTAACTATTAAAGCTAGGAATACATAAAAGCTAGAACATAAAAGATAAAGGAGCTGGAAAAGGGAGTTTCAGATACAAAAACTAGTCAACTTTTAATTCCCTATATTAAGGAAGTAATTAATGCAAATAAATAAAATTGAGGGTAATAATTATTTGCAAATCACTCCACAGATTCAGTTCAGGATACATCTTTATTCCCAGATTGTATCCAGTTGATCTAGAATGGGAATCCCTCAAGAAAGAAAAAAACCAATGTCTTCAAATTAGGTAGTTAGGTTAGAATCTCCTACCTGTTTGTCAAGGGATTTGATCAAACTTTTGCTTCAATACAATATCTAAGGGCTGGCTAACACCTTTCAACTCCAGTGTAGATAAACCACAGATTTGCATAAAAGCTACTGGAAGTACATGATTATCTAAAAGTTATACTAGTTAATCAGAACTAAAAAAAAAAAAAAAAGGCATGGCCAAAGAGGGACATGCCTCTTAGAATATCAGAAATATGCACAAAGAAGTCTTTTTAGCAATAAAACTAGGGATAGCTACGCTGTGTAAGACTTCAACACTGCGTGAACACAAGAGAACTGCATAACTTCGTTGCTTCCATTCTTATTTTGCAAAAGAGGAACAATTCTTCATTATGTAGACATCTTTCCCTGTATGCTCTGAGGGAAAAGGTTTGATTATTTCTACCATTTATATTATTTCAGACAAAACTGATCATTTCTGGGTTTTGTTCCTAAACCTTTGTAAAAGAAGAGGAAAAAATCACAAGCATCAGTGAAAAGTACACATTATTATTGCTGATCTGCTGATGGGCTTGTTTCCCCAAGAGTTTGAATAGTATGATTCCATTTTCTTCAGGAAACCGAAAAAAATAGTAATCTTTCCAGATCAAACTTCCACCAAGCAGTTTTAGTACTACATTTATCATACCTAGCAAAACCACCAGAGGACAACTCCATCTGCTACAACAAAACAGAGAAAGATAAAGGTCTCCAAACACTTAATAGCACTTTCCCAAAAAAGGGCCATAAACCTAACACCACTGAAAGAGAAATGCAATCTGCACTTTGCAGACCGAGACAGGAATTGCTTCAATACTATCTTTTTCCCTCTTCCTCACCATAAAAACTACCCACCCCTAGTTGTGATGTACAGATCTACATCCCAAGACTCTTAGGAGATTAGGAACCCACAAGTGCCAACAAAGACAGGAAACAAGGACTTCTTTCCCACACAAGCTTTATCGCCATTTCATTTCAATAATTACATATTGAGTGAACACTGAAAAGAAAAGCAAAAAGTATGCCCACTCAGAAGCACAAGCAAGACAAGTAAGTACAACTCAAACTAGACATACAATAACACAATCACCCCTGCCAAACCAAGGTTAGATGCAGAACACCTTAAGAGAATAGGAGAATGATCCCATCCATTTGCCTTAAATCATTCCTGGGAAAGAATAATTAAAGGGCCCATTATAAAGCAAACACCATATCAAAGATATGGGTTCACATATGAGTAGATACCCTTAAGAATCCATCAAAGCTGTGGTTTAGGGTCCGGAGGAAAAATGTTTACTAAATGCCTTCCTTGGGTCCAATTTAAAGAAAGGTAGAAAGGAAGGAACTTACTTTAAGGAATTTCACTGGGAAATACAAGGAAAAAACAAACAAACAGAAGCAATTAGATAAATTTTTCAGCCTAAACTTTATTCTGAATCCTTTACATTTACTTTTTAGCTTTTAAAATTATGATTAAAATTTAGCAGGAAAAAGTAAAATAATGCAAATAAAATTAAATATCAATGACTCAAAAGATGGAGGGTTAGGAAGGTTTTTTTCTCTCTTCAAAAAAAGTTTGTGTGAAAAATTGTAAGTAGATGTTTGTTGGTCCTCTCTTTGTAATTGTGTACATTGTGGTATCATATAAAAAATTCAAGAACATTTAAAATTCAGACATAAGTAAATGGAGGGTCTATCAACCTTCATTTTTGTTGCCAATGGGAAAAAAAATCAGTTTAAGTTACTGTGGGATGTGGAGGAAAGAACAAAGAAAATAATCTCTTATTTTTTAGATGCTAAAATTTTGTCTTTGCAGGGTAGGGAGAAGTGCCAGGTGAAGATTCACATCCGCACAGATGCACATCTATGATTCTCAATGGAAAATAAGTGGGAAATAGTAAATGGTTAGAGTGTGAAACCACAAACAGCTTATTGCCATAGTACCTTTTCCCAAAACTCATGCCCCAGTTGTGACCCTCATATCCACACGACACATTCTACAAATTAAAATAAAAATCAGCAACTCCTTATCTTGGAATTTATTTCGAGTTTATTTTGGTGTTTAACTATATTGCAAATATACTTAATAAGGGGTGTTTGGTGTGGACATCAAAATTATTATTCTGAAGTGCTATTTTCCCCTATTATTTTTAACTCTATACCCACATACAATTGATAATACTTATAAATTCCCCAGTTCTCTCCCTTAAACAACAAAACCAAAATGGGTATTTTTCTTCTGGAGTCCTTATTTTTCTTTACCCTCATTACTACAGTTTTCCCATATCACCTTCCCTTCATAAAAACACTGTTGTATGTGCACATACTTTCTAAAATATCCTAAAATATCACAGCTCACCCTTTTAAAATCACAACCTCAATCTTCAAAAAACACATCAGCATTTAAATCTGATATACAGATAAAGATCAAGAATTGCTCTTTTTTTTTTTCTGATGAACAATCTCATTATCATAGGCCGCTGTGGTTAGAAAGATAACACCACTGAAGTCAAGCAAAACTAAACTTGACCTTCATCCTGTCATAATCAGATGACCCACCAAAGGTCCCTTCCAATAACAACCAAAAACAGGAAAAGAGCAAAAACACACAAAAATAAATTTGGCTGAACTCCAGTTTTCATCACCATCCAGTTGGATGGTTTTCTGACCAGCAATAATCTTTATTCCCTTGGAACTTTACCCTAGTAAGGGCCAGGGTCAGAATATCTTTTTTTTTTCTTTTGCCAGAAATTTCTTGCCAATATTCTCTGCTCTACCCTTTCCTTTCACAGCAATCCATCCAGTAAGCATTTCTAGAAACAATGTGCATAAAGGCCGGGAATATTAAGAATAAAGACAACAAACTGAAATGAAAGAAGCTTCATATATGACTACCAAAAAAACCTGGGAACTGGTACGAGGCTCTTCGTTAGTGCTCTAAGCTACAGTAACAAGAATGTTGGTTTGTTTTTCCCTGCTGAACACACCAACATAAGGGAAAGAACTTCCTCTTCATTCTTCTTTCCAAACTACTGCCAATCACATTTGGAGCTAGAAATCTATAAGGATGAAACCAGACATATCTATCAGATTATTTAAACACCTGAAATTCTCAGGGTTGTTTGTTTTCCAAATATTCATTAGCATATCAAACTTCAGCATACTTGAGTTTTATAAAAATCAGAGAAAAATTGGCAAAGCAAAATGTCATAAACATCAGATTTTCTTACAGACTTCAATGAAACCTATGTTTTATAGTTAGACTATAATGAGTATGAGTTTGTTCACTTGGTTTGTTTTAAACATAATCTGAATTAGGTATAGAAAGCATCTTTCAGAGAGTTATCTTTAGGATAAAACTATTAAAACACACACACAAACCCCCCCATACACATACACACACACCCCCCACACTACTCTTAAAGGCCTTTAGTTAAAAGCTGTTGAGACAGATTTTTTTTAGTAACATGACTGAAGAATTGTATATATTCAGAGGGGTTAAAAATATTGACAAAATAAAAATCATCAATTCCTAACACATTATAATTCTGTAAAATACCCAATGATAGTTGCAACATCAAATAAGACTAAAGAGTACACTTTATTATTATTATTATTATTATTATTAAGCAATAAGCTGCATACACTGTTAGTCTTAGGTCTTAATGTTGAAAACTATAAACTATCAAAAACTATACGTGCATACAAACTCTCACTAATCTTTTGTAAAGGCCATTTTTTGGTATTTAAAAAGTTGTGACTAATTTATTTTGGAAAATAAAAAATTTAAAACACAAGGTAAAAGAGAAAACATACTCTAAATAAGACACACTTCGGCTCTTTTTTAATATCCAACTTCTAAAAGACCTTCCAAGGAAGTTATTTTAGGTTTAAAACTTATGGTTTTCACTTCCGGTTCCAGATTTTGTCTCTTTTATTCCTATAGTTGACTAGATTCAAGCATATAAAACCAAAAACAAAACTGCTTTAAATTACGTATGTGAGGGCGCCTGGGTGGCTCAGTCGTTAAGCGTCTGCCTTCAGCTCAGGTGATGATCCCAGGGTTCTGGGATCGAGCCCCGCATCGGGCTCCCTGCTCCGCGGGAAGCCTGCTTCTCTCTCTCCTACTACCCCTGCTTGTGTTCCCTCGCTCGCTGTCTCTCTCTCTGTCAAATAAATAAATAAATTCTTAAAAAAAAAAAAATTACGTATGTGGACTTTTTTGGTCGACTAATTATTCTTTCTATATTTTGATTTGGGGTGGAGTATGTCATTAAATGGTGATATCAACGGAGCATGAAAAAAGTATTTCTACTGAGTTTGTTTTTAAATAAACAAATGAAAGCTTTTTCATTATCCTAACAACCTACACAAATGCCAGACTTGAAGGTATTAGTCCTATACAATATTTTAAAATCTTCTACCTAAAATGCCTTCTTTTTTGCTACATCAGGCTAATTCTTATAATAATTACATGTTGTCATGTGGTCCCTTCCTAAATAAGCCTCAACTTCCTCACTAAAAATTGAGGATAATATGCATTTCATGAGGTTGCTGTAAGGATTAAATGATGTAAAATACATAAACTACCCAGCATGATAGCCTGACACACCAAAGGTACTTAATAATAAATATTAGTTGCCTTCTTCTAGAAAATTCTATATTATGAAACTTTTTAAAGGTGATTAAAGCAAAGCTATTTCGAATCCATTTATTGATAAGGCCATGTGCAATTTTATGCTTTCCACTCTATTAAGATTGTCAGATTTTTTTCCCAAGGAAGCATGGGGGTGGGGGTGGGGCGGAGCACAGCAGACAAAAACTGAAAGAGAAAAACAACACAGATGTTGCTGCCCTTACTTTCATTCTCTTAAAGTATTTTTTGATAAGCTTGACTTTTTATCGCTCTTACTATTTTTCCAAGAAATACATTTTTCTTAGTTTTTTTTTTTGTTGTTTTAAGAAGTCAAATCTAAAACTAAACAGATATCCTATGCCAAAGTACACCTCAAAGCGGGTATCTTGGTTGCTGAACATTTTACAGTATAAGGCCTCAGTCTCTTTACAAAAAAAAAAAACCCTCTAAAGATTATTGACAACTAAGCGTTCTCACAGTTATGAATTATTTCACACCTCTTGAAGGTTTAACTTGGTTAATTTTAATATGCAAACATACTTTCTCATTCTTTACTCTCAATCCTACTGTTTTCTATGCCGCAAAATCCCCTGATGGCTAAAGTCACTGCAACCCAGCTCACTTCTCAACACCCCCTTTTCCACGCAAACATCCACCCCTCAAGAAGAGATGCCCCGCATTGTTTGTGCTGAGTTGGAAACAATACACTTCCACTGCGGTTAATTTACATCAGATGTTGCCTGGCCTGAGGAGCGGAGTGCTGTCTTTTTTACCCTCTTTCTTCTCCCGCTCCCGCCTCCCATTTTTAATTTAAATTACTCTTTTTATTTTAAAAACTTCCGGATGTTTTATTACCTTGGCAGCTTTACTTTTTCTCTGGACTGACTAAAAAAGGTAAGTTTAAACAGTTTTTGCCAGGTTAATGTCTTTTCCTTTTTTACATGTGTATCTGACAACCAGAATCCATAGTGTTAAAAGTGCAATATGATGTTGCTTTTCTACCACGCTAACTCATGTTGGACACAATTTCACTGTGTTTTGTAATCTAAATTACAAAAAAACAAAAATGTTATTTTATATGCAGTTAAATTGGCTATTCTCTAATCATCTTTATTAATAGCAACACATGTGCTCCTAAAGGATACAAAAGGATTTGATGCTTGCTTTTGCTGTTTTTATTTTTATTTTTTAGAAAACCCTACAATATTACACATGCAAATACAGTAAGTCATTGTTTCCTTGAGTAATATTTATAAAGTATTAAAATTTTTTAACTTTTGAAATCTAATATTAACAATACTTTATAGTATTTAAGTATACTTTATAGCCAGTTTTGCTTTGAAAGCCAAATGTCTCCAAAAAAATATAATTTTTAAAAATTTTCCAGATATCTGAAAAAGTATAACTATTTTTAATAAAATTTATAATTAAAGCCATCTCCGAGACCAATATCCTACCTTCCAATCAAATTTCACTGAACTATTTTAACTAAAATCAAGTAAGTTAAACATGTTCCATCAACACAGTTTAAAAATAAGGTATGCAAAGATTCCCAGCATATGCATATGACACAAATAATTAAGAATCACATTTCAAACTTAAAACACTTCCACCTATGAGGTTCCAAAAGTATGAGTACATGGTTTTAACTTTTAACTTTTACTCTCTGTACTACTTTCTCTCCCCTTCTCAAACCAGCTCCCCCTGTACCCCCAACACACATATAATAGATCATTTAGGCCAGTGGTATTTTAGTACATCACCCCTCCTCCACTTAGACAGTCTTGCCTTTTATATCTCTGTGGAGGTTCCCATGGCAACACTCACTTACACCAATACTATTTCCAACTGAAATGAAAGAAGCCAAAATCTAAATGCTCCATTACTAAATCACCCACACCCTGAAACGAGTAAGGATTTTTTTCTATTATTTTTTAATGAAAAAGTAAGCTTCTGGAATTTCTACAAAAAATAGTTAATTAATATTACAGAAATAACTAGGAAAACAGAGTCATTGTAGGTAATTTTATATATGCATATTATTACATGAGATTTGCATGGGCTTTTATTACATAAAACTGATATGCTGAGCCAAGAGGTTTACTCATTTATCATCATGAACAGTAAGTATAATTTTTACTAGTCCAGTCTACTGTATCAAATTCTTTTTTTTTTTTTTTTTAATGTTGGCTACATAGCTCACAAAAACCCTGGTGAGAAATTCTAACAAAACAAGCCAAGAAGCAATTCATGGACAGCAGGAGGCAATTCCAGAACACAGGCACAATCTATAAAGAGAAACCACTACAGCTTTTTGATGTTAAATAAGTAGAAATATCGGTATACCACAAAGCTAAGAAACAGCCTGTTGTATCAGGTTTAAAAGTAAAATATTCAGGGTCAAATGTCTTGAGTACCTTTGTCTAGACTATTTTCAAAAGTACTACTTTCAAATTTTTATAATTTTTAAAACAAAATTCTCTCTTTGTAATACTGAAGTCTGCATATATTTAGTTTTAGTACAACACACATTCCAAACAAGTTATTCAAAATATAGAGACGTGGGGGCTTATGGGTGCTGTGTGTGTGTGTGTGTGTGAGAGAGAGAGAGAGAGAGAGAGAGAGAATGTGTGTGTGTGCGCGCGCGCGCATGTGTGTTTAAAAGCAAAACATCAAGGTGGGAGGTCAAACATTTACTTTGAAAACATATACATTTCTTAAACAGGTTGTACACACTTCTAAGAAGCCTCACAGAAGAGACAAGAATATAAAATGAGAAAAATTTCATAAAGCTTTTTGATAAATGATCAAAGCTAAGCATTAAACATCTCTGCATGGTGAATACATTTTTTAAAAGGATAAAAATCAATAGAGTGTACACTGAACCTTATTTATTCTGACAACATATCATAGCACCTGGATAGGCTGTATTAAATAATTTGTTTCTGTACAGTTTATTAATATATGTGGGTTCATAAAATAGAACAATATGTATTTTAATTTAAAAATCATACTTTTATAAACTTTGTAATGAGGGGTTTTTTTCTTGCTTTTACATTATCACTTTCTTAAAATGAGCTGATTCAAAAGACTATAAAGACTCCCTCAAAACCAGTACAGGAAACTGCAAGAATTTACTTTGCCAAAAGCAGCTTTTAAGACATGAGCATGAACTGCCTAATGAATCTCATAGTTAGACTTGTGAAAAGGACTGACTTGCACCTTTCTGAGGTCTTTCTGTCTTTTTAAAAATTCCCATACAGTGGGACTGACACTTTTTTTTTTATAAGGGCTGGGGCAGGTGTGAGTGTGTTGGGGGAAGGGGTGATCTGAAATATTGGGGAGTTTGTGCAACATTTGTGAGGGTTTTTATAGGCAGGATCCTCTCTCGAGTATTTAGAAAAGCAAAACAAAAATAACTATTAAATGTTCATTTTACAAAAAAAAAAAAATAGCAATCCTTTGCAAATGTTTCAACATTTTACTTTCATTTCAATATTAACCACCTAAAAGCAAACATTTGCAGAGTTCAGAAATCCTTCCAGGTCTTTGGAGACATTTAACCAACGTTGATATTAGGTATATTTTTAAGCCAACTTCAAAAGCAAAATCCAGAAAAAAGTATTATAACCTCTCGAACAAAAAAGAATTTAATTTAAAAACCTTCCTTTATCACAAGCAGGTTTGGATGCAATGCCACCTGGTGGCACAAAAAAACTCTTAAGTAGGCTTCGATTTTTAGAAACTGAGCTGTTGAAGCTCCAAACATCCCTTTGACTACTCTACTCTCTCCCAAACAAGATATTCATCCCAGAGTTTAACAATAAATGATCATTTTTATTTAAGAACTTTAAAATTTTTAAGCAATTAACTTCATGTGACAATTTCTTCAATGTTTAAATATCATAAAAGCAGCATTTTTTCAAAAACCTAAATTATACCACAGCTTTAATTTTTAAAAGATGAAATGTTTAAGAATGGAGGGAGGGGGCAGGGATGGAGTAACCGAGCTGCTTTGTAAAATTACACTGTATAATTAATTCCATGGTAAGAATGTTTTTATGGTGTGTTTTGGTGACCTTTTATTACCATCAAGTTCACAATGCTGGTGGGCTGCCTTTTAATCCCTCCGCAGACAAAGGCCCTAAATAAACACAGATCCCTTCCTGGGAAAAAGTCCACTCTGGTTAAATGGTAAGGAAATGAGTAAATCATTAGTAATCTTTAAAGCCAAAGCTATAAACTCAAGTTACCTTAAGTTTAAATGAAAGTGTCCTGCAAGAGTTTCAAAGTTCTGTCACAGATAGAAATCTCCAGCTCTTGACTCCAGACTAGGCGCCAGCTGATAAACAAACAATTTAAGTCAAGAGCTGGAGAATTCCCAGCTTTTTCATTTAATGGCTTTGGCCAAGAGTATTTATTGCCTCCAGTTTTATTCTCACTTAGCTCTAAGAGGAAATTTAAACTCATCATTATCTTAAAGCCCCATATGGGTAGCAGTCAGCTCACCTGATAGAGCTCCTCTTACTCTGTACCAGTTTGAGTCTCTAACTAGAAGTGATGTAATAATGTAAACTAATTAACTACAGTTTTAGGTTGACTTTTTAACAGGCTAAATAAATTTTGTTCAATATAGTTTATATTCCCACTCGGGGTAGTAACAATTCCAAAAAGTTTAACTTTACAGTTTTACTCCAAACTACCAGCTAAAATGGAAAAGGACAGTGTAATCTCTCTCTCATTCCCCCACATGCTCCTGCCCTGCTTCTCCCTCTCGCCCTTGTCCACTAGCCCTTGAGTACTATATAAACTTTTCTGAATCAAATATAGACTATTCCTATTAATTTTTAAATATCCAGTGTTGTTCCATCTATTTCCTAAGAGAGCAGTGTGCAAGATTTAAGATGTAAATGTCTTATCATGAAAAGCTGTTGATTTTATACAAGTACTAATAAGAATATAAAAATACATCCTGATTAAAGATCATTAGAAACCATCAAATATTTCTTAATGCTATGTTTTAAAATTTGCTATTAAAGATTACAGATCTCAAAGTCACCATGCTGTTGCTTTTCTTCCTTTCTCAAAATTATCATTTACTTTTAGAAAAAAAATCTCACCTCTACTTAGGATTTTATGTCGAAATAATTCTTTTAACTATTGGAATGTTTGCAGATATTTGACAGTTACAATAAATCAACTATTCTTCCTCTAGCTGCCTGTCTAATGAAAAAAATTTGCTGCAAGAAAATGTTTATAGCTTTATAGGTAAAAGGGTTAATAAAATATGGCATTTATGCAAAGAAAAGTTCTCTCCCTCCCACTTCTTAATTTTCAGAAAGTTTTATAAACCTATTTGGCTGGAAAAGCCAATTAACCATTTCAGTGTCTGCCAAGACTATTTTTCTACTCTTTTAATATATGTGCATAGTACGTCAAAAATGTTGGCCACTTGAGGACAAGTATTACCCTAACACGTAAGAATTAGGGGAAATACAATGTAATTAATGATAAAACTATTTGTAGGCCCAGCTTCATATTCTGTTTAATTTTTTAAAAACCTCCCTAACAACAATGCTGTCTCAGAGACCACAATGGATGAACGTTTAGATGACCATAACTAACAGTCAATAACTCAATAAAAAAGATGTCATGGACAAATCTTAAAATTCTTAATACCCTTCTAAAAAAGTCCACATTCTCTCATATTGATAGAGGTAATGTGAGCTAAGTACGAAACACCACCAACAAAACCCCTCTACCTTTAGGTCAAGTTAAAATCACTTCAAGGAAGAGAGAAGGTAAGTGTGCTGCCATACCTCCACTGGCCCTGAGGGAAGGGTCCTTACTATGAAATGTGCCTTTGGATTTAAAAATTTTCACAACTAAAACACCCAAAGCAATGCAAAACAAAAGAGAATCATACAGCAAATATAGAGAGAGGATTTAAACTCTACTTAATCTACTTTTCATCTGCTAACATTACCAAACTTGAAGAAAATCAGACACCTAGAAAACCACAAGTAAGTCTGATAATGGTTTGATGGCAATGACAAGGCCCTTGTGAAATTCTTAATCCCATTTCCTCCTCCCACTTTACCCCCAGCGCTAGCCAGGGATCACAAGTGAAACAAATAAAGACATAATACGCAGGTATAGTGGAACTAATTTCACACTGCTTAGGAATCAACAGATGTTAATAAAAAAATAAATTATATATAAGTAATAGCTTCATGGGATTTATTTGCTAAATATACTTGACCTTTATA
Organism: Phoca vitulina; assembly: GCF_004348235.1. Taxonomy (NCBI): domain Eukaryota; kingdom Metazoa; phylum Chordata; class Mammalia; order Carnivora; family Phocidae; genus Phoca; species Phoca vitulina. The sequence goes on along the minus strand of NW_022589707.1, from coordinate 41,005,858 downwards.
TAAACACCACTAGGCAGTTCTGAACTGTGACCAGACCCAATTGTGTCTGGTCTGACTTACATCCTGAATGGCAATTAAAGGACATTAAAAATACCCTAGGATTACTTCAGACAGGACCCCTGCCTTATCCATGCACTTTCCAACATAACCAGGTGAAGAAAACACAGTATCCCTCCACCACAGGACAGAGCCTGGCAAGAGCAACCCTGGTAATGGTTGCTTGACTGGAAACTGCAATGCAATTAAAACCTGGCCTCCAGATTGGGAGATGGGGGAACCGCAACTGCAAGAAAGTGAATTCTTAGAAATGAACTAGGTTGTCATTAGCAATGATAATTATTACTAACAATAAATGATAACAATAACAAGACTGAATGAAGTTATCACCGTGCCTTCTCTAACCCATTCTTCTATTTTCTTAGGAGACAAATTATTAAAGCTGCCTCAACTATGTTACTTTGGGCAGTGAGTCAGCAGTCTTCTCTAAACGTGTGAAGAACTCGTTAACACCTTATATAGGGACTCCTGTCCATGACAACTGTGGTAGGGGAGACTTAGGCATCCCAAAGAATGTAAAAAGAGGTTTTTGGGGGGCACCTCTTCTTAGGGACTAATTTCAAAGAAATCTCTGGTATTTACCAAACATTTCTGAACTAGTGCAAACTGGAGAAAATCCTACGCAAAAAGGATACTCACTGGATACAAGGTGATAAGTAAAATTATGGGTAAATGTAAATGGCTAACATAATTAACCCATTTTTGGTGTGTTGGTATTGATGAATCTTATGTCATTTTTAAGGAAATGGATTTGTCCATCAAACAAAATTAAAATTTTAATTATTTGAATTACTAAAGCTTTAAATACCACCAGAACAGACCAAGGAAAGGCTTACTTTACCTAATATTTTTCAAGACTGACTAATTCAAGTCTCTCCTACAAAAGTGAGTGCCACAAAATGTCCTTTTCTCTTAACTTTTTTTTTTTTTAAGTAATCTGTACGCCCACCATGGGGTTTGAACTCGCTACCCCAGGATCAAAAGTCCCATGCTCTATGTACTGAGCCAGCCAGGCACCCCTGCCACAAAGTGCTTTTAAATTTTATAATAAGTTAATAATGTGAAAAGAACTAAAAATCATCACAGTAGTACAATTCTTTAAAGGGAAGAACCCATGAAAATGAATTATCTTAACCCTGTTAAACCAACTTATTTCAAAACATTAAAAAAAATAAAATCTTACCGACGTAAGACTAAAATGTAAGACTAAACACCACACCCAATACTACTGTGTAATCAAACAGCCTGTGAGAACATGAAAAAAGACCTATCGTGTGTGATAGCCCTTCCCTCTCCACACATTATCAAATAAGGCAAATTCAGTTATATGAAATTTGGTAACATAATTTACTTTTGGACAGAAATAGCAATGTTTCAGCCCAAAGCCAAGTAAAATTGCCAAGTTATAAACTTCTCTAAGAAAACGTTTTAGTAGAAATGCCAACAGACCCTTAACTATAATGGTGTTACGTGCCGAAATAGAAGTAATTTTTGTTTTTGTGGTCCCTTTACCATAAATTAGATACAGATCTAGTGGAAAAACAGGGAAAAACAGCAGATACCAGTTCAGTGAGCAGTTAAGGCCAAGACTACACACTGGATTTTAAAAACAATAATGGAGTCTATGTGAGACTTTCATTGAGGAATTTAGCAAGCAAGTCTAACGCTCTAACAGAAACGCCTTAATAGATTTTGTGCTTACTGTTACTCCCTATTCTAAGAATACCTCGAACAAATTACTAAAACTTAACCCAGCCAAGCAGAGTATAAAATTTGGTTTCCTGGTAGGGAACTGTTACACAAACACATACACATCAGTTCAATTATTTAATTTTGACATTAATCCCTAACTGGAGCAATAGAGTTTAGCAAATCAATGAGGCTTGCCATCGCGGACAGCCTTGGGCTAACTACAAGTGCCACTTTAGAGTCACTTCAACTCAAGGTCTCTGTGTAACTCTACAGACATAGGAGGCAAGCAGTGAATTTATTCTTCAATTATCCAAGCACAGTTAAGTGCTATAATTACGCCCTTGGAGCAGACTGAACAGTATTTGGTCATTAGTCACAAACGATAGTTTTTAATTTGCTTTATGTCCAGCATTCATTATACAAGAGAACTGATCGCATTGGAACTAATCCTGTAGTAGCAGACCCTCTCTCTACACTAAAAAAAAAAAAAAAAAGACGCACATATCCAGAACAAGGTGACTAAACGACAGACATGTGACATTAAAGAAGGATTACAACTTTCATAAAGATGTGATTTACACAAGACAGGTAAACAGATTAGGGCATCATATTTGAGGCCAGGGTCATGGGCTAATTTATATAAAGCCCAGTTAGCTTTCCTTTGATAACCACAAACTGATAAACAAAGGCACGGTGTCAGACATATGGGGAGTCAATGTAAAGGTGAGTCAATTTAATAAACACTGAGCGCAATTACCCGCTAAGTCCTGGTGATACAAAGATAAATGTTTCACAAACATACCAAGCTTCTTCATACCTCAGAGCCCATACAGAGCAGTCTGCTCCACTGAAATACTCTTCCCCTGAAGTTGTGCACTCAGATCTCTGCTTAATGATCACTTCCTCAGAGAAGACATCCTGTCCATTCTATGTAAAAGGACCTTCCCCTGAAGTCTTTGTTTCATTAACTGTTTACTCTGCCTTTTTTTTCTTCATAGCACTTCTAATTGAAATTATTTTTGTTTGTTTATTCTCTCTATTCCTACTAAATCACAATTCATGAGGCAAAAGACTTTGAATATCTTCAAAGCACTACCTCTAGTGCCTAGACCATACCCACCACATTAAAGTACTCAATAAATGTTAGTTGCATGAAATGAAGAATGAAGCGTGTCCCTTGCAATCAAGACATAATAGTAAAATTAGATAAGAGTATATAATCAGAAAACAGTATATAATCTTGTAAGAATTATATAAATAGAATAATATTAAGTACATTTCAGTGAAGAAAAAATGAAGACCTTCATTTTTAGAGTTACCTTCTTTCCCTAAAAGTTCTAGGCTCTTCCTAATATGAAGTGAATGTCTTTGAGTTTATTAACAGAAGTATAACAAAACTGAAACTAAAGGTGATAAGAGAATTATATAAGCTAACCAATTTCCTTTCTTCCTTGCTTAAAGAATATTTACTGAAGAACTGTCAAATCTAATTCCAAATTCCACTGGTTCCCCTTGGATGTAACTGGGAATCATTTATGAGGTTTCTAGGTAATCTTTAATATAAATTTTCCATTTCCAGAATTAAAAATTCTTCTGTTGCCCCAAATTCAACTGTGTAAGTCAAATCAGGTGTTACCCTCTCTCTAAATATCCATACAGATGAATATAAGGTAAAAGTCAAAGTAAGTTTTAGTAGCTACCCCAGAAAGGACAAAGACAGTATTTCTTTACAATGCCCAGCATGTTGCTATGGTCAAACTGTTTTTTTAAATTTCAATTAATTAACATATAATGTATTATTAGTTTCAGAGGTAGAGGTCAGTGAGTCTTATATAAAACCCAGTGCTCATTACATCACATACCCTCCCCAATGCCCATCACCCACTTACCCATCCCTCCACCCTCACCCCTCCAGTAACCCTCAGTTTGTTTCCTATGATTAAGAGTCTCTTATGGTTTGTCTCCCTCTCTGATTTCGTCTTATTTTTTTTCTCTCTTCCCCTATGATCCTCTGTTTTGCTTCTTAAATTCCATATATGAGGAGTATCATATGGTAACTGTCTTTCTCTGATTGACTTACTTCGCTTAGCATAATACCCTCTAGTTCCACCCATTATGATTAAACTGTTAAGAGTTCCCTTTCTGGTTGCTAAGTACCGGGAAGACTGCTGTGCTACATTATTTTGCACTTTGTAACAATTTACAAATCATTTTATTAGTATGTTTTACTAAATTCTAAACTTCTAATGTAAGAACTTTTACTTTAAGTTGTTCTGAATATATTCTACTTCTTTTATCCTACCCCCACCCTTGTGATCATAATCACACTTCCCAATGGCATCTAATATTACAATATAACATTCTGAACACAGTAACTACTTATCTTACTGATGTTAGAATATAGAGGCAGTTACTTGAACTTCAGAGAGAGGTCAATAATCAGGAGATAAATAAACTGGAGAACAGCTTGGGAGTGAGAAATAACTGCAGGACGGCTCAAAATATTTAACACTAACCCTGAATTTAAAAAATAGAAGATTCTTGATTCAATCAACCATACTTTATTACATGCTCACCAGGAGATATACACTGGAGATAGAAAGTTGAGAAAGACATGGTATCTGCCTTCTTCGGAGGCTAGTAGTAGAACAAACAGGCACAAACATAAGCATAACACGGTGGTCCTTGCAGTGGCATAGATACTATACTATGGGGACATAGATGAGGGCCATGGAAAACAGCTTCACTGCTTTCAGTTATAATCCTGTTCAACTCCAAGTCCTTATACCTCAGAACAGATCCTATCCTAGTCAAATTCAAACATATTAGAAATATGTCAAAATATTACTTTACTTTCTCTTTTCCTGGACATTTATTTGATTAAACAGCACCAGCCAGTGGATCCAAAACAGGAAAGACCCAAAAACCCCTGGTTCTATCCCAAGCCATCCGCAGAACAACAGACTCCTGATGGCCAGTTAATAAACATTCTAGGATGGGGTCAACACAATAAGACTGATCTGATCTCTCCAGAAGTCTCCTGATTTGAGAATAATGTCCTCTCAACCATTTCTTCTCAAATGACTCTGGAACAGAAATGTTAGGCCTCTCCCAGGTCAGAAGCTAACCTCTGAGAGTTAGAGAAGAAGGCAATTCTCCCCTCACCTCCCCGCCAAAAGTTTCACTACATGGCAGTGCCAGGTAGCTAGCAAGACAGAAGACAGAGGACCAGCCACTAGATAAAACTGTTAGAAATGGGTTAATAGTAGGCCATTGCTTTCAAAAACAGAAAGGCTACCATACCACAGGGTGGGACTAAAGGGAAGAAGGTCTGGTGGGAAGATCCTTAGACTGAGTTGGGAGAGTAAGATTCTAATTCTAGATTGGCTATCAAACTGGAGAACCCTAGGCAAGTCACTTAATTAACATCTTTGGATCTCAACTTCCCATCTGTAAAATAACAAAGTCAAATTAAATTACTGCTAAAGTCTCTCCCAATAATAAAACTCAATTCTAAAAGCAGAAAAGACACTTAAAAGCTAGACATACTATTTAACCCCCAGCAGTCCATGAGAACACCATAATGAGACTTACTGAATTTTTACCAACTTACTTTTCCGGATCTTACTAAATATGGGTATCTCATACCAGCTCACCAGGGCAGCTACTTAGGTAACATTTAGGCAAACATTCTCCTTTGTAATCAGGAATAGAGAGATATAAGTCTGGGACCTGTTTACAGCAAACAAAACTCTTTTCTGGACTGGCTTAATATTAATAAACTCCATTTTGGCAACTCAGCTTTGGCATTAAAGTTGGCCTTTTATGCTAACTACAGGACTATCATTCTCCTTCGGAAAGGGTTTATAACACTTAGACTAAATAAGCACAGGTAGCACACTAATCGATACATTAAGTAACAAACACTTGTACGAAACTATGGCAATATCAACTATATTGGCTCTATCAGTTATCTACTGCTACACTACACCCCCAAACTTAGTGGGTTTATTTGCTCACAATCCTATGGGTAAGTAATTTAGACTATCTTAGCGGGGCAGTTCATTTGCTCATCAGGCCTGAGGTCACTAATACAGCTGCAGTCATCTGGGAACTTGACTCTAGCTGGATGGTCAAGATGGCCTCATTCCCATGCTTGGTGGTTAGCGCACGTCCCAGGTGGCTAATCCAGGCTTCTCTATGCAACAGCAGAAGAGTCCCCGTGAGCAAGACAGGACAAGACTCAATGTACAAAGTGCTTTTCAAGTCTATCCTTGTGTAACATTTGCTAACATACCACTGGCCAAAGCAAGTCAGATGGCTCAACTTAGAGTCAATGCAGCACATGGTCACACAGAGTGGATTCAGAGATGTGAGTCATTAAAGGTCATTACTATAACAATGTACCATACTAGCTGTTGGCTATTTTTAGCACTGTACTGAGATGGATGATTTTATAATTTAAAGGACAACCTTCCATTTAGCAATCTTTATTTTCCTCTTAGAATAAATTAGAACTTTATAGAAAATAGTATTTCCTAATGCAGTGGAATGTGAGACAAATCCAGTCTTGGTCTTGAGCAAATGATTGGTTTCTTTAGTCCAGCCTTTCTAGAAAGTCTCCAACTAGAAACTAGTCTTCAACTACAAATTACATATGTACGTGTATATGTTTGTGTGTGTGCAGGTGTGTGTACCATTACTGATTACACAATAATTTTGGAACTTGCAAAATTATGGAAAATCATAATACCCATAATACTACCATTCCAAAATACCCAGATACCTACTATTAAGATTTGATATAATAATATGCTTTTAAAATTTTATTAGTGAGAATCCTTGTCCTCTGATTGAGATGATCATATGATTTTTAAGTATGTTAATGTGGCGAAGTAGATTTATAGATTTTCTAATATTAAGCCATTTGAGTACATATGAGATAAACCTGATTGTAGTGTTTGATCTCTTTTATACACGGCTGGATTTAGTTTGCTAATGAACTTTTTAAAACTTTTTACTTCTGGGGCGCCTGGGTGGCTCAGTTGGTTAAGCAACTGCCTTCGGCTCAGGTCATGATCCTGGAGTTCCGGGATCGAGTCCCGCATCGGGCTCCCTGCTCGGCAGGGAGTCTGCTTCTCCCTCTGACCATCCTCCCTCTCATGCTCTCTGTCTCTCATTCTCTCTCTCTCAAATAAATAAATAAAATCTTTAAAAAAAAAAAAACAAAACTTTTTACTTCTGTATTCATGACTGATATAGACCTAAAATTTTCTCTCTCATTTCTCTCTCTCTTTGATTGAAGTATCAGAGTTACAGGTCTGGTAGAATGAGCTGGGAAATGTCTCCTTTTTTTCTATTGTCTGGAAAAGTTTATATAAAATTGAAATGATCTGCTACCTGAAACTCTGGTAACACTTCACTTGTAAAAAATCATCTGGGCCTAAAGTTCCCTTGTGAAATGACTTTTTCTTTTTAACCACTTCCTCAGCTACTTTAAAGTTAAAAGATGATTCAAGGAGGGGCGCCTGGGTGCCTCAGTCAGTTGAGCATCTGTCTTCGGCTTGGGTCATGATCCCAGGGTCCTGGGATGGAGCCCCACATCGGGCTCCCTGCTAAGCGGGGAGGCTGCTTCTCCCTCCCCCTCTGTTGCTCCCCCTGCTTGTGCGCTCTCTCTCTCAAATAAATAAATAAGTAAATCTTAAAAAAAAAAAGATGATTCAAGCTAATTAATTACTTCTTGAATCTGTTCTGAAAAGTTAAATTTTCTACGAATAGCTCTAGCCCTACCCACAGCAATTTGGACCAAAAATTCACAATTCTTCAAAGTTGTGACATCCTTTCACCTGAACTTAGAACAAGCAACATATTTTGAGAATACTAAATAACAAAAGTGAGTTTTGTTCTTTGTTTTCAATGAGGAAATTGAGACTCCTTGTAACAGGTCTAAAAATAACTAGATATATCTTGGGTACCACAAAACTGTAATTGCTATTTCTGACAAATAGAAATAGGTGTGCATAGATTTTAGCTGCCACTTACCACCAGAAACAGGGGCATCCATGAAAACTGCTCCCATTTTCTCAACTTCTTTGGCCAATTCTTTTGAAACTGCAGGATCAATAGTACTGGAGTCTATCAGTAGTGAGCCTTTCTTCACTTTTCTAAGTAAATAAATAAAAATAATAGTTTTTTAAAACTATAAACCTATAGTTTACAATTCTGAATAAACATTTCATGCAACTACCTATAGAATTAGAATCTGCTAAAAGCTGCCACATATCAAGGAGGTCTTTGCTTTAGTATTAAAAGCACTATTAGAACTGCTTCAAAATCTCAAATCCATTTTCAGATCAATTAAAGTTCAAAGTAAACCCAAACTCTTTCAAACAAACCTAAATAATCTAATAAACTACATGGTATAAACTCTGGTTTCAGGTGAAATACACAATACCATAATAATATAGGTAGGCAATTTAAAACACCTATTAACTTTAAAATGCAAGCTTTAAAGAACTTCTTATAATTTGGTAGGATTTAAATTTTTGTTTGTAAAGTAGCTGGGGCTCTTTAAAAAGTATTTTATTTATCTTTAACAAGCCATATTGCAAATTTCACATATCCATGTCATTTCCACTAAGTAGAAGAAACATAAACCACTGAACTTTAGCCATCTGCTTCAGGGTGGCATACTCTTCAATAACTACCGCTTTTTAAAGATAAAATAAAACATCAAAGAAGCAGAAAGGAAAATAAAGGAATGGACCTGGAAGTCTCACAGATAAAGTTTTTTTGTTCTTTATGGTAAATGTATATACATACATTGGCAAAGCAGGGAAACAGTCTTTTCTTCTATCATATTTTACATCAGTAGTAAATGGCATTCTTATAATAAGATATTTTTGTTTGTACTATAAGTGCAGATTATATCTATCTACACGGTTCCTTTATAATCTATGCCTATCTACAATGGCTAGGAAACTGACCTAAGTTATCATTTATTTAAAGGGCTATGGCTTACCTTTAATTCAAACTTCCCAAAGTCCTTACTACAGATTAACTAACGCAGATAACACTTCATCATAATTATGACTGGAAAATTAGAAATGAATAAATATAAATATTGAAGGAGGAAATAGAAAATCATTGCTAAAAAACTATTAAAGAAAAATCCTTTATAGAAAAAATAGCATCCAAAATGCTTTAAACAACAATTTTAATAAACATATGAATTGATCTGGTCCAAATGCAATGATTGGGTATATTCCACAGAAAAGAAATAGCACGCTCTACTACAGATAACCTCAGTATGTGGAAGTTTCACTTTATGTGAAAAATAAGAATTACATTTACCAGTGTTGTATGATACTAATATTCTTAAGCTCTTAAATCTCTAAGCAAATGGGAAACTGTCTCAAAAATTACATATGCACTAGGTATGGGGAAAGGATTCCAACCCAGAAGAAAATAAAGAACCACCCATGAAAAGCAAATTATAGTTCAACGTAAAGCCGCATTCTCTGAAAGCACTCCTAGACAAAATTGCTTGCTAGATGACCACCATATTCCTTAGTAAAGAATATTAATAAACACAGGATTTTGTCTCCAAATTTTTAGTAACTTTTCCTAGACAGGCAACACAGGGCCATAATTGGGACAGACTAGATAATGAGACAGCTAGGTTACCTCAGGACCACACACACCATGGGCCTGAAGGCTCCATCCAAAATGAGCGCCTTTCAACCTTCCCTGAAATCTAAACATTTATCTTATCAGTTTTCTGCCTAATATCCAAGTGTCTTTTGCTTCCAAGTTTGTTAGTTTTCTAAAGCAATTCAATTCCCAAAAACCTCATATTTCATGTATTATAGCTTTGTGAAATTAAACCCTTTCTTTTAGTCCTACATATATCTACAGGACCTACCAGTTTTTTCTAGCTCTTTGCTGAAATTCAACAAAACAAGTTAGAAACAGGAACCAGTAAGACCAGAAAATTAAATCAGAAATTCAACCACTGTCATTCTAACACAACCACAAGGATTTGGCAATAGGCAGAATTAAACCAAAGGTTCTCAAAGCCAGGGAAGCTAAGCACTGGCTAGAAAACTCTGACCTAAATTACATTTTATTTAAAGAGCTACTGCTAACCTTTAATTCCAACTTCTCGAAGTTCTTACTACAGATGTACTAACCCAGAGGACATACAATAACTTTTTATAATATAATAAAATGTTAAATAATGGTGTTCTTTCCAATGTTTGGTTTTATTTTTCACAGAAACCTTTTCCTGAATTTCTATAAACCATAAGAAAATTATGCTTGTAACATCTGTACAGTTTAAAATGCAAGCTTTAAAAGTCTCTTAAACATGTTAGCGATGAAAGCATAAGGTTAATGCAAGAGTTAAGGAAAGAAACAGAAACAAAAAAAATTATTCCCAAAAGTCACATACTTGCTTTCAGTGAAAAAATAAACCCTTTACAATGAGAGAGAAACCACATCATTCACTTTTAAGAAAACAGTATAGAAAGGTTTAACAAACATAATTGTAATTTCCTAAAGTGTTAACAAATGTGAAATTCGTGGACTATCATAACAAGAAAATTTCCATGGTTGAGAAATACATACTTTAGAATTCCATTTGCTCCAGAATAAGCTTCTATTGCATTGATACTGGTGGGCAACATTGTAATAATTCTGTCAGCTTTTTCAGCTACATCTGCTGGGGAAGACACTACCTTTAAAAAAAATTACAAAGGCACATTATTTAAATTAAAATGGAAGCAGTTTCTAGAGCACAAGTAGGATCCACTTTTTATGCATGCTGACAACAGAGACAGTGAATAAAACTAATTCTTGTTTCCAAATGACAAAAAAAAAAAAAAGGTTAATGCCTAAAATAGAGTCCATTCCTTATACACATATAGATGCAGTTTCTATGGAATTGAATCTACTGTTTATTTTAAAAAGCGTGAAGTGAGTTGAAGGGGAAAGGGCAAAACCCAACAGTCCTGGGAACGGACGTACTTCTCATGGATTCCTCCAACTTGGATTCTGAAACAGCATACTTTTTGGTAGATGCTTTGACTAAGAAAAACATTCAAGTGCAACAGGGATGGTAGCTGAACTCAGGATTCACCAGTGATTCCACAGGCAGCAAAATCCCCTAGCAAATTCTCAAGCCCCGATTACCAGCATCCTCCAGTCTCCATTTTCAACGGGAAAAAAAGCAAAAAATTAAGCCTGTATGGAAATGAAAAGGTCAGGACAAGGATATGAGCACTTTCTGCATTAGCTGTAAGTACTACCATAAAGGCTGAGCATGTGAGCTACCAGGACTCATGTGGAAACTGTAGATACAAGAAAGACATACAAATAGGCATCAAGGTACACTCTCATTTCCACCCTCATTTCTGCCTTATGATGACCACAAACATACTGTCAAGGAAAGTTACTGTTCATCCTCTGTTTGTGTGCATGCATGCAGAGATGTACACGCCCTCACCGGCGTTCCCCAAACCCCTGCTCTCTCTCACACATGCCCTTGATACACCTGGCCAGGGAGTTGGCAACCAAAGAAGTCAGAAGAGACTGGAGCTCACTTCTTGATTCAAACTCTCCTTTAACAAAAATAATCCATCATCCCACCTGTCATGAAAGCTTCATCTCTCCTAAAAAAAGACAAAGGGGGGCACCTGGGTGGCTTAGTCAGTTAAGCATCTGCCTTCGGCTCAGGTCAGATCCCAGGGTGCTAGAATCGAGTTCCACATTGGGCTCCTTGCTCAGAGGGGAGCCTGCTTCTCCCTCTGCCTGCCACTCCCCCTGCTTGTGCTCTCTCTCTCTGACAAATAAATAAATAAAATCTTAAAAAAAAAAAAAAGACAAAGGACTGTCAGGAGGATAACTGAAGACTTCTTTCTCTGTAGAATGATGTACACATGTATGAGAAATGGACATATTTTCTGCTAGGAAATGTGAACTGCCACGTAAGCAACCTAGAAATGGGAATGCCTCTGATTTTTGTGTGGCGGAATGATACCTAACATTTTTTTTGTCTTTGATATGCAGTTGATGAAAGTGGAATGGAAAGGCAAACAGTGTGTAATCTAAGTATTATGAGCTAGAGGTAATCACAATTCAATTTTCCTAGAAGACTATTAGCTTCGAAATCAAATTTGAGACAAACACAGTTTTAACATAAAGTAATTTAGTAAGTCATACTTTAAAATTTCAGGCAGGGGCACCTGGGTGGCTCAGTCGTTAAGCGTCTGCCTTCGGCTCAGGTCATGATCCTGGGGTCCTGGGATCGAGCCCCACATCGGGCTCCCTGCTCTGTGGGAAGCCTGCTTCTCCCTCTCCCACTCCCCCTGCTTGTGTTCCCTCTCTCGCTGTGTCTCTCTCTGTCAAATAAATAAATAAAATCTTAAAATAAATAAATAAAAATAAAAATAAAAAAATAAAATAAAATTTCAGGCAATCAAGTATCCTAATACTCTGTGTATTAATATTAAATGCTAACATAAAATATCTCCGACCCTAAAACAAAAAAAGAGATACTCCTTCTTTCAATGTTTCATTCTAAAGGCAATATGGCATTTTAGAGTCTACAATGTACACTCAACAGTACATTTTGATACATCATCAGGATTTGCCCTAAAAATTCTGGGGGAAAAAATTTTTTTTCTGTGAAATTACAAAGAAATACTTCAGTCAAGTAAAAACCTTTCCTACGCCCAAATAAATGCTGAGATTCAAAAAGAGGCAACTATTTGCTGGCAAATAGTTCACATTTACTCAAGAAAAACAGAGCTGAGTAAGATGAGTATAAGAAAAGGAAAAGTTACAGTAGTATTTCTCTACTCCTGGACTGCATTAAAAATATGGGTTACACAGAAAGCCTCATCTTTTCATCTCTACTTCAGTGAAGTAATACATACAATGCAAAACGATGGCATACCTTTCAGTGGTCTTTCCTTCCATCTCAGCTCCATGTCTCTTGATCTTTCAGAGACCACGTGGTAAGCCCTGAGGTCTAAGAGTCAATTTCAGACTTTCTCTTAGGAATTCAGTGAGTCTCTTCCATTGAAGGAAATTCAATTCTACCCAGATAACTCCTTGAGAGGTGCCCTCAGGGGCACCAACAATTAGTTCACAGATCTAAGTATACTTCACACCTCCAAGCTTCTCATACCCATGAACTGGCAGTGCTAATTCATGCAACTGCCAAGTGCATGGGGTGACCAATCAGCCCCCTGCATCCCTAGCATCTGCTTCTTGGGATGCCTGGGTTGCCAGAGTCCTGCTAACCCCTCAATTATATATTATATAGTGTCAAAGCTCACAGGTCCGGAAAAAACACACAATGATAGTGATAGCTGGAATGTCACCACCGTATTGGCCACAACTGCTCTGTATCTAATGACTATATACATTTGGTACATTATAATAACAGTCTCTAATTTGCACTACAGAAGGCATGTTTATTAGACAGATACATAGACATGTGTGTCCAGCTATTCAAATCATCTTGACTTCCATGTGATGACTTCAAGACTGAAATAACTGACTGACAAAATTTGGCCACGACTCAAAAGCTGGGGGGAAAAAAAAATAAACCTTGTTGCCAGCCTGACACTAACCACAAAAGCCTTTAGGAGCCAAACTAATTAGAGTCCCTACAATTACATTTACTAATTGAATGGATAAGCAAAGACAGTATGGATCAGTGAAAGGAACACTAATTTGGGAAGCCAGAGACCTAGGTTTAGTTGCAGCTCAGCCACTAAGCCCATGTGTGGTTTTGTGAAAATCACTTAACCCCTCTGCCTTCAGTTTCTAAATCTACAAAATAAGAATAGTGATTTGGGTTATCTTTAGGGGGTTCTATCTCCAAAGTAGAAAGGAAACTTAGGTAAAGAAATATTTCACTTAAGGTCTAGAAAGGTAGAGCCTCTGTGAAAAAGGGCTCATGGGATATGATCAGTACAAAGGTACAGCATTAACAAGACTCTTCTGCACCTCCCTGTCTGTGGATAGTCACTGACCTGGCTGACTCTGGGCCACTGCTCTGCTCTGTCATGATCATCCAGAAAGATCTCTTGCTAATTCCACCTGCTTCATTCTTAAATTATTATGAATTAAGATGACTCTACTTTTCCATTATCTCAATTTTAAGTACAGGAGATTGGTTCCTTTGTGTATCACGATATCCCCAGTCTTTGAGAATTTTTGCAGCCAATTTCTCTGGATTTAGATTCATCTGTATGCTAGTACCCATCAATGGCAGGTATGCAATACAAGGAGTAGAAGACTGGATGAATTAAAGACAAAATCTGCTTTGCTGAGTGGGAGGAAGGAGGGAGGATGGGAGCATGGAGGCCCAGAGTAATCTGAGGGAACTGCACCTCCTTTTTACATTATCCACTGGAAGGAGACAACTGTTAACTAGTTGCTTTCCACAAAGGAAAATCTCATTGTCTCTTCCAAATAAAACAGTCACAAAAATTAAGTTCAGCATGGCTTCCAAGTAAGCCAAATGGGTAAGAGAAACTTGCTAAGAAACAAGATGATCATGACCTTGGTTAAACCTGCCACTCTGTGTTTTTTTAATCTTTCCAAGTAGAAAAGCACACTGTTACTGCAAAATTACACTACACTTGAAAAACTGACAAAAACAGCTTGTACCTACATCTTGAAACATTTGGTCAACAATGACAGAGCCCACTCTGTCATTAAATGAGGCTTTTAAAGTCCTCATTTAATAAGATCTGAGTGGATGCCAGCTTAGATCCCAAGAGAATTACTTAACCAAACATGCTCAGCCTTACAACCCTGGAATAACAAGATAGCTTCCAAGTTTTCAAAGAGAAAACAAAAGAAAAGACAATCTAATTATCCTAGTTCAACCAGAAAACTCACACAGGAATGGTGTAAAAGTCCCAAGACTTTTGGCACAGATCAGCAACATCTCCAAGGAAATTCCTAGACAATGAAAATGAAGCACAAGTCATATGCCCTTGACGCTAATGCTTAAAAAGAGAAGTTGCTATCTTCTGCAAAATGAAAGTGGGATGGAAGGGACAGTGCAGAATGTATTCTTAAACAGGGATGCTATCAAATCACTTTATCTAGTTTGGTTTTAATTTTTACCATCATTCTTTCATTTAAAAATATGTCTATAGGGTGCTGCCTTGGCTCAGGTCATGATCCCAGGGTCATAGGATCCATTCCCACATTGGGCTCCATCCTCAGGGGGGAACCTACTTCTCCCTCTCCTCCCAGCTTGTGCTCTATCTCACTATCTCTGCTCTCTCTCTCTCAAATAAATAAATATTTAAAATATACATATATATATCTATAGTTCTCTTCCAAAGCACTCTGGACTCAGTGACTTGGCCAAGACAGTGGTATGTTTCTATGGGTGGTGTTGGGGAATGAAGATTTGGGAGACAGATGGTAGAGATACAACAACCACCGTAACAACAGTAGTAAGAATAGTAACATCAGCAATAGCACGCTGTAGATGCCAGGTTCTCCAGGACTGAAAAGGTACTATTAAAATCCCCATTTTATAAAATGAGGAAATTTAAGTAGAGAGAGGTTAAATAATCTGTCCAAAGTTACACAGCCAGCAAATGGTAGAGCTGAGATTTAAGCCCAGGCAGTCTGGTTCCAGGGTTTATGTTTTTATACCACTGCATTAACAATTTATCGATTCATGATTTCTAATAAACAAAGGCTTCATAATTACATTTGTAACATAGGTTACCTTCTTAGAAAAGATTCTAAAAGTTGAAATGATGCATCGTGGTAGCTTAAACCTGAGTTTCCAACAGAAATAAGGATATAATAAAGGGATACTGAAAGAGGAATGCCCACATTTTTTTGTGGAAATAACCAAAATTAACATATTTAACCAAGTATAAATACCGTTAGAATAACTTTTTTTTTTTTTTTAAGTAGACTCCATGCCCTCCATAGAGCCCAACATGGGGCTTGAACTCACAACCCTGAGATCAAGACCTGGGCCAAGATCAAGAGTCAGATGCTCAACTGACTGAGGCATCCAGTTGCCCCAAATTAACGCTTTTTTTAAAGTAAACTCTATGCCCAGTATGGGGCTTGAACTTACAACCCCAAGATCAAGAGTCACATGCTCTACCTACTGAGCCAGCCAGACGCCCCTAGAATAGGTTAAAATTTAAAGGCATAAATAAATTGATTAAATACTATCAAGCATGTCAAACATTTTTAACATGTCAAAGTTTTTATTTCCTTCATAATCCATGTACTATGTTCTACTACTAGATTAGGCTTAAAGAAGACCTCCAGGGGTGGAACTTTCTAAAGCATTTCTTCACCTGGAACTGCAGGTGGCTATCATGTACCTTGAAGGGAATGAGGAGCCTCGGAGCAAAGCAGAGACAACAGGCAGACAGAAAAGAATCTGATTACATCTGTGCCCAAAATTCACCTGTGCCTTGGGTCAGACCACTCCCCAACTCTTCAGTTACAAGAAACAATAAGTCCCCACTTTTTGCTTTAAAAAAAAAAAAAAAAAAAAAGCACTTCTTCAAGGAAATGTCCAAAGATCTTTAGAACCAGGTATCTCTATTTTGGTACTTTCTCTCCCTGCAAATTTCTCACTGAAAGCACAGTTAACATTAGAAATCAACTAGCCAGTCTATGCAATCGTTGGGGGGGAAAAAAACTCGTTTTCTTTGGCAGCTATTTTATCAGCTTCACCTGACATAGTAATGTTGGGAGAAGGGGGGACACCTGTCCTTAAAATGAAAGTGTCAACACAAAAAGACTAAATTGTTGAACCCTTAAACGCTTCATTGCACTACTGTGCACAATGGCAAGAAGTTTCAAGGTTTTATACACCTACATTTTTCCATCCCATTCTAAGTCTGGTCTTTGCTGTTAGTAGATTGAAACTCATTTTTTTCTTTTACCCAACATTTTTTAAAATTAAATATAGCTATGAAATAATAATGCTGACATTTTAATATATCAGAACTTATTCATCCAAATTGTTACTTTTTTTTTTTTTTTTTTTGAGAGAGAGAGACACAGCGAGAGAGGGAACACAGGCAGGGGGAGTGGGAGAGGGAGAAGCGGGCCTCCTGCTGAGCATGGAGCCCGATGCGGGGCTCGATCCCAGGACCTGGAATCATGACCTGAGCCGAAGGCAGACGCTTAACGACTGAGCCACCCAGGCGCCCCCCAAATTGTTACTTTTTAAAATAGCCCTCTTAGGAAATCACACTTGTTCAAATGACAATGCCACCATTCAAAACGTTTTTTAGGCTGCCAGCATAAAGTATTTAACAAATGTTTTCATTTTATTATGGCATGATACTTCCCCTCAGGCCCAAAGCTTTCTTATCCTTTAGCCTTCTCCTTTCATTCATCTAAGTTTCACATTCTCCTACCCTGTACTGCTGTTATAATCAATACTCAGAGGACCTCACAGAGTCAAGGTCACAGGGGAACCAGAGATGTGGGGAAGAGAAGATGTGGGAAAAGAGGATTCTCTGTTCCAGGCTCTTGCCTCAGTGTGAACCATCCACAGAACTTTTCCCACCATGTGCTGGGGGCAGGGATGGGAACTGCAGACGAGAAGCTAAGACAAGTCTTTACTCTTCACTAATCTGGGAGGAGCAGCTACCCAGAATCCATCTTTTTTCCTTCCTCATACCCACTTATATATCTCAAGGAAAAGGAAAATCCAGTAACGGAATCTGTGTCCTAGAATCTTCTCATTTCTATTTAGGAATCTGAGAGATCCTGTCTCTATAACATTCATTTCAGACTACACCATTTCTGTTTGGAGGGGAGCAAAGATTATACACAATATTTTTATAGTTCCTCTGAGAAATGAAATGACTCTTAACAGTTATAGTTCCCTATCAGAAACTAAGTGACTCTTAACACTTAATAATTATTTCCCCCCCAAAAACACCGCTTCAGTACTTTATTATAGTCAAAATGCAATTTTAATAGAAACTTCCTTGTACTATTATTTAGTCTTGCCACCTGAGACACACCTAACACCCTGCCACATCCAACTCAACCTGTTCTATTCTCCATAGCACTAGGTGGACTGCTAGACATACAGGAGGTATTCAGAAATTCTACCCTAAAGTAGAATTCTACCCTCAAGTAGAAATCTCTAGAAACTTAAACCTGCTCTTTACACAGGCATTACGTTTCTTAGTATTTACTTCAAGTCTATCATCCAGAAGTGGGCTGTTTAATTTTATTTTTTCTCTCACTTTTTTCTACATTTCTTAGGAAATATTTAGTACTCTCCCAATTCTGGGCTTACATTCAGCCCTTACTTTCCACTCTACAACTTGCACAGAATTTCCTTCACATCTCAAAAAAACAAAACTCTAAATTCAGTTACTAATACATGATCTCCTGTCATGTGAGTTATTGATAAAGTTTAACAAATCCAAACAGGAACTGACCAGTAGATGTTATCATCTAACAGGATATACTCTAGCCCCAAAATTCTTGAAACAACAATGATAGCCTAAGAACAAAACACTAGAGATATGTCATAACTCAGCTCTGTACTTCATTATGGCATATAGTGTTGCTAGGTTGTCTCCTGCTTTATGGCCAATAACATATTTATTCACAAAGTACTGCCATACGATATTTGTGAAGTACATTCACATATATTCTCATTGAAGCCTCATAATCTAATGACACAGGTTGTCATCATGCCCATTTTACAGATGAGGAAAACAGCTGAGGTGAAATAACGTGACCCCAGTAAGAAAGCAGGTGAGTATCTAAGTTGGGATTCAAACTAAGTTTCCTATCCCTAAGCCTATTCTTGTCCTAAGACAAATTGTGCCTCTCAATAAGATGAGAAGCTATTTCCACCAAACTACCTGCTTTCACAGCATAATCAGTAAAGTTACTGTCTTAGAAAACTGATACATAGCCAAAGCAAGCACAATGACCCAACCTGGGAAATGTTCCCAGTCACCTGCCAAAGAATAGATTGCCTCAATCTTTGTTGCACAGATAGATATTGGATGAAAGTTAACAATAACAATAATATATATATATATATACACATATATACACACTTGTAATGTGTATATATATATATATATAAAACAACAAATATATAACATGTATAAAATTAACAGTGAAATAGGTTTATAATTCCATTGGGTATACTCCTCAGTTGTCATATTTATTTTTAAACATCAAAATCTAGAACTAATCTAAAGAAAAGGACTTACCTGTTCACCTGCATCTTGAAACTCTTTGCATGCATCGGGGAACACATCATAAATAATGAGTGGATAGCCATGTTTCATGAGGTTTTTTGCCATTGGATTCCCCATGTTGCCCAGTCCAATGAATCCAACTGGAGTCTTAGAAGCCATTGACCTAGAACACACTGATTTCAATAAATTACTTTCAGTAGGGGCAGTGACATTTCTTATTGTAAACATTCATTCAATATTAGTAAGTCAATTGCTACTGAGATGTTTTCTATTTTTAAAAAAACCTTTAAAATGCTAGTTTTAAATTAATGATCTAATCACATTTAAAGACATCAACCATGTATAGACAAACATCTAATTATTTAGTTCTGCAGGAAACAACTATACAATTTCAAGCAATCTCTCCTGTTTTCTACCTCTATTAATATCCCTTTACCATTTTTAACAATAAATTTAAAAATGTTATCATTTCTAAAATATGTACTTTACCTATTATGTGAAGTACTCTAGATTCTTCATATCTATATTATCTCCTTTAATAATGTATATGACAAACTGAAAATATTCCATAAAACATGTATCTTGGACAAGGTCCAAGAATGGAAAAGTTTTTTACCTTCTCACCCCCACATTTATAGAAATCAGCCCCTCCAATGGTATAAAAAACATCTTAGTAAAATGTTAAACCAACTAAGTCACCATTTTATAAATTGGGTTGTAGGGGAGAAGACGGGGATGCTTCCATAGGCTTTAAATGGCAAGGGTAATAGTTTCAGTGCCTTGGGCTAATAACTCCATGCACTTTCAGAGAAGAGGCATTTCCATTTACAGAAAAGGAATTGTTTTTAAAAAGCTGTAAGCAGGTTTTGTTTGATCTTCTTCTTTTTCACAGAAGGCCTTTTGAAATCATACTGGGGCACACAATGCAAAGTAATGCTTTTTGCAAGAGAGAGCAAAGGGACTTTGCACTGCCATGAAAATAACCTTAAACATCATTTCTTCATTTCTAGATTTAGAACTCCACTCAACAAGTATTTACTGCATGAAGTACTATGACAGAGCCAGAGATAGACATAAGCAAGATACATACAGTCGTTGCCCTCGAGAAGCTCCCAGTCTACTGAGAGAATAATTCCACTTGCCCTTTCCCCTGCCATTGAAAGCTTTATTTTTCCTTTGTCTTTCAAGGACTCCAGTTACAAAACTGTGTAGTGCACCAACTAATCACAGTCACCCTTTTAAGTTTCAGATGCTCTCAACTGATGGATCCCTGCTCTTCCTTGAATTTAATCGAAATGCAATGAGATTTCCTAAAAGCAAATTATTTGAAGCCCTAAAGCTTAAGAAATAGAGGTCTTGAGAGAGACAAACCATAAGAGACTCTTAATCATAGGAAACAAACTGAGGGTTGCTGGAGGGAGGTGATGGAGGGGGATGGGGTAAGTGGGTGATGGACACTGGGGATGGTATGTGTTGTAATAAGCACTGGATGTTATATAAGGCTAATGAATCACTCCTGAAACAAATAATACATTATATGTTAATTAATTGAATTTAAATTTAAAAAGAAAAGAAATAGAGGTCTTCTGGGGTGCCTGGCTGGCTCAGTCGGTGAAGCATGCAACTCTTGATCTCAGGGTTGTGAGTGTGAGCCCCATGTTGGGTGTAGAGATTACTTAAAATAAAATCTTAAAAAAAAGAAACAGAGGTCTTCTTGGGTTAGAAGCATATTTAATTCCTTTTAACTTGATGATTGACTCTAACATTGCCATTAAATATGGGTGTCATTCTTGTGCAACATCACCTTACCAGTGCTAAGTTTAACACCGTGGGTATAATAGGATTCCTGTGTCTGACTTTCTGGCCCACAAGGGGTTCAATGACAGAGAAATGACACCTAACTGAAATGTTATGATATTAAACAGAACGAGAAGCATACTTTGTAAGAGAACTCTAGCATTAATAACTAATGATGATGCTAATAACTATTGTACCTGAGTATGGTATTAAGCTTGGAACGGTATCATTTAACTAAAATCATTAGAAATTAGGACGATGGTGATTTAAAAACAGTTAATTTAACAGGCAACTCTAGGTCAAACAGTAAGTATGGCAAGGTAGAACCACAATTCATTCACACACTCAACAAATATGAAGCAACTATTATGTACTGTGCCAGATGCCAAAGAAGACACAATGACATACAGTCCTTGCTGTCAACAAGCTTAAAATCCAAAAGGAAATAAACTATGTACACAAATATTAATACAATAAAGTTGAAGATAAGTATAAAAAACAATGCTGACGTAAAGGAGAATTCATCTGGTTTAAGCACTTAAAGAAGGTAGCACGTGACCTAAGTATTCTAGGATTTCAAATGGGAAGGAGAGTAGGAAGGAAGGGAACTCCATATAAAAAAGAACATGAGCATATGCAAGGAAATAGGAAAGCCAAGAAAAAATAAATAACAGTAAAAATTATTCTTGGCAATTTTACTACATGCCAGATACTTACTAAACACTTTATAAATAGCACTGTCATCATATTCTATCATTAAGCCTCCTTGCAGCTGACAGCCCGGACACTTAGTGAATTTAAATAAAATGCCCAAGACTATAGTAAACTGCAATGCCAAGATTCAAATCCAGCCAATCTCACTCTAGGTTCTTCACTTTTAACCACTATTTGACACTGCCCTTCATTCTTCCTAGAGGATCCACAAAGAAACAAAACACTGAAAGAAACAATGTGGGGTGCCTGGGTGACTTAGTCGGTTAAGCATCCAACTCTTGATTTCAGCTCAGGTCATGATCTCAGGGTCGTAGGATGAAGCCCGCGACAGGCTCCACACTCAGCAGGGAATCTGCTTGAGATTCTCTCTCTCCATCTCTCTCTGCCCCTCCCCACTGTGTGCTCTCTCTCTCTAACATGGATGGACAGATCTAAAGAAGAAAAGAAAAGAGAAAAGAAAAGAAAAAAAAAAGAAAAGAAAGGAGAAGAGAAACAATGCACCCATAACGTGGAAGACTGGGAAGCATGCTAAACAATTTGGCTCTACTTTGTAAGGAAGAGGTAGTGCCACAGGCAGCAGTCTCTTTGACATCATCAGCCTTAGCAACATTTTTCTAGATGTCTCCTCTGGCAAGACTAACAATAAAAATAAACCACTGAGACTAATATAAAGACTAATATAAAAGTAACAGTAATACTACCAGAGGTCTCTCTTTGTCCATTTGAGCTGCTATAACAAATATACCATAGTCTGAGTGGCTTAAACAACAAACATTTATATCTCCCACCTCTGGAAGCTGGGAAATCCAAGATCAAGGTGGCAACAGATCCAGTGTCTGGTGAGAACCCACTTCCTGGCTTATATATGGTCGTCTTCTTATATCCTCACATGGCGGAGAGCAGAAAACAAGAGGACAAGTTCTCCTCTCTTTTTGTAAGGATACTAATCCCATTTGTGAGCGTTCCCCCCTCATAACCTAATTACTTCCCAAAGGCCTCATCTCCTAATACCATCACAGTGGGGGTTAGGATTTCAACATCTAAAAGAGGGGGGCAAACATTCAGTTCACAATTAAGGTCATAGTATAATAAAAGGTGGTGGCCTTAGAAAAGACAGATACGAAAAATATTTCAAAGGCAGAAGTAAAAGGACATAGCAATAAACTGGATTATGGGCTAAAATAAGGGAAAGATCAAAGATGACAGCAAGAAAATAGTGCTATCAATAACCTAAGTGGAGAAATCGAGAAAGAGAGCTATCTCCATTTTAAATAAAGTAACTATGAACTGTCAATGAGCTGAAAGATGTCCCACAGACTTAGAAATATTATAACCAATTATGATCATCTCAAAGATAGGATGAGAAAAAAAGACACATATTTGGTAACAATCTGCTTTAAGGTGAGAACTGAAATTGTGGCAGTTGATAAAATTGCCAAATGAGAGTAAAAGAAACCGAAGAACAAAGCCCAAGGGAACATCAGCATTTAGAGGTCAAAAAGAAGAGACCAACTCTGAACCGACAAAGATGTTAAAATTAGGGGACAAGGATATTAAAAGTTATAATAACTGTAGTCTGTATATTCCAAAAGTAGAGATATGAAAGACACAAAAAAGACCCAAAACTGAATTTCATAAGATGAAAACGAACATATGTAATATGAAAATCACACTGGATTAAAAGCAGAATAGATACTGCAGAAGAAAGGATTAGTGCTCTTAAAGACATAGCAGTAGAAACTATCCAAAACAACATGCAGAGAGAGAACCTAAAGAATAAAAAGAACATTAGTGAGCTGTGAGACAGCTTCAACTAGCCAAATACACATGTCACTGGAGTCATCAAATGAGAGGAGAGAGAAGTAGAGACAAAAAAAAAATACATGAAGAAATAACACCCAAAAATGTCCAAATTTGATGAAAACTATAAACCGCCCCACCATACCACATCCAAGAAGCTCAATGAACCCCAACACAGGAAACATAAACACAACTATACCAAGACACATCATAATCAAAATGCTCAAAAGCAGCCAGAGAAAAAGACATTATATGCAGACAAGCAAAGATAAGGCAGATTTCCTGTCAGAAACAAAGCTACTGAGAACACAGTAGAGCATCATCTTTAAAGTACTGAAACAACAACTGTCAAGGTAGGAATCTATATCCAGTGTAAAATACATAATCACAAATATTTGTGTATATGAAGGGGCAGGAAGAAATTTGGAGGCATGTTGGATATATTCACAATCCTGATTGTGGTGATGGTTTCACAGGTATATACGTATGTCAAAACTCATCAAATTGTATGCTTTATTTTTTTCTTAAAAAAAGATTTATTTATTTGAGAGACAGAGAGTGCAGGAGTGGAGGGGAGGGGCACAAGGAGAGGAAGACGCAGACTCCCCACTGACCAGGGAGCCCCACATGGGGCTTGATCCCAGGACCCTGGGATCATGACCTGAGCCGAAGGCAGACGTTTAACTGAATGAGCCACCCAGGCACCCCAAATTGTATGCTTTAAATATGTACAGTTTATTATAAGTCAACTATATTGCAATAAAGCTGTTTTTAAAAAGTCAACATGTTAGGGCGCCTGGGTGGCTCAGCTGGTTAAGTATCTTCCTTCAACTCGGGTCGTGGTCCCGGGGTCCTGGAATCAAGTCCCGCATGGGGCTCCCTGCTCTCCTCCTTGGGCTCCCTGTTTGGTAGGGAGCCTGCTTCTCCCTCAGCCCCTCCACCCCACCTCCCACTTGTGCTCTCCTTCTCAAATGAATAAATAAAAATCTTTAAAAAAAAAAAAAAGTCAACATGTTTCTGGAACAGACATGAAGGGCACCTGGGTGGCTCAGTCAGTTAAGCCTCTGCCTTTGGCTCAGGTCATGATCCCAGAGTCCTGGGATCAAGCCCCAAAACAGGCTCCCTGCTCAGCAGGGAGTCTGCTTCTCCCTCTGCCTCTCCCCCTGGCTTGTGCGCTCTCTCTCTCTCTCTCACTCACTCTCTCTCAAATAAATAAAATCTTTAAGAAAAAAAAAGAACAAGAGAAGACAGTTCTCAAATAAAAGATACTAAAGTGGTATATCAATCAAATGCAATGCATGGAGTTTGAATGGATCCTGATTTGGAAAAAAGAAAGAAAAAAATTATAAAAGATATTCTTAAGAAAATTGTGGAACTTTAAGTATGAACTGGGTATTAATTGATGTTATGGAATTGCTAACTGTCTTAGGTAATGATAGTTTGGGTATTTAGGAGACAGTCCTTATTCTTGGGAGATTCACTCTGCATTATTTAGGGTTGAAGCGTCATGATGTCTGCATTTTACTTTTCAAATGATACAGGTGGGATATGAATATATTTGGGAAAAAATTAAGCAAATATGTCAAAATGTTAACAATTCTTGACTCTAAGCAAAGAGTACACAAATATTCATTGTATTATTCTTTCAACACTTTTGCTTAAAAATTTTCATAATAAAATAAAGGGGAAAAAACTTAGCATTATCTATATGGAAAAAATATCACAAACATGACAAAATACAAATAGCCAGGAAAGGGCGCCTGGGTGGCTCAGTTGGTTAAGCGACTGCCTTCGGCTCAGGTCATGATCCTGGAGTCCCTGGATCGAGTCCCGCATCGGGCTCCCTGCTCGGCAGGGAGTCTGCTTCTCCCTCTGACCCTCCCCCCTCTCATGTGCTTGCTCTCTCTCATTCTGTCTCTCTCAAATAAATAAATAAATAATCTTAAAAAGAAAAAAAAAAACAAATAGCCAGGAAAAACACTTGCAGCACACAAGAGAAACAGCACTTCTTTAGTTTATATGCAAATGATTCTTTAAAATCTAGAAGAAAAATATGAATAACTCATATTTAAGTAGGCAAAAATTGCAAAATAGTATACAGAAAATATGTAAATGACAAAAACTTTAAAAATATATTCAATTCTGTCATAATTGGAGTAATATAAAACAAAGCAATGTAATACCATTTTTCATTTATCAGATGAACAAATTTGTTTCTCTGATAAAACTATTGGCAAGGAAGGACTGATGAAAACATGTACTCTCCCACACTGCAGAATTACGTATTAGCCTTTTGGATGGCAACTTGAAAAACATTATCTACATATTGAATTTTATTATGAAATTTAAAATTAAAGTGTACATACTCTTTGACCCAGTAATTCCATGTCTAGGAATGTATGCTATACTGGGGGGTCAGCACACTTTTTTTTAAAGGGTCAGATAGAAAACATTTTCAGCTTTCCGGGCCATGAGGCCCCTGTCACAGCTATTCAACTCATCCATTCTAGTTTTAAAGCAGCCATAGACAATCTATAACCAAAGACCATGCTTGTGTTCCAATACAATTTTATTCACAAAAACAGGGGACCAGCTATAGGCCATAGTTTGCTGATTCCTACTACACATAAACTCTGAACAACACAAAAATATATTTTATTACAGTACTGTTTGTAACAGCAAAAAATTGTAAACTAAATACACATTAACAGGGCACTTGATAATCCACAGAAAATCAATACAATGAAATATTATGCAGATGTTCAAAAGAATGTGTGATCTAGAAGTATAACGAAAAAAATCTCCAGGATAGGTTATTAAGTGAAAAAAAGCAAGATGAAGAGCATTATATATAATAACATATAGTATATAAGGAGAAAAGAATATATATGCATTAACTTTTACTGATTTCTGTAAGAATACATAAGAAACAGTAGTTACATCTAGAGAGTTGGACTGATGGGTCAGAGTTAGAGAAAAGACTTTTTTATAACCTTTTGAGCTTTTACCATGTGCATATAACTTTTGTAACTACTTTTATAATAAGATAAAATACATGAATTGGCACACAGTGAGTGTTTACTAATGTTACATGAGTGAATGACTAGAGAGAGCTTTCATCAAGTGGACATATGGGGATAAAGTCAGTTCTGAAGCAATCACAGAGTAAAGACGGTGATAAAGTGGATCCAGCAAAGTGGATCCACAACCATTAAACATTGCAGGTTGACTCGCCAATAGCCTTCCTCCCAGACCCAGAGGCAAGTTCCAAATAACCTAAACCAATCATGGTCATGCTGTCTTCTCTACAGCTGACAGGTTCCACAGACTGGCAGCCCTAAGTAAAAGATGTGGAAATGCTGTGGGCAATCTGAATATGTAATAAGGAATGAACTAAAGATTAATAAAAGGATTGTTATCTAATCAGCAAATTTCCTTGACTATCGGTAGTAACATTACTTAAGTGGCAGCCAGGAGGAACATAGACCACAGACAACAGAAGCTACCCAGAATAAGAGCAGGAAGTGGAGGAACGCTATCAAAGGCATCACTAAAATTCCTGATTATAAATAAATCTGAAGTCTGAGCTGGATACAGATAAACCTAGAGAGGAACTTAATGAAATGAGAAAGCAGAAAAGTATGTCTATGTATTTGCCGTGGCGGGGGGAGGGGGGGGAATAGGGGGTCAAAGGACCAAGTGTAATGATGATGATATACAGCACATCGGTTAACAAAACAGGGGCAGGGGGTGCTGTAATATTAACCAGAAGGCTAGGGGTGCCTGGGTGGCTCAGTCGGTTAAGCAGCTGCCTTGGGCTCAAGTCGTGATCCTGGGGTCCTGGGATCAAGCCCCACGTCCGGCTTCCTGCTCAGCAGAGAGCCTGCTTCTCCCTCTCCCTCTGCCTGCCACTCTGCCTACTTGTGCTCTCTATCTATCTGCCAAATAAATAAATAAAATCTTTAAAAAAAAAACAAAAAACCAGAAGACTAGTTCAGCTTTTGAAATATTGGCAGTATAGCAATTCCTAGCAATGAGATCTTGGAAGAGCTGAAGCAGAGTGCTGATGCCAGTTGTTAAAGTTGAGGCCCAGGTTTGGATGGGCCAATATGAAAATCAATGAAGATAAAGTCTTTTAATGATGGGCTCAGTTTGGGCTCAGCTGTTCATTTCATTTTTGCTTGTGGCAAAGATAGAGAAAGGGTAGTATAATTAGATGATTTAATGTCAAAAGAGAAGAGAGTTTTTACTGATGGTGATAATATTTAAGAACTTCTCTGAAAGATGGCCATATACAAGACCTAGGTTCCTATCCAGGCAAGGTCACTTCTTAGATGTATGCCCCTGAACTAACAAGTTACTTAACTTCCCTAGACATTAAGTTTTATCAACAAGAGTCACTACTTCAGGTTACTTAAAGATACTTAAGGACTCCCTGAGATAATACACGTAAAGTGCCGAGCAGTGCCTGGCACATGATAGGTCATTAAGTATTTACTACTTTTACTATCAGTAGTCAAGAAGCAGTACGGGGGTACAAGTCCTATGCAAAATGCCCATTTTGTCTAGAAGGTAAGAAGAGCCAGAGTGTTAGAAAAAGGGATACAGCGTATTTTAAAGGATGCTCTCTATCTGAAGAAATAGAGCTCTTTTTAAGGTGAAGCATCAGGAGTGCTTGGACAATATAGAATATGCTCCCAAAGAGGCAGAAATTCAAATAAGTATAATAGAATTATTACACTAAAAGCTTTCAAACTTAATACATTTTCCTTTAAGTAAGGCACACAATTAATGTGCAGAAATAGAATCAGATGATAGCTAAAATCAAGCTGGCAGGAAATCAGTCAACACAAGACAAAGGTGACACTGGTTGGTAAAGAAACTAGCTAGAAAATTTGGCAAAATTAATTTCTAAATCTATAGATGTAAGTTTATAGGTTATGTCCTTTTTCCCCAATGAGACAGGGGCAAAGTTATCCATATCTTGGTAACATGTAGCGTTACCAAAAACCAGGCTACTCTAAATATCAAAATGCAAAAATTGTAGAAAATTGGAAAATATGTCCCCATAAGGGAAAAAGTTAATCTCACTACCCAAAAATAATCACTATTAGCATTTTGCATAGCCCTGCCAGTCTTTTAAGTACATTTTCTCATTATATTGAGATTATACTGTATACACAAATTTTATCCTATTTTATTACATAATATTATGTCATCTGTATTCTATTTGCTTTAATATTAAGAGTTACCAAACTAAGGGTAACTTGAGTCAAGTTATTTCAGAAATAAATATTCTCCTTATGTAATCTCACAAGTCTAAGGTCAACTTTTGGTCCGAGGACCATATGCAGCTTTTCAGAGCTTCATGTGCAACCCTACAGGCTAATGTTAAGGAAAAAAATTGCCATGTATTTTATTTATTTTTCTTTCTTTTTTTTATGTATTTTATTTATACTATGCATTGCTTTGAAAGTAGGTTTCATATACACAAAAAGGGCCATAAAAAATGTTATTCCCATTTCTGTACATGATTCTGGTTAATTTTCCCATCCCACCTTTGGTCAGGTGGTCATTTTAACATGATGTGATACAAATTATTTTTCCATGTACATATTGATGAGTCACAATGAATACAAAGGGCCTATAATTGTAGATTTTTTCTTGTCAGTTTAAAGAAGTCTAAACTGAGGGGCGCCTGGGTGGCTCAGTCGTTAAGCGTCTGCCTTCGGCTCAGGCCTGATCCCAGGGTCCTGGGATCGAGCCCCGCATCGGGCTCCCCGCTCAGCGGGAAGCCTGCTTCTCCCTCTCCCACTCCCCCTGCTTGTGTTCCCTCTCTCGCTGTGTCTCTCTCTTCAAATAAATAAATAAAATTAAAAAAAAAAAAAAAAAAAAAGTCTAAACTGAATCTAATTACCTTTTAAGATAAAATACAAAACTTTTTATAAATGGTGATGAAATAGTAATATATGTGTAGGTTAATAGTTCTTATATTTTTCCTTTTTGATGCTTTTAATATTTTAAAATTAAGGTATGCTACTAACCAGCAACCCTTAGGTTTCCCTCTCTCTCGCTCTTTTTTTTGGTAAATAAATTGTATGGATCTTTATAATAGTATCATCCATATGATATAAACAACCTAAACATACGATGGAGACAAATATCCCACAGAATTCAGAAAACTAAATAATGTTACTATTTGAACATGGTTCTTTCAGTCCCTAGACTCTAGATTTGCATGTAATTTTTTTTTATTTTTTAAGACTCCAATGCCAAAAAAAGTTAATGCAAAAGTAAATTTAGTAAACTAAAATTCACAGAAACATCTAAACAATTCCACCAAGTAAAAACAATTGTTAAAGTGTTTTAAGCAATCATCACAAAATGAAATATTTAAAATTTATCATAAATCTATATCCACACATCTTTGGGTCAAAGAACCCAAAGAACAAGATTATATGCCAAAGTAGTCTAACCAGCACTCTGAGGTAGGCTCATCCCATACAGAGGCAACTATGATAGTCTTAGGCCTCAGGCCCTTCCAGCATGAATTGAAAGAACTTTCATAACTCTAATGGGTACATCCAAGGTTCATGAAAATATCATTAGAACACCTTGTTAAACCACTAAATAGCACATAGGTCTTCCCTGGCTGATCAACACTGAAACAATAGCACATTCATGTGAAAACTGGTTTAGCAGATTCTGTGAGTTTGTATCTTGTTACTGTGATTGTGTAGCAGACATCTGTTCTCTTGCATCACATGGAGCCTAAGCCAGTAGAGGAAATTCACTCTTCTGCTTAGGTATTACTGAGTGGGGAAGAAGGGAAGCTATTAAGCACGAAATTCCCAGCCTGGTATTTTTTTTTTACGTGATCAGAAAAATATTAATACCAAGGCTTTTTAAAAAATCCTCAGTATGAAACTGCTCAATAGTGCATTGTTACAACTCTCAAACTTTTACAAAAAGACAATGGCAATGTCCCCATAAATCAACCAATTTTTCAATTAAAGAGGAATGCTGGTGTAGTAGAAATTGCAGGAATGAGGAAGAATCAAGAACTACCTTCTAGATCCTGATGGGATACCCTGATTCATTCATCCAAGGGGCCTCAGGTTCTTCAATGGAAAAATGACAAAACATTAGATCTCTGTGGATCTAAAAACTGCCTCTTCCTAAGTCGATGGCTGGCTTCCATAACTTATAACGGTATGCGGGGAGGAACAGGATAGGTTCAGGCCACAATTTTGAGGACGCTGAAAGTGCCTTGGTTAACAATCTGACAGAAGTGCCATCTTCAGGTAGCACAGTTACAAAGAAAGAGGGGGCGGAGGAGGCAAGTCTTGCTGGTCAAGGGTGATTTAAAACTTTGCTGGAATGACTTGTCCAATAGTTTGTACAGACGACCACTTGTGTAAGACCATCCTACGCGATTAAGGTGGTTAAACAAAAATCAAGCCCCACAGCCCGATGGCACGCCCACCAGGGTGCATCCCTGGGGGCGCTGAAAGGTCAGCCAGCGCTGTAAGCCTAGGAGTCGCAGGGATAGGTGCCCGGTCGCCCCTGGAGTTGGGCCCTCCAATTGTCCTTGGAGCCCTAACTCCAAAGAAGCACGCCCCGGAGCCAAATATTCCTCCCTTACCCCAAGCTCTTCCCACCCCGTCCTAAGTCCCGAAAAAGACGCTGAAAGCCATTCACCTGGATCCCGAACGGGGTTAAAGGGGGCGGGGGTGGGGGGGAAGCACCAGGTGTGCGAGCGGGAGCCGCAGAAGAGGCCAGGCCTTGTAACCAGCCAAAATTGGGGGTTTTAAGCCCCGACCCAACCGCAGCGCCTCCCGTGAAAACACGTCTTCGGCCGTCAGGGCGCGAGAAGCGGGTAGCCGGAGGAGGGACGGGGGGAGAAGGCGCGAGGTCCTTACCCGCTGCAAGGCCGGCCGCTGCCGGGTGCTGCCGGCGGCTCCAATACCGGAGGCCGGAGGCGGCTCCACGGAGCCGTAAGGAGGCTGCCATGCTGCCCCCGCCCCGCCTCCCCGCGGTAACCTCCGCGGCTCCCCGCTCACCCACTGCGAGCGTGCGCCGCGGAGCAGGCAGGATCCACCGTGGCGTGGGGCCGCGCGCGCACGCGCTCTGCAGCTCGGAGCGGGCACCCACCGACGACAGGAGGAGCGCGACGCGGAGAGGCGCGGCCCGGCCAGACAGAGGTCGTAGGTCCCCTGACGGATAGGGGACCAAACCAATCAAGATTCTCAGGTCCCCTCACCTCGCTAACCACCAATAGGAAGACTTTTCGAGCCCCACCCACATGAAGCACCCTGGCCCCACCCCCAAGCTCCTCCCCCGGCTACGGACTGCAGGCGGGAGTCTAGTTGTTTATCAAAACGCCGCGGGTGTGCGGGAGGCGGTGGCTGCCAATCATTACCGACACCAACGAGCGCCTGACCCTCCAGAACCGCCCCCTTGGAGGGTGTAACTGCATGTGCTGCCTCCATGCAGACAGGAACAAAACTTTGATTCGCAGCAGCTGCTGTGATTTTTATGCAAAAGCAGAAATTCCTGGTCTAAGTATAGGGACCCATAGGGACTTCAATAATACGTGGATCTCCTAATGTTAGTATTTGTATTTTTAGCGTCTGTTCATTGAAAAACAACAAAAATCTACCATAAATGTAATAACTTTGAAATTCATTTCATTTTATTTAACACAACAGTTTGTCCATAAATTTGAAAAACAGTAGGAAAGCAAGTCGGTAACATTGTTCTCTTTGATGGGTAGAATTACGAGGAACTCTATTCCAGTATATATTTCTCTGTTTGAAAATTCTGCATTTTGTAAGCAAAAACTAAGGATAAATGAAAATCCAAAAAAAAATAGTCTATATGTATGTGTGTCAGAGAGAGAAAGAGAGATTTATTCATTCTTCTGTCTGTGCTTAGTGTACATATTTGAATCTCTGAACCCTTTGGCAATAATTGCAAGGCTTTCCATCTCCACTGACCCCATCAAAGGGTTGTGAGCCCTGCCCACTCCAAAGCAAGACTTGGCAACCTTTGCAGAAAGGTAGTACAGGAGGAAAAACAGTGAGGAATGTCTAGGGCAATAGAAATCCCAAGGTGTCCACCGCCCCCCAAATTTATTCAACTTATTCACTTGCCTAGATTGTGCTCACCCAACCTTTTAATCAGAGTTGCAAAATCAACAGATTTGACTTTGACCTTATTTTTTACTTTTGCCCAGTCACTCATGGAGTTGGAAGTGCCAAAAGGAAAGGAATTGGATAATTTCCAAGCAGGCTCTTTCATGTTTCTGGGTAGACCAGCAATGTTTCCAGGAACTAGTACAGAGTTGAAGGTTCACATTTGTAACTGGTACAAAAACAACTCCCTTCTTTGGCTCTCTGTCCACTCCAGCCCTCTATTCTACACCAACCAAAAAGAAGGAAGGAAGGAAGGAAGAAAGGAAGGAAGGAAGGAAGGAAGGAAGGGAGGGAGGGAGGGAGGGAGGAAGGAAGGAGGGAAAGGGAAAGGGAAAGGGAAAAATTATTTCAGCATTGGGACAGTCTCCTATATTTGGGTTCCCATCCAAATCTATTTAATTGGTTTCTGGAGAATGTCTCACCTGATCTTCTCTCCCCAGTTTATTTGGGTTTTAGCTGGAATAGACCTCCTGCAACCAATAAATGTAGCCCTACGGATTTCTATAATTAACTGCTGAAATGTGCTCTGCCTTTCAACTATGTCAACCTACATAGCAGAGCTATTTACAACACAGGACAACATATCAATTGATCTCCCAGCTCCTAAATTTTATATCCGTCCTCTTGAGATTTTATATCCAATCAGATTATTTTTGTCATTTTTATTGTGAGCTACTGTTTTTTGTTTCTCTAGGTTGTTTATAGAGATCTTTTCTTGAAAATGAGTATTTCTTTACAAAAGGTTGCTTCCTATGTGCAGTGTTTTCCTAGGACTGGAAGGGGAAAGGGGTTCAGAAAGAAGAGCAGGTAGAAATAAAGCTGGGCATGAGATCTTTTTAATTTGTGCTTTTTTTTTAAACTAATGTGATGGCTTTGAAAGAGGAATGAGGGCATTGAAAATTTGATTCTTTTGCTCACCCAGGACCACGGGATAAGTCACAATTTCTCCATATCCCTACATCATGTAGTTTACTATCTCCTCCCAGAAGCCCTTTACTGATTTATATATTAAGGCTCTGAGATTTTTATAGAAGTTTATAATAAGCATTATAATTTTTTAAGTAATTACAGTTTGAAGGTGCTTGTAGATATTATCGTGTTTGCAAAGGCTGTCACTGCCCATGGCTGAGTTTATTTGATTGCCTTCCTGATATCTTTGAAGGGCATTGAAGCTTTTCTCTAGATCTCTGCCATGTAGTTTTGTTTGAAATCGTGTTTCAACACATTACAGCCTCTTTGCTTCTGCTTCTGGGTAGATTGAATAAATATATTTTTCTCTATCTCTCCCAATAAGTACAACTAAAAACTTTGGACATTATATATAAAACAAATTTAAGAAACCCTAAAAGTGGAGAAAAAACAGCATACGAGCTAGGGACCTCAGGACCCAGAGACAGAAGTAAGTACTTGGGTTTTTGTTTAGCCTTAAGCTCCCCTACTGGGTACTAGAGAAGCCAACAGCTAGAAACCTAAAAATGCCAAGAGGCGGGGCACCTGGGTGGCTTAGTCAGTGGGCATCTGCCTTTGGCTCGGGTCATGATCCCAGGATACTGGGATCGAGCCTCGCATTGGGCTCCCTGCTCGGTGGGGAGTCTGCTTCTTCCTCTCCCTCGGTTGCACCCCCTGCTTGTGCTCTCTCCCTCTCTCTCTCTCTCTCTCTGTCAAATGGATAGATAAAATATTTTTTTTAAAAAATGCCAAGACATTTTTTTGTGGGGATACAGAACTGCCCCAATAAAAGGCTACTCTCTTTTGCCAAAGGATGAGAAAGGGGCAGCCTACCAAAACATCACTTTTACAAAATAACTACTCTGCTATAGACGAACACCACACAATAAAAACCTATTGCCCCCACCCATGCCTGGAAAGGCCAAGCAAGGAGCCTAGACTTGCACACTCTATAGGCTATAATGAAACACCCCAGCATCCTAACGCCCCAATCCCCCTATACCTCAATCCCGCTGGTGTGATGTCAGAGAAAGCCAAGTAGAGGGCCAAGACTTATATCCCACTGCTGAGTTCTAACAAGTACTCCTCTACACATATGCCCCATCTCTCTCCTCACAGTGCCATTGGAGACTATGTGGGGAGCCTGGACTTCCACCCCTACTTGACAGTAATGAGACACCCCTCCTCCTCCC
Organism: Phoca vitulina; assembly: GCF_004348235.1. Classification (NCBI taxonomy): domain Eukaryota; kingdom Metazoa; phylum Chordata; class Mammalia; order Carnivora; family Phocidae; genus Phoca; species Phoca vitulina. The sequence goes on along the minus strand of NW_022589707.1, from coordinate 40,971,202 downwards.
TGCTGAGAGAGTCAGAGGAGGGGCCTACTGGAGAGTAAGGACTTTCCTCACTGTCTGGTGTAAGGAGGCCAAACATCCCCACTATGGTGCCAGTGAAGGCCACGTGGGGGGCAGTAATGAGGCTCTCCCACCCCTTTCAGCTAGGGAAGTATCAGTAGAAGCCTAGTGGGGAGTTGAACGGCTACCCAAGCTCCTCAGTAATGAGGAGCCACACCCCCACACCATCAATGTCAACATGGGCAGAATGAGGAACCTTAACTTCTACATTTATGTCCCATTAACATAGACAATGCCCCCTCCATTCCTTTTCCAGGGCACTGTCAGAAAAAGCCAGCTAAAATAGGTGGTTTAAATAAGATCCAGAGTAGAATAATACCCAAACATCCATGTTTCAACTGAAAGTTGTTCATCGTACCAAGAACCAGGAATATCTTAAACTGAATGGGAAAAAAAAAAAAAAGATGTCAATATCCCATATATCAACTATAATAAAAATAATAGAGATTTTTGGCTTTGTTTGTTTTTGTTTAAAGAGATAATTACCAGAGGCCCATGACATAATTTCGGTAGCCTTCAATCACTCTGATATTTCCTGGTCAGATTATTTCTACATTTGGCCAAATTCATCTGTAAAGAGTATAAAGCAGTGGCTTGCAATCCCAAATGCATGTTAAACTGTTTTCAAAATACCAAACCTCAGTCCTCATCCACAAATAGCTTCTGGAGTAAGTCATAGAGCATTTGAATTTGTTTTTAATTTCTTCAAATGATTCTGCCACACAGTGAATATTGAGAGCCATAGCCATGGGAGGTAAAACTAGGCATAAAAGATGCTCAGGAACTAATCATGCTGGCAGTGACAGCGGGCATAGAGAAAAAGAGACAGGCATGAAAGATATCTGGGAGGCAAAACTGATAATACCAGTTACTTCTGAAGTTGAAGGAGACTTGAAAGAGAAGTCATCTGGGTAGAGCCCTAGGTTTTTGGCTTAGGTGACTGAATGGTTGAAAGTGCCATTTCCCAATATGGGGAACTGGATTATGTTGAGTTTGAAGTGGATGTGTCCAGGAGCAGTTGGCCAGATGGAGAATCCAAGTTAGAGATACATATTTGGAAGTCATGGGCTAAGAGATGGTAAAGTAAGTCATGGGTATAGATAGGATCATTATGGACATTTTAAAGGAACACGGTTGGGGTGCCTGGCTGGCTCAGTCAGTACAGCATGCAATTCTTGATCTTGGGGTCATGAGTTCAAGCCCCATGTTGGGGGCAGAGTTTACTTAAGAAAAAAAATTTTTTAATTTAAAAAAAGTTAAAAATAAAGGAACATGGGTGATGATGAAACTCCAGAGAACACCCTAAGAAGTGGGTGGAAGAATTAGAGTTTATGAAGACTGAGAGGGAGGGTCCAGAGGAGGAAAGAAATAAGGAGCAATATCAAAGAAGTCAAAGCAAGAGAAAAGTTCAAGGAGGGAATATTTCACAGTGCCAGTTATTATCATGTAAGTGATAAGTGCAAAAAGGTAAGTCTTTATAGGCTCTTGCAACTAAGAGTTAGTGTTGGCTTTAGTTAGGGAGAGCAGATGTAGTGAAACGGTGGGACCAGATCACGTGGGGTCAGATCACGGTAGATCGAGGAGAGAATGACCAATGGCAAAATGGAGAAATTCAGACGGTGAATACTGTCTGCTTTTTCAAGAAACTTGTCCTATGAAGTGAAAGAGAATTTAGAGGGAAGTAAATGCCAAGGGAGGCCTTTGTTTACTTGTTTTCGTTTTAAAGAGGAAAGACACTTGAGTATGTTCAAATCCTAAGGGGAAACAGTAAAAAGATTTAATTGAAGAAGGGGGTGCTGATAGGTGATAGTTTGGGGGTTATTACTGAACAATCCCTGGGATTCTTCCTCCTTAATTAAAAAAAAAAAATGGGGTGCCTGGGTCTCAGTTGGTTAAGTGACTGCCTTCGGCTCAGGTCATGATCCCCGAGTCCTGGGATCGAGTCCCACGTCAGGCTCCCTGCTCAGCAGGGAGTCTGCTTCTCCCTCTGACCCTACCCCCTCTTGGGCTCTCTCTCTCACTCTCTCTCTCAAATAAATAAATAAAATCTTTAAATAAATAAATAAATAAATAATAAAAATGCTTCCCCATTTAGTTTCTACGTAAGACCTATAGTCAGAAGGAAGGCATGTAGAGAGCCTCAGTTAATAAAGCTATGGATTTTCTTTCCAGCAACAACACAAACTTAGAACAATCCTACAAACACATAGTGAGGTATAATAATTTTTAAAAATACAGATCAGGGCACCTGGGTGGCTCAGTCAGTTAAGCATCTGACTCTTGATTTCGGCTCAGGTCATGATCTCAGGGTTGTGAGACGGAGCCCCACATCTGGTTCTGTGCTCAGCACAGAGTCTGCTTGAGGTCCTCTCCCTCTGCCCCTCTCCCTGCTCGTGTGCTCTCTCTCTCTCTTTCTCTCTCAAATAAATAAATGAAATAAATCTAAAAAAATACAGATCAAGTCAGGAACATGCATACATTAAAGGTGACTACTTGGCAGCAAGAGTTTTAGAGAAAGAAAAGTTGCTGCCCCTTCTTCTCTTGTTATTGAGTCAGGCTCCGTCCATATATGGGTATACAGTACACTTACAATTCTAATCCAAACTAGTTGCCGATTCTTGTTAGCTTACAGCTCCCGTTTTCTGTTACCAGACGATAAGAAAATGACCAGTGGGTTGAGCTGAAGCCCCAGCCTAATCAATGACTTTCTACACTAAGTACTCATCCCTTAGGGAAATGAATCTTGAAATACAATAACAAATAGAATGAAATGTTGTTTATTCATACTCTGTATAAATTCTGGTCAAGCATATATTGAGAATACATTTATCCATTGCTCCAATTTTTTTTGAGAAGTACTTAAAAAAACCATACTCTGATCCACAGTTGTAACCCTCGAAATCTATCAGAAAGAAATAATCATAGAGGGGTATGTTCATAGAAGTGCTATTTATAAATGGGGGAGGGAAAAATAAAAACATACAAAAAGGAAGGACTAGACTAAACATATTCTGTTAGATATATACTGTAGAACACTGTAGAACACTGTCCCCCGATATCTGTTCTTCCCTTCTTCCAGGATAATAGAATTTCTAGCTGGAGACATGGCTAGTAGCATCAAAACTAAATTTCCCAGCTTCTGTTGCAGCTAGGTGTGGCAATATAATGAAGTTCTGGAGGCACTTGGTATATAAAATTGTCCCTTCTTCCTTCATCCTATTGATTGGAATGTAGACGTGACAGTTGGCATGCTATCTTAGACCATGAGCACAAGGGCTGTCCCTGAGGAGTGACAGAGCAGAGATAAAAGTAGTGCCCAAGTACACCTTAGTACAGCCGTCACAATAGCCTTGGTTGTTCACCGCCAGACTTATATGGGAGAGAGAATTTAACTTTGGTCTTGTTTAACTCCCTGTTATCTTGCAGTTTGGGTCACTCACAGACAAACTTAATTCTAATTTATATATACATGGACATTTATGAAAACATTTAAAATATTGTTTCCAAAGAAGTTTTAGTAGTATAGGAAAATTCCCATAATATAATGTTAAGTGAAAAGAATCAAGATACAGGGGCACCAGGGTGGCTCAGTCGTTAAGTGTCTGCTTTCGGCTCAGGTCATGATCCCTGCATCGGGCTCCCTGCTCCGTGGGAAGCCTCCTTCTCCCTCTCCCACTCCCCCTGCTTGTGTTCCCTCTCTCGCTGCCTCTCTCTCTGTGTCATATAAATAAATAAAATTTTTTAAAAAATCAAGATACAAAACTGTTCTTGCAACATTTTGCAATTTGTATTGTATTAAGTGTATACATATATGCATAGGAAAACAAAAAGTAGAATTAAAGATGTTTTTTCTTATCTCTGCTTTTCTTCACCTTTCCTACCTCACCATCCACAAAAATCAATTCCAGATGAACAAAAGACTTATGTATAGAAGACAAGATTTTAAAGCTATTAGAAGAAAATTGGAAGAGTATCTTTGGAATAAGGAAGAATTTTTTTAACAAGTCACAAACAATAAAGAAAGGTATTAATACATTCAACAGTATTATAATTAAGAACATCTGTTCATCAAACTATAACAAATAGAAAGTGAAAAAATAAGCCACTGGGAAAAGATGTTTGCAACACACCAAACCATCAAAGGATCAGTATCCACTATATATATATATTTATTTTTATTTTTAAGTAATCTCCACACCCAATGTGGAGCTCAAACTCACTAACCTGAAATCAAGAGTCACACACTACACCAGCTGAGCCAAGCCAGGCGCCCCACCACAATATATTTTTTAAATCCTACAAATCAACATGAAACATATAAACAGCCAGCAGAATAAAAAAGTAAAAGATAATAATCATGAGATGCATATTAAAATCATGATGAAGAGATGGAGGAACAGGAGCTTTCTTACATAGCTAGAAGGAGTGTAAATTAGGTCAACAACACTGGGAAATTCCTTAGCAATACTCGGTAAAGTTGCACAAACTCAGTAACTCCACTCTTAAATATTCAGCTCTGTGAAAGGCATCTATATGTTCATCAGGAGCCCTGTGCAGGAAAGATCATAATACTATTGTCCCAGTGGCAAAAAACTGAAAACAATGCAAATATCCAACAGAACAAGGAAATACGTTGTGGTGTATGCATAAAATGGAATGTCATTTTAGCAGTGAGAATGAACGCAGTATCACTGCTCTCATTAACATGCATGACCCTCAAAAACAATGTTGAGTGAGTCACAAAAGAAAAAATACTTTTATAGAGTGCTCAAAACAGGCAGAACAAAGTATTTCTTTGTATGAATACATACACATGTAGTAAAATGATGTTAAAGGAAGAGAATGATTAACACCAATTACAATACAGAGGTTACCTCTGATTGGGAGGAAGAGGAGGTAGGGTTATTGGGGAGAGACACACAGGAATCTGCAAAGCTATTAGCAAAATTCTGTTTTTTAAGCTTCGTGATAGATCCAGGTGATCACTTTATTCTTCTTTAAATAATAATGTTTTTACTAACCGTGTACATACCGTACACTCTTGTAAGTATGTGATTTAAAAGAGTTTTTTTTTTTTTTAAGATTGTATTTATTTATTTGACAGAGAGAGAGAGCGAGAGAGGGAACACAAGCAGGGAGAGTGTGAGAGGGAGAAGCAAGCTTCCTGCTGAGCGGAGAGCTCGATGCAAGCTCGATCCCAGGACTCTGGGATCGTGACCTGAGCCGAAGGCAGACGCTTAACGGCTGAGCCACCCAGGCGCCCCTAAAAGAGTTTTTTAAAAGGAACAACTTGGAGCTAATTTTTTTAAAACTAAGCACACACCCGTAGTGTGCCTAAGAATGTAAATTTGTGAAAGTTAGGACACACTTCATGGGGATCATTTAGAGGTTCAGGCAATACTCAGGAAGTGATGGAAAGAACCTGGGTCTCTAGTGGAACCTGGGCCTCTGCTAATATGGATCAGGATAACAAGGTCAGCCCTGAATCTTTTACCTAGACTATTTAAGTGCCTGTATCTTGGGATATTTTTTGCAGCAGCAGCAGCAGCAACAGGTTGTCCCTTGACTAATAAACCATTGTCCTTCTTTATGTGTTCCTTGTGAACATCAGCAGAGTAGATAAGACATGACTCTTGACAACGGTACGGTGCTTATATGGTATCGTCTGGGAAAAGATCAGCTGCTTCCATACCTTAGAAATTTCGTTTTCTCCCTTCTTAGGACTTTCAGGCCCTGATACACTGGGACAAATTGGCTAAAAACTACAAGAGACCAAAGTTGACACCAGAATGCAAATTGATTAATTTACTAGGAGAATTAAAACAGCAACACCCTTGCATGCATAGTTAGCGTATTCCATCCCCTATAATAAAGCTACATGGAAAGCTAATTCATCAGAAGCTGTTTCAGTGACTTGCCAGAAAATTTTAAAGTTCATGTGGTAAAGTCATTCTCTCCCTGTAGGGAGACCTGCTTGGAACTTAGAAGGTTGCTTCAGGATCTTAAAATCAAAGAAAGGGAAACAGATGAGTTATATGTATAGTGATTATCCTTTTACTTTTGTAACCATAGTGACAGGATCAAAATCAAAAGCTAAAATCTCCTATCTTTATCTTCACATCTGAAATGGTATCGCAGCAGAGAGCAAAAATAGATCAAAGGCAGAAGGTACGGCTTCCTTTTCCTGACCCCAACCCCAACCCTAACCCTTCCTTTTCCCTGAACAACAGACATTACCAATGTTTGCCTCTGGGACTCTTCTTTTTTTTATCTCAAGGCCTAGTCCGAAAGAGGTTGCTTGTCTTTAATAAGATTTTCACCTGTTTTGGGGAAAAAAGAAAAAAATATCTCCCTAGATAGTAGACTTTCTGGGAACGACTCCCTTTGTTCTGAGAATATGCTATTTATTATTTTTTTGGTGGCAAAACATCTTTTCTCTTATGACATAATGGTGGTCGTAGTTGATGGATCTTTCTCGTGTCAGTCTTTGGTAAATTGAAAAGTTGGCAGCACTTTATCAGGTTCTCCAGTTTTTTTTAAGGAGGCGTAAAACCTAAAGGCCTACTGTTTTATCCTCCTGCAGATGAACAAACACCTTTTTGATTGACACATTTTTAAGATATGATAATAACTTCAGACTGGTTACACTGAAGTTTTCTGAGCCTTCAAGCTATCCTTTGGGTGATCCATTTTTGTTCATTTTATAACTAAACTCTTAGATGTTTTATTTTATGTCCTTTACAAGTTATCAGGACATAACATGATAGCCCTGAAGTATTTAGAACATCCCATGAATTCACTTTCTAAGAGCACAGTAATCATGTCTTATAACAGTAACAATAACATCTACAATTTCTTGAGCATGTGCCACATGCCAGGCACTGTAAGTTCTTTACCTGGATTAATTCAGGCAGTCCTTTCAACAACCCTAGGAAGTAATGGTAAATATTATTTGCATTTTAAGATGAGATGATCAGAGCATAAAGAGGCTATTAATTTGTCTAAGATCACATAGCTAATAACTGGACCTGGAACTCAAAACCAGGCAATCTGACTCCAAAGCCCATGCTCATTTTGTGTCTCAAAAAAATCAGGTTGTCTTCTCATTGCCAAATTAAACCCCGCTTTTCCATGAGACAGAAATCTGAAGAGGCCTCGTAGGGCTTTGTGTAGTGTATTTTTGAATACTTGGTACTTAAAAAATACTCAGTGCTAAATCTAATCTATCCTATCCATAGAAATACACAAACAACTTGCATTTTCTAGGGTAGAAAAATGAAAATCCTTCTCAATAACTCCCTCCATCCTTTTTTACTCTTCTCTTTGTGAACATTTTGCTCCTAAAATAATTCATGACTATGGCTTTATCAAGAATGGCATTTCTTTTTTTTTTTTTAAGATTTTATTTATTTTTCGACAGAAAGAGAGACAGCAAGAGAGGGAACACAAGCAGGGGGAGTGGGAGAAGCAGGCTTCCCACCAAGCAGGGAGCCCGACGTGGGACTAGATCCCAGGACACTGGGATCATGACCTGAGCTGAAGGCAGATGCTTAACGACTGAGCCACCCAGGCGCCCCAAGAATGGCATTTCTTAAGAAGTTTTCCCTTGTACTAACACTCATTTTCTTTTTATTTTTTGAACAAACTTTCAGGTTTTAACCTACCCTGTCAGTGTGACTGAGATAAGACCTTGTCTCTCTATTCCCTTTTCTGGGGACATGGCCTTGAATTCTGTTTAAAGAGGGTCCTGCTCCATCTTTCCCCATACTGAATCTTCCAAACCTTCCTTGGCCTTCCCCACACTGACCTCTCATGAATGTACTCTATGTAACCTTTCCTAACAGGTGTCTTTTGAGAAGTCCACACCATCGGCCAATTTTCCACTTACGGTTAGTCTCAGCTTTCATGCTTTGGGTCTCCCAACCACATTCTATAATGTCAGGTCTAGTCAGGGTTTCCAACTCCTAACTCTTCAGAAAGAAAATCAAACCAAAAATCATTCACATTCTAGTCTTCCTTTAATGGGTTCTGTATATTACCTAATGTGTCAAGGGTTCCCAAGACCACCCCCAGGTTTAGGGCTTCACTAGAAGGACTCAGGACTCAGCATATAATCATACTCTTGGCTATTATTCGATACAGCAAAAACGATACAAAGCAAAAGCAGCCAAGGTAAAAGGTACATGGGGCAAAATCCACAGAAAACCATTGTGTAAGCTTCAAAGAATCCTCTCTCAATGGAGTCACATGGGACACACTTAATTCCCTGGCAATGAGTTCTGATATGTAAAATGTCGTCTGCCAGAGAAGCTCATAGAGACTCAGTGCCCAAAGTTTTTTTACTTTTATTTTTTTTTAAAGCTTGCTACTCTTGTTTTTCTTTTTGAAGACTTTATTTATTTATTTGTCAGAGAGAGAGAGAGAGAGAGCACAAGCAGGGGGAGCGGCAGGCAGAGGAAGAAGCAGACTCCCCGCTGAGCAAGGAGCCCAATGTGGGACTCCATCCCAGCACCCTGGGATCATGACCTGAGCTGAAGGCAGCTGCTTAACTGACTGAGCCACCCAGACGTCCCCAAATTGTTTTTGTTTTTGCTTTTAATATTTTATTTATTTGAGAGAGAGAGAATACGCATGAGGCGAGGGGTGCAGAGGGAGAGGGAGAAGCAGACTCCCTGCTGAGCAGGGAGCCCAAGATGATGTGGGGCTTTGATCTCAGGACCTGAGCTGAAGGCAGATGCTTAACAAACTGAGCCACCCAGGCACGCCTCAGTACCCAAAGTTTTTATTGGGGGCTGGTCACACAGGCACCCTCTGCCTAGCACAAAATTCCAGACTCCAGAAGGAAAGCAGGTGTTTGGTATTAATTGCATCATTGGTACAAAGCAGTTTAAGTACAGTGAGCCATTCTTATTAGGGTGGTGGGAACCCTTCCCAAATCCAAGTTCCCAGACACTAGCCAAGGGCTAACCTTGTAAGGAGACCTTTCAAAGGATAGCATTTGGTTTGCCAAGGTAACTCTTTTTTTTTTTTTTTTTTTTGAATACTTGAGGAAGTACAAGTAAAGGAGATCTCGTAGAATAGGTCTAAGGCAAAGTCCTTGAGGGAGAGCCAAGAGTCTGAATCTGGAGCTCCCGGACATATTGTCAAGCCCAAAGTGAATGAGAATGAAAACCCAAATGGGAAAGCAAAGCAGGAATCTGACTGAATTAAAGCCCACTGAGGGTTTGGATCAGAGGTGATTGATCCCAAATGCTGCTGAGTGCCTTGGGTACCGCACCTGGTGCGCAGCTGAATCAACTGCTTAAAACGAAAGAGTCAAGCCTGGCAAATGCTCTCCAGATTATCCCTACAACATGGCAAGGACACATCAAGGAAGAAAGCCTGAGACTGCGGATTGAGGTGAGTTTTGGTGGTGAAAGCCAGCGCCGTGCCAGGCTTCTGGGCCTCGCCTTTTCCACTGTCCCAACCTCTTTGGTACCCGCCAGAGTCTAATGTCTCTATGGTGTCTGACACATATCTGAGCAACCTTTCAGAGGGTCAGAGGCTGACTTCTGTGGACAGTATTCCCACAACATATAGCCAACTGTTCCTACAACTGTCCATGCTTGGCAGCGCTCTGGAGAAACTCTGACAGTAGTGTGATCTGGGAGAAAGGAAGTCCTCCCGAGCAACTCTAGCCAGTTGTATGTCCCAGGAGACAAAGCTTGGATCCAGGCCTTTCTGCTGTGCCAGGATGCAAACTGAGAAGGCCACTGGGACCCTTTCAAGAGAACTAATTTGACTCATTAGGGGATCTAATAGTCCCATATGCAACATAACTTGTTTCATTAGTCAGACAAATAAAGGATACTCTTGGCCAAAAGATAAGTCAGTGATTCTCAAGGAGCTCTTACGCCTTTTCCTGTCCCCTAAGCCTGCTAGGGGGTAGTGTCATACAATTTAATCATAAACCACCTTTTTTTTCCCTCTGGGCCTATTTCAGGCATGATGGGGCTACTGATAAAGATAATTTATGTGTCATCTGTTCCTGCTCACACTTTGCACTGAACACTCAACCATGCACCTGAAAGATGCACCTGCAACCACATACCTGCAAAATGTGGTGGAATAGTACAAACCATCAAATGGTTTCCTTTCCTACAGAGCCATTACAGGGCCCCATACTTGTAAGCCCATATTTGTAAGGCATTTTAAATCCAGGTCCAAGTCTGTTTCCCCTCACCCCTAAACTCATGGCCAAGAATCTATGAACCAAGTGCTAGAATATTTCAGTTTCAGGCCATCCTCTTAATGGGGCAGTTCCCCTTAGTAGAGCAAACTTCACACTATGGAATTTTTCTCTGAATCCATTCAGCCAGCACTTAAAATATCCATAACAATTATGGGTTTCACTCCAAGTAATTCTCCATTATTCACTTCAGTCACCATTCTAGCAAACTACCTAGAAGAATTCCATGGAGCCCAGAAGAAAACGTCAGGCTTTTTGGGATCTAAATGATTAGAATCTGAAGTCTGAAATATAGTCAAACAATAGTTGTCTTGGGATGCCTGGGTGGCTCAGTCGTTAAGCATCTGCCTTCGGCTCAGGTCATGATCCCGGGGTCCTGGGATCGAGCCCCACATCGGGCTCCCTGTTCAGCAGGGAGATTCAGACCGTTCCCCCTGTTTGTGCTCTGTCTCTGTCAAATAAACAAATAAAATCTTTAAAAAAAAAGCAATAATTGTCTTGTACGTGACACACATGAAACTTTCAGCTTTATTTGCGTTATACAGGCCTTCAGGAATATCATCTCTTGCTGGGCATACTATAAAAAACAGATAAGCCAAAAGTTTTAGAATTGCTGTTCTTTCCCTTGAGAGTACCAATATTTACTCTAAATTGGCCTAGATTTAGAACAGACAGAATGTCCATAGTAATTTTAATTTGATCCTGTTAATTAGCAAGGAAATATTCTGTTGCTTGTTTGTCAGGCTTTTTGTGGGCTTCTTTCTATAATTTTTACATTGTTTCTTTGTAGCAAATCACTAGTGAGAGAAAGTTAAACCTAATGAATTAATTCCACTTTGGAGTTTGTAAATTGTACATTAACCACAATGACGTTTATTCTACAGTCTCTCCAAGCCTGATACTCTTGAGAGATATAGTACTATTCCCCCAGTGGTTATATCCTAAGTTATAGGATGATCTAACAAATGACCAATTCTGTATCAAATGAGAGGGCTTCCTGTAAGTCATATCTCTTCAAAAGACATATCATGATCATTATTGTCAGGCTTTATTCTGTTTGTTGCTGCAGAAGAGAAATTAATTGGTTTTCTTTGACAATAATTTGATGTAAACTGGGATGGTTTTGTTCAGGCAACAGTGAAAAGACTTTCATGACAGCATTGAGGAAGATTAGGGTGGGAATAATGGTTATTGTTGATTGATACCCATATCCATCTCCACTTCCTGGCTATATCTTAATTGAGGTAACCAGTATGACTCTTCATGTGTGTGCCGGGGGAAACTGTCACACCCAGTTCCAGAGCAAGGCTATTTTGAACAAAGGGTAATGCCATCACCCTCACTAGGGTGACTGGTGCTGGAACCCAGACCTAAGCTGATCTGCAGGTGGCAATTCCTCTGGTCCCAGGGACTGGTTCAGGAGCAACACATAAACCAGTCTGGGCCAATAAGAAATGAGAAGAAACATGCAAAATCTTCTGAGAAAGAGTTGTCCTAGTTCATACAAGAGAATCACAGAAAGAAATTCTCTTTCTCTGGACAACAGGGAGCACAGACGTGAAGGCAGCATGAAAGAAGCCAGTAGGAGGATGAATCCCACCAACACAGGAATAACAGTCCTGGCAGGCTGGACTAGGCTGATCCGGAAACCAACCTTGCTCTGGACTTCCATTATGTGGACCAATGAATTCCCAGTTACATAAGCCAATAAAAACGAGGTGAAGTCTGGTAGCCTAATTGAAAAGGTGAGTTAGTTTTAATTTTATTTCACTTTCAAAATATTTCCTTTTTTATGTTTCTTTTCTTAAGTAATCTCTACACTCAACGTGGAACTCAAACTCATGACTCTGAGATCAAGAGTCATGTGCTCGTCTGACTGAGCCAGCCAGGTGCCCCTCACTTTTAAAATATTTTAAAGCTTTACAAAAAATTTTTGACAAGCATACGGTAAGATTCAATCAGTGTAAAAGGACAATCAAAGTAAATGTCCAACTCATTTCTACAGTCAATCCAGAGTAATTTCACACACATATATGTGTATGTCCTTGTTTCTATTCAAATATAAGCACAGTATACGCACTGTTCTAACATCTTGCTTTCTGTACTCTGTGTATCTTGGCGATCATTTCAAATCATACATATAGATTTATCTCATTCTTTTTTTAATTCAGTTAGCCAACGTATAGAACATCATTAGTTTCAGATGTAGTTTAGTAATTCATCAGTTGCATGTGACACCCAGTGCTCACCACATCATGTGCCCTCTTAATGCCTATCACCCAGTTACCCCATCCCCCCACCCTATCTCATTCTTTTAATTTTTTTTTAAGATTTTTATTTATTTATTTTGAGAAAGAGAAAGTGAGCATGCTTGGGGGAGGGGCAGAAGGAAAGGAAGAGGGAGAGAAGCAGACTCCCCACTGAGCATGGAGCCTGACTTAGGGCTGGATCCCAAGACACCGAGATCATGACCTTAGCCAAATCAAGAGCTGGATACTTAACTGACTGAGCCATTCAGGTGCCCCATCTCATTCTTTTTAAAGGCTGCATGATATTCTATTGTAAGGATGTACCACAATTCATTTAACCAATTCTAATTTTTGCCACTATAAATAATGATGAAATGAACATCCTTGGATTTACATATTTGAATAAAGTTATGAGTATAAATCTGAGGATAAATTCCTAGAAATGTAATAAGTGGGTCAGAAAGTACATACGTTTTATATTTTAATAGTTATTGTCAAAATTGATAGAACCTCTTTACAAGGGCTTTTGGCAGTAGCTATTAAAATAAAAGATGAATAGGGGCATGTGGGTTGCTCAGTCAGTTGAATGTCCATGTCTTGATTTTGGCTCGGGTCTTGATCTTGGGGTTGTGGTTTCAAGCCCCATGTCAGTCTCCACACTCAGCAAGGAGTCTGCTGGAGATTCTCTCTCTCCCTCTCCCTCTGCCCCTCCCTTTACCCATGCTCTCTCTCTAAAATAAACAAATAAATCTTTAAAAAAATAAAATAGGGGTGCCTGGGTGGCTCAAATGGTTAAGCATCTGCCTTCGGCTCAGGTCATGATCCCAAGGTCCTGAGATCGAGCCCTGCATTTTGCTCCCTGCTCAGCGAGGAGCCTGCTTCTCTCTCCCTCTGCTACTCCCTCTGCTTGTGCTCTCTCGCTCTCTCTGTCAAATAAATAAGTAAAATCTTTTAAAAAAATAAAAAATGCATACACCTTTTTCTGGGACATGGAAAAATATTTAATGTCTGTAGGTTTGCCTCATCCTCCCATTCCTGTTTTGATTTGACAGCCTCCCCAAAACTGGCAGTACCAGAGAAAATATGGGCACTTTTTCTCAGCAGGATTTAAAAACCATTAAGGCCCTAGTTTTCTCGACTTGGAAATGATTTCATGTGAGATCATTCAACAGCATACCTCAGGCCTCTCTGCTCAAGGAAAAAAGCTTCCCAGTTCTATAGGACCCTTAGGTCTTCTCTTCTTCTGCAGCCTAGTGCTGGGAACTGTGCAGGTGGAAATAGTAGTAGTCTCGGGCACTGCACAGGTAGCCCCCATACACAGTGGGGAGCATCATGGAGGTAGAGAACTTCTTGTAGCCAATGTCAGCTTGTTGCTTGGCAGTTGGCAACTGCCTCTAGGACTTAGCTCCCTATGTGAAAGAGGGTACAGCACGCCCAGCACAGCACAAATCCACTCACTGAGCCAGATGCATACACTTTTTTACATCGTAGTCAAATAGATTGTTTTTCCTTATGTTATTCCAACTGCTCAAAATTATACTGCATTTTCGATTGATCAATATTTGGACAGCAGCTTTATTTGAGTTTTGTTTGATTTTCTGGAGCTTCTAATTCTTTCTTTTCTTTCTTTCTTTTTTTCCTTTGAGAAATGGAACATGCTTGCTTCACCACATCCAAATATCTTCCAACAACTTATTTATTCTATGTGTAGCATAGAATTTATTTATTTGTTTGTTTGTTTATAGTTTCCTTTGAATACTTGCTCTAATTTGGAAAGGCTTATTTCTGGGGTCGCCTGAGTGGCTCAGTTAGTTAAGCGACTGCCCTCGGCTTAGGTCATGATCCCAAGGTCCTGGGATTGAGCCCCACATCAGGCTCCCTGCTCAGCAGGGACTCTGCTTCTCCCTCTGACCCTCCCATCTCTCGTGTGCTCTCTCTCTCTCAAATAAATAATAAATAAAATCTTTTTTTAAAAAAAAGAAAGAAAAGCTTATTTTTAGACCTGCAGCATTAGCAATCATTTGGGATTTCTGTTGATTGAAGACTGGGTTAGTCCCATGTTTTCTGTATTCCAGGTCATTTTCTCTCTGATTTCCCTCCTTGTTTTTTCTCAAATACGACAAATAACTTCCCATGAAAGGGAACTCTGAGTCTTTGAATATCTTTATCTTATTCTATTGCTTACTTGACAGTTTGACTCCAAGTTTCCAACTCCAGAATATCTCTGAAGTTCAACTTGGACAGACTTATTCCTACTGCCACTCATTGTATCTGCGTTGTGGCTTCCTTCCTTCTGTTTAATCCATCACATAATTTCATCTCTTTTCTGACTTCCATAAATTAAAAAAACAAAAATCAAAAAAATCTTTCATCTGTTGGTGATTCTCATCTTATTCTCTTCAGTCTTATGATTTTATTTCCTTTTTTGATTTTTATTCCTTTACTATCATGTTAATTGCATCCAGACCAAAGAGTGCAGATTGACATTCAAATGGGAAGCCTTTCCCTAATTCTTCTGATTTGGATTAAAAAAAAAAAAAAGAATTCACCTGTCTGCTTCTTTTCTTTTTTTTTAACTATTTACATATTTTAGACAGAGAGAGAACACAAGCAGGAGGGGCAGAGGGAGAGAAAATCTCAAGCAGACTCCATGCTGAGCACGGAGCCCGATGTGGGGCTAGATCTCATGACCCTGAGATCACGACCTGAGCTGAAACCAAGAGTCAGATACTTAACTGACTGTGCCACCCAGGAGCCCCTCACCTGTGTACTTTTAGCTCATTGTGAGATCTAACCACTTATGTAGTTATGGAAAGTTGAACTGTATCAGTGGGATGTCTTCTTCCAGAAATATTAGGCCCTTAGCATTTCAGGATGGTTTTAAAGTATTACCATAGACGTCATAGGAATTTACTTGTCTATTTACTATCAAAACATTTAAGGAAATAACTGAATGGGTATTCCTATTAAGCATTGGTAACAGCCTGAACTTTTTATAGCATTGATAGAGTATGACTTGGGATGAAATCATATTAGTCCGGAACTAAGTGGGTGAGTGGAATGAAATTACTTAAATTATTTATATTTTGTTATTATAAGTAATCCATTATAAACATAAAACTTAAAAGCAGTGGTGTGCTAGTAAATATTTAACAGCCAGCTCTTTAGGGAAAAAAGTATGTATAAATATATGTTTATTATAAATTTGTATAATATGAAGGATGTGTGGTGTACAATTTACAAATAATGAGAAAATGATAAATTACAGAAACTTGTACCTTCCATATAGCTAATGGATTCTTAGAGCATGCTTGTATTGATTTTTACTAAATTTTTGTATCTCTAGCCAACATATGGTTGCAATTGGACTATGATTTGACAAATGGAGTTGCCTCTCGATCTGCTCTTTTCCTGATAATTCTATGGTCATTAATTCTGACCTATGTAGTCAATTTTTCAGGACAGCTTTGCTTAATAACTAACTTGCAAAATTACTGAAAATTTTACAGTCAGCTCTCGCAAATTGGCACAAGCCAACTCTAGTAGCCCGCTACCTATAACCTCCAGTTCTCTGACCTAGGCATCAAAATGAGGACCCATCTACCTTTGTTATCCAAATAATACTTCTCTGAGGTCATGAAAATATCTTTCTTCTCTGTAATCCCTGCTCTGTAACCATTCCCCATCTCCTACCGTAAGAAATCCATACCTCAGGAACTTGGTGGTTAGCCCTACTTAGTGATCTCCAGGAGAGAAAACTAGAAATTCAGCTGGTCCATCGAGGTGGTATATTGGGCTAGGGCTAGGCTGTTGCTGGCGTCACAGCCACATGGTGGCACTCTTGAAACACAGGTGTCACAGCTGCCTCAGTACCCCTCCACACACCAATCCCATCCCCCAGCTCGCTCCGAACCTTGCAAAACTTGACGGTGAACCAGCCTACATCTCTTCTAAAAACCTAGCAACCCTCTCCCCTTGCAGACACAGTTCCTTTCAGCACAGGAAATTCCATCAATGCAAACAAGCCCATTGGCATGCTACTTGCCTAAAAGTGATGTCACCGGACTTTCCTGTTCCATCTGTCCCAGCAACTTCACTTGTTGACCACTGGTTTTTAGACCTTGTCATTTATATGTTACTGGGAGCCTCACTGTCTCAGATTTACCTGTGCTGTAAGTAAATATTTGAATACCAGTCCAGGGCCTGGGGAAGCTCAAGCCCTTTTAATAATGTATGTGTCCTTACTTGTCTCTTTCTATCTTTCCCTGTCCGCTCTACCCATGTGGCCTGCCAGATTTTGGTCTCTGTGAGATCCCAGTGGAAAAACTCCATTCTTTATCACCTTCCATAAGAAATTCAACAAAACTCAACACTTTTGTATTTGGGCAACTTCATCGAAGTGGTCCCAATTTCATATAAATATCCCAGGGAAGGACTCTAATTGGCCCAGCTTGGGCATGTGCCTACCATGGGCCAGTGTACGGTCAGGAGGATGAGATGGTATAACTGACTAGACCTGTACCACGTGCCAACTTCTATGATGGGGGAGCAAAGGTGGCAGCCCAGAACCACGTGGAGTGAGGGAAGTGTGATGTGGGAAACAAAGGCAGAAGAAAAAGCATTAAATTTCCTTACTACCTAGAGCCCACTGACAAGTCCTTGAAACAGGCAGAGGGACATTCTTCTAGGGACTCAGCTGCCTCCATGTTAATACTTTGCTGAGGGCAAAGCAATCTTAGCCTGACCCTCCAGGATCCTGTAAGTCTACTTTAACATATAAAAATTCCTTTGGAAACTTCCTTTATCTCTAACCCCCCAAGATACGTGTTGGCAATCATCCCCCAAGCATATGACCTACTGATACACATCTGAAGGGTCTCATGACTCAGGTTTTATTAGACAGTCATAAATGACCTTTTCCCAACAATAGCTAGCCCCTTCAAGGTCCTGGAAACCTTGCTTCCAAAATTCCTTAGAGACTTACGCTATCCCTACCCCCCTCCCAACTTGAAAATATATAATGGGCCATTTCTCATGACCCCAGTGCCGCTTTTTCTGCCCATGGGTCCTGTCCTTTAATAATACCACCTTTTCGCACCTAAGAGTCTCAAGAATTCTTTCTTGGCCGTTGGCTTCGAATCCTAACATCTTTTCTACATCAAGTAGAATACTCCAGGGGAAATGGGGAAATGGTACCTGAAGATGAAAGACAGAGTGCTGAAAAAACAAAAACAACAAACACCTACTTCTGGTGGAGATCTGGCCCTTCCTGCCCTTCCTCAGGGCTAGCTCTTTTTGGATGTTTTTACCATTCCTGGAGAAGAACAGGGAAAATAATGCTTTGTGGGAAAGAATTTTAAAATGAACACATATTTAACATAAAGTAATGCCAAAGAATGTCCTTTGAAGTATTCCTTTGACATAGTTGCTTTTCTATTATGAAGGTTAGATTTTTGTACAATTGGTATTCTCAAAGTGGAGCACAATTTTTGCATGCTTTCAACCCCTCTGACATGTGGTATTACTTTACGTTTTCACTTAATGTCTATATGTTTATTAATTGAATTTAAGTAATTATGATTATTATTTTTAAAGATTTTATTTATTTATTTTTGCGAAAGAGAGAGAGAGAACATGAGCAGTGGGGAGGGGAAGAGGGAGAAGCAGACTTCCTGCTGAGCAGGGAGCCCGATGCGGGGCTTGATCCCAGGACCTTGGGATCATGACCTGAGCCGAAGGCAGATGCCCAACTGACTGAGCCACCCAGGCTCCCTAATTAAATTTAAATTAAATAAAAATTTTTTTAAAATAAGAAAGAAATCAATAACTGTGGTGTAGAGTTATATTAAAGAATTAGGCCTATGAGTCATTTATGATCTAAAACCTGCCTCTACCACTTACTAATTGTGGAACCGTGGGCCAATCACTTAAGCTCTCTGAGCTCACTAAGAAGCTCATGAGTAGAATTAGCATGATAATAGAGTTCATACGTTTGTTGTGAGGATTAAATAAAATAAAGCATGTAAAGCACTTGGGGGAAAAAAGTTTTCACTTAATGTGATAGAATAATTTAGCACCTTCAGTGGAAACATCAAATCAGAAGATGCCTTATGCCACTTAAGTCGAGGCAAAATAGAATAATTAAGTAATCTCATTGCTGTTCCCTCACTCTTACTATACCAGCTCTACAATGTTGTGTCTTACAGGCTTCTTCTTCTCTAGAAATTCTGTATCAAAATATGAGACATAGGTCGTGGAATGTGAACTGTTCTGATAATGGGAAGCATTAAAGTAGTTCCCTTCATCCGACTGAGTTTCTGGAACGCCCAATGCTGTTTGAGTGTCTCATCACTGGAAGGCTATCTTGTAGATTGTATCTTTGGAGCCTACACATTTCTCTTCCAAAAAGGAAGTGTGCACAGCAGACTGGGTACTCATACTCCCGGCATACATGAAGACTCTCCTTTTAAAAACATACAGCGTGGGCGCCTGGGTGGCTCAGTCGCTGGGTATCTGCCTTCAGCTCAGGTCATGATCCCAGGGTCCTGGGACGGAGCCCCACATCAGGCTCCCTGCTCAGCGGGAAGCCTGCTTCTCTCTCTCCCACTCCCCCTGCTCGTGTTCCCTCTCTTGCTGTGTCTCTCTCTCTGTCAAATCAATAAATAAAATCTTAAAAAAAAAAAAATCTTCTTTTTGGAGTAAAAAAAAAAAAACCAAACCACAGCACTTGGATTGTTTTAATGCGATCGATTTCCAGATTCTCGACTTCCACACATCTCTTTCCTCAACAGCCGTCCTCCCGAGGGCTGCCAGACCTTTCCATGTTCACCCTACTTCTCTCCTAACTTGAGTCTTCTCTTAGTGCATTGCTCCAGGCTGTAAAAATCTGGGAGGAACTTCCTAAGTGGATAATGAAACACTGCCTCTGAGGGGGCATCCTCCCCTTCCCCACCCCAAAATAAAGCAAAGAAAGCCTCAGGAAAAAGCACTTAAGTCTTATTTTATCTAGGCAACAAGTTATTGGCAAGTCTCCACACCTTATCTGTATCTCCTCTGTCCCTGTCACATGGAATTAAGATTCAAAATGATATTATCCTAATCGTTTAAATTTTAAAATGATAAGTCTGATTTAGCTGATCAGTTTCACAATGAAGACTGGCTTCAAAAGTGATATATATATGGAATAAGTTATATATATATAATACATATATATATATGTATATATATAATATATACATAACTTATTCCATAAACCAAATGAGATAAACCTACAGCTCCAAGGACTTGATAAAAAGTGAAAGTGTATATTCAAATTACAATACAGCAGGAAGTACATTCTTTACAATAATTTAAACTTAAGGTACAACATTTTTAATTATTTTATTGTTTTTTAAGATTTTTATTTATTTGACAGAGAGAGAGAGGGAACACAAGCAGGGGGAGTGGCAGAGGGAGAGGGAGAAGCAGTCTCCCCTGCCGAGCAGGGAGCCCGATGCAGGACTCGATCTCAGGACCCTGGGATCATGACCTGAGCTGAAGGCAGATGCTTAACCGACTGAGCCACCCAGGTGCCCAAGGTACAACATTTTTAGATATCAATGTAAAATATTAAAAGGGATCCTATATTTTTCAAAATTCTTTCAGGATTACATATGCAAAGAATTTTGAAGATCCCTGGTCTCAAGAATGGAAACTACCTCAGCAATTTAAACTCTTCGTTAGGAAAATGTAGCCATATAACTTACAGCTATAATTAACTATGAAAAATCTCCCATTTAAAAGAAGGATGTAAAAGAATATAACATCTTAGTAAAAATTCATACTTAACTAAGCTAACATTTTTCTTATGTTGACTTAATTTTTTTTACTCTTGAGTCTAATCAAATGTGGGTTTCACCCTGTTAAATATAGAATTTGGCCAGAGGACATACTAAAGCTTTCCGTCGCACCATCTTTCAGCCTGTTTGTTTATGCTAGGTGGGAAGTGACTGGTGCTTCAACTCTATTTTCCTGATATTTAAGCCTACGAAGCCTATATTTGAACCCCCACAAGACCAAAACTTTCCGATTACAGTTCTCCTGGTGGTGGTCCTCCCCACACACTAAATATCAAAGAAGAAAATAGCAATTTTTCCAGACTCTGGTAGATCCCACGACTTTTTCGACCCGATGGAAAAGAAAATTCCAAAAGCACTGTAACTTTTACCATCCTCTTCTATCTCTGCTGCTTAGATATCCTTAGGGTCATTTAACACAATACGATGCAAAATTAATTACAGAGGTTTGATTCTATTAAATTGCCAGATGGGTTTACTGACCTAGAGCCAAACTGGTTTTTCTACTAACTCGAATTTTCCTCTCTGTTTCTAATAACTGGAAAATGTTGAAACATATAAAGACATTGTAAATCCTTAGCAGCACTGTTTTCTCTGCAAACGTACCCTCTTATCCATTAATTAGCTGCCAACTGAGAGCAAAATTTAGCCAGGGACAGAGAGACCCCTGAGAGCTGGAGAGAGGGAGGAGGAGAGGGGGCTCCAGAGGGCAAAGGGAGCTGTTTGGAGACAGAGTGAGTGTTCCAGGGACACACTTCCTATTGCACAAACTTGCCTTTGGCCAGGCCAGTCCTAGAGGACAAGGCCTTCTTTAGCCACCATATTTGGCCTGGCATAACCTTGCTTGGGGGTGTAGTAGTCATTTCTTGATGTGCATTTGGAGCAGAGGGTTCACTTGAATTTTATTTTTCTTCGTTTAATTTTTATTTTCTATCTGTGTTGTGGGCAAAGCCCTTACAGTAACAAATTGGCCCAACTCTATCTTTGGTGACAAAGATCTAGCTTTCAGAAAGATACTCTGGCTATCGGACTTGAGGGCTTTCTCTTATTTCCTCTTGTTTTCACAATACATTCAATGTTCTGGCTGTTCCAGCTATGTTTTATGTTTGCATCCTGTAGAGATTTTCCTGCCCACTTATTTGGGGAAGAAAAACTCCATCAATTTTTTTTCAAGAAAATAATCCCCAAAGGGTAATTACATGTTTCCTGGGGTGATAGGAACATTTTCTAGTCTCATCAGCAGAGACTGCCGAGCACAGTCCATGCACAGTGAATAATTGGTAATGATGACAAAGCCATAAATAAGCAACATTAAGAAGGTGTGGATTCATTATCAGTAGATGATGCAATGCTGAACTTGGGTACAGAGAAGACACAACTTAATTATTCATGTAATATATTTTAAAATGATAAGAGAACCATTGGTTTGTAGAGCAACTCTTTGCCAGCTCAGATTAAATGAAGATTTAAGTGCAGTTAAGTGCATGCTTATGCACTTGAGAATAGACAGAATCCTTTAACCATTTCATACTAGTAAGAACATTGAGGTCACTGAGAACTCGCTGAGACTTTGTCTACACAAAGCCTCAAATTGGTCAGTTTTGAGACATGACTTACAAATCTGTTTTCAGTATCATGTACAAATAACCTTAATTTTTAAATATCAACAGAGTCTGTTTTGTAATTCTTCTGCAGCCCTAAGAAGATTCCCTCAATGCCTCCTCGGGTACTACTCTTGGTACTCCAGGTATTACTGAAAGCTCCTGTTTTCCCCAGCCTTCTAAGGTTAAACTAATAAATACTAAATTATATTCTGGCTTACTTCTTCGAGGTACCAAATCTAGTTTCCCTTTAAAGAATAAGAGGATAGGGGTGCCTGGGTGGCTCAGTCAGTTAAGCATCTACCGTCGGCTCAGGTCATGATCCCAGGGTCCTGGGATCGAGTCCTACATCGGGCTCTCTGTTCAGCAGGGAGTCTGCTTCTCCCTCTGCTTGCCACTCCCCCTGCTTGTGCTCGCTGGCTCTTTCTCTCTCTCTGTCTCTGACAAATAAATAAATAAAATCTTAAAAAAAAAAAAAAGAAACACAAATTTAAAGCATTTCCTTTGATGAACTTTTGATCAAGATTGGCAGAGTGAATCCACTCAGAAGGAATATCCCAATGGTACAAACCACCTCCTGCCTTCCACAGCATAACAGAACGTTTAGTAAA
This sequence comes from Phoca vitulina, assembly GCF_004348235.1. Taxonomy (NCBI): domain Eukaryota; kingdom Metazoa; phylum Chordata; class Mammalia; order Carnivora; family Phocidae; genus Phoca; species Phoca vitulina. The sequence continues at coordinate 40,948,621 of NW_022589707.1, read as the reverse complement.
TTCTATTTAAAAGACAACTCCAAGCTCCGAAATGAGATGGGTAAGGTGGAATACAAAATATAAAATGATATGTCTCTATGCATGTATTGAGAAATAAGAAAAATGATAAAGTTAAATTTGTATCTTTTGGCTTATAGAGAAGTTCATGATATATTAAGTAAAAATAGTAAGTGGAACAATGTGTATAATAGGTTCTATTTCATAGAAAACAGGTAAACCTAAAAATCATTCAACTTCTCTTTTTTCTCTGTGTGTGTGTGATGAACAAATTACATAGGTTTGATTATACTACATAATTTGTTGAAAGATATGTGTTAATCTTTTAATGTGCTTACCTTAGACACAGCAGAGATAGAGAGATGAAATCAATTTTTTCTTTATATAACTTTGTATTATTTCAGTTGATACAACCAGCCTGTATCATTTTATAATTTGAAAAACCCCAAATTAAGGAAACTATAGAAAATTACATGAGGCTCAGTTTTACATAGTTTCTAGTTCAGGATTCATTTGTAAATGTTCTAAATTTTATCTAATTATAAAAGTAATCAATATTCATTTTAGGAAAACTGAAAAATATAGAAAATCACACACACTGAGAATAAATATCATTAATAATCCCAAACCCTAAACATAAACACTATGAACACTTTTATATAATCATGTCTGGTCTTTTTTTTTTCCTATATGTGTGTATGTGTGTATTTTTTTTTTAAGTCACATACTGTGCCTACCCCACTTTTTAAAAGCCTAACAAAAGCAAGTGTTCCCAATAATCAAATATCCTTCTTTAGCAGTGATTTAGTGACCACATTGTATTCTACAAGTGTCATTTAGGATTAGATTCGACTATAACAAAATAACAGTGATTTAAATACAAAAGTAGGGGGAAGCCTAGCTGGCTCAGTCAGTAGAGTATGCACCTCTAGATCTCGAGGTTGTAAGCATGAGCCCCACGTTGGGGGTAGAGATTACTTAAAAATAAAATCTTAAAAAAAAAAAACCCACAAAAGAAGGCAGATCACTGATAGTAGATTGGCCCCAACAAGTCATGGCTGGCTTCATCATTGCAGGGTCCGGCACAAAATGAAAATGTGGGTCCTCTTGTTTAAAAAGTAGGAGAAATCCCATTATAATACTAAAATATAAAGATTCTTCTTCTCTTCTAAAAACTGTCTCTTGACTTGTCATGGTGTTTTCGTATTTCCTATTTAATGTTATTCTTTTTTTTTTTTTTTTTTAAAGATTTTATTTATTTATTTGACAGAGAGTGACACAGCAAGAGAGGGAACACAAGCAGGGGGAGTGGGAGAGGGAGAAGCAGGCTTCCCGCCGAGCAGGGAGCCCGATGCAGGGCTCGATCCCAGAACCCCGGGATCATGACCTGAGCCAAAGGCAGGTGCCCAACGACTGAGCCACCCAGGTGCCCCTTTAATGTTATTCTAAGTAACAAAATAAAGAAAAATCTAAATTGTTAGTATGAATTTTACCCTTCATCTTTATATTAAGTAATGCCAGTTTTAAATGCAAATATAAAAATATTTCATTTATATGGGCAATCACTAAAATCACATAATTCATGTATCATAACTTGTGCAAGTATTTGTACCTTGTTCTTACCGGGACAGTAACAACGTTACACAAAATTAAATCAACTGTTTTTATTTTACTTCTTGATATACACACCTTCTACCAACACTCTCTATCTTCAGCTTACTTATGAGTAAGAAGGACTGAAAGGAAAAGGAACTGTGGGTTGCTTGTCTTTCCTTTTCCTTCCATGTCATCATTTCCAGGGTAAGGTATTGACCACTACAGGAAAGCAACATGAGTCAGAAATGATACAGCAGGGTTCCTTGATTGTCATGTTTCTAGAAATGCCATTGCCTTCTCTCTGCATAGCAAGTTCTAGTTCAAATGGCAAGTGTAGCCTCTCAGGGCTGTCAGAGACCCAGCTAAATCAGCTGTAGATGTAACACACTTCCCTTGAACTCTCTGAGTCTTGCTGAACTCCAGCTCATTGTGGAACCACAGGAATTCTGAGCTCTTGAGGCTGTATGCAAACAGAGCAACAAGGAACAGCAAGCTAGCATATTGCATGCACCCTCTTCTCACACACATGCTCTGTTGCTCTATCAGACTTCACTTACAAAACACAACTTCAAAGACAAAATTATTAAGAATTTCGAGATGGCGACAATAAAGTGTTAGGCCAAGCTGGAGACCTCCTAAGCAAGGGTCATGGTATGACTGCACAGTTCGCATGCCCATGAAGCTGGCATGTTCCACCAAGTCTGAAAGGACATGAATTCCTTCTATCTTTTTGCTCCTTTAAGCTCAGTATGGGGCTTCCGCCCTCAAGGTCAGTTCATGATCTAAATAGGCTGCTGGAGTTCAACATCAGCAGAAAGGAGAGAGGGAGAAGTGCAAAAAGCCAACTCTCCAGGCTGAATCAGTGCCCTTAAGGGGCCTTCTCAGAAGCCCAGCTCTGCTTGCATCTCATCAGCCAGAGCTTAGTCATGGGGCTTTGCTGTAACTCTAAGGGCTGCTGGAAAATGGAGTCTTTTTGTTGGGTACACTGCCACTCTGAATGAAATCAGGCTGTTACTAAGAAGTAAAGGTTAATTGATAAGGATAGGCAATTAATTGTCCTGCCAAGCCAACATAAAGATGTAATTTATTTCATCAAACCTTGATTTTTATTTATGGGGTTGTTTCTGATTTTTCACCATTAGCAACATCATTTACAAACTTTTAAATTGTATAGTACTCTAAACTTTTAAAAACTTATTCCTAGACAACTGGCACATGTCTTTGGAAGAATCTTTCTGTTTATTAAATCAAACTAAACAATATGTACTTAATTAAATTTGCAATGGTTACAACAGTTAAAAACAACAGTTTTTTTTTGTAAAAAAAATGAACAATTAAATGTTTATGTTGATATTTATTCCTGACATAGACACTGCATGGGGCAAGGAATAGCTAGCTAAAGATAAAGACACGTTAAATTATGTGGGCTTTATGATCCCCTGATCCTGTACGGTACTGTTAACTTATGCATGACTAGATGACAAAAAACAAAAATGATATAAGCCAGTCCTGAAGGTTGCTGATTTTTTTTTTTTTTAAAGATTTTATTTATTTGAGAGAGAGAGAGAGAGACAGCGAGAGAGGAAACACAAGCAGGGGGAGTGGGAGAGGGAGAAGCAGGCTCCCTGCTCAGCAGGGAGCCCAATGCGGGACTCGATCCCAGGACCCTGAGATCATGACCTGAGCCGAAGGCAGACGCTTAACGACTGAGCCACCCAGGCCTCCTGTTGCTGATTTTTTTGAAGACAACTTACTTGTATCTGAATCAATCTCCTGTCAATATCAGGATCCATTGGATCATCTTATGCTAATACTATCTATTTTTAATATTAAATATCAGGATGCTTTTTATAATCTTGTGCTAATGTTATCTAATTCTAATATTGAGTACCTGGATGCATTGTGTCATCTTGAATTAATGTTATCTACTTGAAGCACACCAGAACACCAGAAATGAGCTATTGCTCATTTTTACATTGGCATTTGCATAGCATATAATCAGGCTGTTCTTTCACTGGTGAACTCATTCTCTCTTCCGTGCTAGTAACTCAAGACTAAAATAACTTGAATGTTCTTAGCTCATTTGTTTTGTCACATCTTTGCCAAGCTTATCAAATTATTTCCAGATGAAATGAAAAAAAGATTTTATTAGCCTCCAAAACATTTTTATTTGAAGTAAATAACTGTGAAAGAATTTACTTACTCTATTTTTTAACCAATTCTTAAATGACAAGAACTTGTAATTTATTAAACAGAATGGCATCTGCATATTCAGGTTCTAATGTGTGAAGTTTTTCTGAATGAATTTGGGTACAATTAGATTTCTTTCAGAAATGGAACCATTAAAATCTGAGTATTATGAGCAAACTATTATTTATAGAGTATCGTTCTACATACTCTAACATTTTGTCCTTCACATATAAATATCTGGGTACATACACCATCTGAGTGTATAAAATTAAACTACCCGAACACCTTTAAAAAATTAAAGTAAAACATAAAAATGTCTATAAAAAGAAATTCATTAGAGATTTCAAAATATCCGTAAGTGCTAAATAAGGTTTCCAGAAATCAGTGATTATGCTGAAACGTGTCACAAGGGGAACTGTTAACAAGTGTTACTTTGCCAAAGGTAGGAAGATTGCCAACCTTTAATTGGCTTTAAAGTTGGTGTTTTATCAATGGTGTATTGTAAAAGGTAATAATGCCCACATTTATGATCTAAGTCTGAAATGGGAACTCTAGATTTGACTAACTGTGGCACTATGCACTAGTCCTTCTAATTAAAAATATTCAAACGCCTGCCTTTCAAATTTGATCAGGATGTTTATTATTATGCTTTTATTAACAACAACAACAAAACAAAAGATGTTTGTCCACACTTTACAATACATAATGACCAGTCAACCACCCCATCACCTTGTTTTGCTATACATTAACTATTTTGTTCTAAGGAAAAATAGCTCTAATGAGAATAGCTCTTTCGGAAATAAGTCAATCAGAGAAAGACATGTATCATATGACCTCACTGATGTGAGGAATTCTTAATCTCAGGAAACAAACTGAGGGTTGCTGGAGTTGGGGGGAGTGGGAGGGATGGGACGGCTGGGTGATAGACACTGGGGAGGGTATGTGCTATGGTGAGCGCTGTGAATTGTGTAAGACTGATGAATCACAGACCTGTACCTCTGAAACAAATAATATGTTATAGGTTAAAAAAAAAGAAGAAGATAGCAGGAGAGGAAGAATGAAGGGGGAGAATCGGAGGGGGAGATGAACCATGAGAGATGATGGACTCTGAAAAACAAACTGAGGGTTCTAGAGGGGAGGGGGTGGGAGGATGGTTAGCCTGGTGATGGGTATTAAAGAGGGCACGTTCTGCATGGAGCACTGGGTGTTATACGCAAACAATGAATCATGGAACACTACATCAAAAACTAATGATGTAATGTATGGTGATTAACATAACATAATAAAAAAAAAGAATAGCTCTTTCGAGGTTGCTGGGATGATGGGATTCTACTGAATGAAACAAAAATCTGGCATGGCATTATTCTTTGCATTCTATAAGGGAGGGTGTCCTCATTAATCAATGCAAATGACAGATCATATTATCTTTAATAAGCAGAGTCAACAATGCTCTGCCCACCATTGGCTTCTGGATTTCTTTTCTTTTCTTTTTTTTGGCTTCTGGATTTCTGTGAATTCCTAACTGTCTACTGACACTGGTGCTAGGACAGAACTCTTAAATAACATGAATAAACAAATACAAAGTCAACTTTTGGTCAAACCTTTAAGAGGGGAAACCCCAACAGAAAGATCACTTTCAATAAGTGTGAGGCTTCAGAGTGGGAGGAAGACCCAGAGAGGATTTCTGAGGGAACTCTGAGTATTTGGTATTCAGTATTCAGCTGATTACCTGGTAGTTTTGTCCTGCTGACATGAATGGCTTTGTGGATTAGGCATCGTGTCCAGCTTTTCTGACTCTTGCAGGTTACTGATTCATCAGACTGCCTTTCTATACCAGCTACTCGGTTTCCACTGTCTGATCCTGCTACTCCGAGTGATAGCACACACTTCATATTTTAGCTCATTGGCCATAAGAAACCAGCAAGGCGCATGCGGTGACCGTAGCTACAAGGCCCCTGTGGCAGACGGTGTTGGCTGCCTTCCCAAGGTCAAACCTCCTCTTTCATCTTCCTTACTGGCAGGGCTGCCTCCTACAGTAGAGGCAGACAATGCCAAGTACATGCATTCTCAGCCTCTCTTGTGACCTTAGTCCTGGACTGTGATATAAGGGCAAGTCTGCTGGGAATTTCTGGGAAAGAAAAGAAAGAAGAGTTTCTCCCCACATCCCACCCTAGCCTTTCTGGTTTTGATGTGATTGTGTAGAAGGGGTGATGCTTGGAGTCCAGGAGGCCATCTTGTGACAATGGTCAAGAAATTGCAGAAAAGCCAGCTTCGAGCTCTCTGGACTTCTGTTGTATGATAAAAATAAGCTATTTTTAAAGCCACTATAATTTTTTAAAAAAGATTTTGTTTATCCATTTGAGAGAGAGAATAAGCAAGAGTACAAGCAGGGGGAGGGGCAAAGGGAGAGGGAGAAGCAGGCTCCCCACTGAGCAGGGAGCTGGTCTTGGGGCTCGATCCCAAGACCCTGGAATCACAACCTGAGCTGAAGGCAGATGCCTAACCGACTGAGCCACCCAGGCAGCCCAAGCCACTTTAATTTTTATTTATTATTTTACTTCCACCCAAAAGCAACATTACTAATATTCACTCTTTTTTATTTTTTATGTTTTTATTTTTTAAAAATATTTTATTTATTTGACAGAGAGAGACACACCGAGAGAGGGAACACAAGCAGGGGGAGCGGGAGAGGGAGAAGCAGGCTTCCTGCCGAGCAGGGAGCCCAACGCGGGGCTCCATCCCAGGACCCTGGGATCATGACCTGAGCCGAAGGCAGACGCTTAACGACAGAGCCACCCAGGCGCCCCTAAAATAAAAATTTTTTTAAAAAGAGTGAATGGGGCACCTGGGTGGCTCTGTCGTTAAGCGTCTGCCTTCGGCTCAGGTCATGATCCCAGGGTCCTGGGATGGAGCCCCGCACTGGCCTCCCTGCTCACTGGGGAGTGTGCTTCTCCCTCTCCTTCCAACCCTCTCCTGCTCATGCTCTCTCTCAAATAAATAAATAAAATCTTTTTTAAAATTTTAAAAAAGAAAAGCAGTCTTCAGCCAAAGGTACACAAGCCATTTATGGAGATTTAAGTAAAATCTGAGTAGAACAATGGTCTGTGAAATAATTGCTTATCCTTCATGCCAAACTTCACCCACCCCAACACTAATTCAATTTTTGTCTTTAATATTTCTATAAACATAAGACAGAATGCCTGTGACCCTCCAAATGTTTCTCAGAATAGATATATATATTTTTTATCGTTGTGGATAAATGGTTTGTGGAATGTAAAATGTAAAGGATGAGGATCATAGCTATTAAGAGCTAAAATTAGTGATAAAAATTAAAAAAGAAAAACAAAATTGATTTCCATATTTTGTTCCTGCAACTCATTCTCATATAATCAGAAACTATGATAAAAATAGAAGTATTTAAACCTGGAGTTTTGTGTTCATCTTAGGAATGTTAGCAAAAGAAATCTTTCGCATCTATTCTCAGCTAGGAAACTTGGCAAAAACCTACTGTGCCCTGTAAGCATCACGATTATTTGTTTAGTCAGAAGAATAAAATATGGAACGAATATTAAATGTGTTTGGGAATTGGCTTAGCGTCAGAGCTATCTGTCCTGAGGTCATCACTGAAGTAATTTGGAGCTCAAATATAAAATCTTGGCTAAATCGTTCATCTTGTAGTCTCTCCCATCAAAGCCTGTTCTTTAATATGGAGTCAACATTATTATTATTATTTAAGTAAACTCTCCCCTCAACGTGGGACTGGAATTCACAACCCCAAGGTCAAGAGTCACATGCTCTACTCACTGAGCCACAGACACTCTGGAGTAAATATTTTTGACAGCACCTGAATCTCCCTGTGAGCTTGGAAAATTTGAGTTAATCCCAAGCAGTCTATGAGCGTATATCACTAAGGATTAAGCTCAGCTGTTGGCAGCAGAGACTCAAGTATAGCGGCTTGTCTATTATCTCTTATATTGTCTATTATCTCTTATAAAATATGTCCAAAGGGTACAAACTCCCCATGACAATAAAAAATAGAGTTGAAGCTAGGACAGATTTTCCTCTAGGGAGCAAGAACATAAAATTTGTAGTCTATCTAAAACCTGTATTTGGTAATACCTCTTCTACTTACTAATTACATGGCCTCAGGCAAGCTGCTCTCGGAGCCCTAATTTTCTCTTGAATAAATGGAAAGAATAAAAGGTGCTTGGCAAGATTATTGTAAAGATTAAATGAGATAATAAGTGGAGCTTTTTTATAATATATCTTCTGGAAAATGATTTTAAAAGAGGAGTCCAAGGCTAGAGCTGTACTTAGAAGAGTCTCAGGACCAGCAGACTTCATGTTGAGAGCAAAAGTTAATTGGTTCCATGGATCTCAAAATTATCTCCAATGGGCTGTTGACTAGTCAGCACCAGCTGCTCTTGTTTCTTTCTAGGAGGCCTCAAAGCCTTTCCTGCCATAGTGGTGAAGTTCTCCATGATGGTTAATTTTATGTCAACTTGACTAGGCCATGGTGCTCAGATATGTAATCAAACATTATTCTGGATGTTTCTATGAGGCTGTTTTTGGATGAGATTAACATTTAAATTGGTGGATTTTGCATAAAGAGCCTGCTTTCTATTATGCAGGTGGGCCTCGTTCAATCAGTTGAAGGTCTGAATAGAACAAAAGACTAAACTCCTCCAAGCAAGAGGGAATTCTGGCAGGAGATGGCCTTTGGATTTGAACTGCAACAGTGACTCTTTTCTGGACAATCAGCTTGATGATCTTTGGACTTGAACTGTAGATTTTGAATTTGCCAGTCTCCATAATTGCTTGAGCCAATTCCTTAAGATAAATCTCTTTCTCTCTCTGTCATATATATGTATGTCATACATACATATTGTATATATATGCCGTACACATATATGTCATACATATATATATATATATATATATATACATCCTATTGGTTCTGTTTTTCTGTAGAAGCCTGATTAATACATTCTCTTACAGAAAGACTATGGATTAATTTCTCTGTAGCCTCTTCCAGTCTAGTTTCACCATTGGTAAAAAGCGCCCCTCCTTTACCCCAAAGATACAAATGTAGGGATCTGAAGGGGTATGTGCACTCTGATGTTTATAGCAGCAATGTCCACAATAGCCAAACTGTGGAAAGAGCCAAGATGTCCATCGACAGATGAATGGATAAAGAAGATATGGTATATATATACAATGGAATATTATACAGCCATCAAAAGGAATGAGATCTTGCCATTTGCAATGACGTGGATGGAACTGGAGGGTGTTATGCTGAGCGAAATAAGTCAATCAGAGAAAGACATGTATCATATGACCTCACTGATACGAGGAATTCTTAAGCTCAGTAAAAAACAAACTGAGGGTTCTAGAGGGGAGGGGGGTGGGAGGATGGTTAGCCTGGTGATGGGTATTAAAGAGGGCATGTATTGCATGGAGCACTGGGTGTTATACACAAATAATGAATCATGGAACACTACATAAAAAAAAGCACCCTGTTGAGATACATCATTAAAATATTACTGTATATGATATCACAAGATAATGACTCAATACCAAGAATATTGGTTACAATATTATTACTCTGTTAAGATGGGTAAGTGGGGAAAGAATGAACTTGTATTTATTTATTTATCTTTAAATGGAGAGATGTAAGTTTCTTTTTCTTTTTTAAAATGTTATTTATTTGAGAGAGAGAGCACGAGCATGAGTGGGGGGAGGGGCAGAGGGAGAGGGAGAGAGAAGCAGACTCCCCACTGAGCGGGGAGCCCAAAGCAGGGCTCGATCCCAGGACCCTGGGATCATGACCTGAGCTGAAGGCAGACACTTAACCGACTGAGCCACCCAGGTGCCCCAAGAATGAACTTTTAGCTGGGTATAAATGTGCCTTGCCTATTCCAGCCTTGTTTAGGACAGACAATGCCTTCACACATAAGGTAGGGGCTATATAAGTATTATATTGACTATATGTTTTATTCATATTACTTTTCAATATTGAGCTGGTGATTTCCTGGAATGCTTATTAACGTGCATGTTAATTGCATTTCTAAAAGTTTTTTGCAGATTTTAAAACACAGTTTATTGCAAATATAGTCTACAACCACAAATACTACTTTCCAACTGTGAATGCATCAATTCATCATTCCTTGATACTTTTTTATCACATATTTTAGAACTGTATTCTCAGTGTTTGGTTGGAAAAACTTCAAGGTGGTGCTAATACAAAATTATTGAGCATGAATGTGATTTTCCTATTATAAAATATTAAATTATACATGTAATGATGACCCATTTACACAGGCAAACTAGAGTTTTCTGTGGAAAACAGAGGAAGAAGTGGTATCTTCATTTATTATTTCTCTACTATTGAGTAAGTATTTTATGACTATATGCAGGTCTTTGGATTATGAAGTAATTATTAATTTTCCACGAAAGATAATAGATGGCTGTTGTGCATTTAGGTGTTTTTGGTCACTTAAAGCTTACTGCTTTATTTTTAGCTTTTGCATTCTAAACAGCTGAATTAGTTTTATGAATTATCTCATTAATCTTCATAGCACTGCCCTGAGCAATACTGAGAATCAGTCATAATCTGTGGGGAACATAAGGTTAATGTAACATACATTTATATTTGTTAATATAAGTATTTATATATTATATGTAAAATACACACCTACTCTGAGTATACTTAATTCTTCACATTTTTACTTTGACATAGGTTAAGTAACAAAGCCAAGTAAATGAATGTCTTTTATTCCTTTTTGCCATTGGTATCTCATATATAAAACTTAGTGTTTATGAAGATCTAAGGACATTGATGGTTAAATTTATATGAAACAAAAAATAGTACCATATTTTCCCTATATATGTAAATGCATGGAAAAAATCTGAAAGGATGCATGCTTGATTGATAACACAAATACCTCTGGGGAAGTAGGGCTGGAATCAGGATGGAGATAGTGTTCCTTTTTTTTTTTTTTTTAAGATTTTATTTATTTATTTGACAGGGAGAGACACGGCAAGAGAGGGAACACAAGAAGGGGGAGTGGAAGAGGGAGAAGCAGGCTTCCTGTGGAGCAGGGAGCCCAATGCGGGGCTCAATTCCAGGATCCTGGGATCATGACCTGAGCCGAAGGCAGACGCTTAATGACTAAGCCACCCAGGCACCCTGGAGATAGTGTTCTAAGAGGATTTTAGCTTTATTTTAGTACATATATGATTTACTATTTTAATAATTAAAATAGTTTTTAAAAATGGAAAAAATTTTTAAGTAGGCTTCATGCCCAGCCTGGAGCCCAATGCAGGGCTTGAACTCACAACCCTGAGATTAAGACCTGAGCTGAGATCAAGAGTCAGATGCTTAACTGAGTGAGCCACCCAGGTGCCCCCAAAATGAAAATTTTTAAGGTTTTTCCTCTTTGCAAAATAGAATTGCTAACAGTTTATTTGTCATACCCTTCACGTGTGTCCCTGTAATCCTACATCTGTACTTATGACCTGGCCATCCAGTATGTGATTATGTAGACTCTTTCCATCACAAGGGAATGGGCATTATAGAGATTTGTTCCACATGAGGCTCCCCCATACATAGATACTGGCCGAGAAAGAATACTTAACACACATATCTCTTAAGGCTCTGTTGGCAGTTTTGTTGAGAATAATCTGTGTTTAAGTAACAATTATTTGTTCAATGTCTATTCTGTGCCAGGACCAGGGTAGACACTGGACATACAAAGATACATAAAAGTGATCTTGCCCCAGGGTACCTGGGTGGTTCAGTCGGTTGAACGTCCAACTCTTGATTTCGGCTCAGGTCATGATCTCAGGAAGGTGAGGTCCAGCCCCACATTGGGCTCACCTGAGCGTGGAGCCGGCTTAAGATTCTTTTTTGCACTCTGCCCTTCCCTCCCCCACCCTGCTTGTACGTGTGCGCGCGTGCACTCTCTCTCTCTCTCAAAAAAAAAAAAAAAAAAGTCATCTTACCCCTAAGGACAAGTGGAGAGATTGGGCAGACATACATAAAAGAATACAAATACAGTACATATATAGTGAGAGAGAAAAGCTAATGGAAGTCTGAGCCTAGTGCATGGGGAACTTAATGTATCAAAAGCAGAAAAGTAGGGGAAAAAGCATAAAGGTAGAAAAGGGCAAGATAGAACAGATGGACATAAGATAAGGAGATGGTCATAAAATATATAAAATTTTATCAAGTGCAGGTGCCTGGATGGCTCAGTCAGTTAAGTGTCTGCTTCGGCTCAGGTCGTGATCTCAGCAGGAAGCCTGCTTCTCCCTCTCCCTCTGCCGCTCCTCCTGCTTATGTGCACTCTCTCTCTCTCTCAAATAAATAAAATCTTAAAAAAAAAAAGAGAGAGAGGCTTAACTAACTGAGTCACCCAGGTGCCCCTCTATGAACAACTTTGAAAGAGGTCATATGCTTCTTCAGGATCTGTCCATTCGTGTATGTGTGGGGACAGTTTTAATCATTATCTGAGGTGAAACTGTAGCATCTGTAATTTCTGCTCATTATTTCTGCCTTGGGCACTATACTGCATGTATCTTGTCCTTCACGTGAAAGGCCTGTGTGGTTTATTTTATTTATTTATTTATTTATTTATTTAGCACAAGCAGGGGGAGGGGGAGCAGGAGAGAGAGAATCTCCAACAGACTCCCTTCTGAGTGCGGACCCCCATGTGGGGCTTGATCTCACAACCCTGAGATAATGACCTGAGCTGAAATCAGGACGTTCAACAAATTGAGCCACCCAGGCGTTCCATGTTTTTGAAGAAAGTCATCAATATTATCATCTCACCAAAGTGTTCCTTATTCCTAGCTAAAGTCCATTTAAAAAATTCCTTTCCAGGGGTGCCTGGGTGGCTCAGTCGGTTAAGTGTCTGTCTTCAGCTCAGGTCGTGATCCCCAGGGTCCTAGCATCAAGCCCTGTGTAGGCTTCTTTCCCTCCCACCGCCCCTCCCCTCCCCTTGTTCTCTCTCAAATAAATAAATAAAATCTTTAAAAAAAATTCCTTTCCATTTTTATTCTGATATTTTGTACATATAGAAATATTATGTACATATAGGAAGAAATTATAAACATGCATATAAATTTTTGACTTCTTATAGTTTTGATATTAATAGATATTTTAATAGCTAATAAACGTTTTACTTTAGAATAGTTTTTTTTCTTAAAAGATTTTATTTATTTATTTGACACAGAGAGAGAGACAGCGAGAGAGGGAACACAAGAAGGGAGAGCAGGAGAGGGAGAAGCAGGCTCCCCGCGGAGCAGGGAGCCCGATGTGGGACTCGATCCCAGGACCCTGGGATCATGACCTGAGCTGAAGGCAGACGCTTAACGACTGAGCCACCCAGGCGCCCTAGAATAGTTTTTGATTGATAAGAAAGTTACAATAACATTAACCCCCACCTCGTTTCTCCTATTGTTAACATTACTACTGTACATTTGTCATAGCTAGTGAGCAATATTATTAACTAAAGTCCATACTTCACTCATTTTTTTAAGTTTTTATTGAATGTCTAAAAATCCATTTTTTGCCGCCTGGGTGGCTCAGTCGGTTAAGCGTCTGCCTTCGGCTCAGGTCCTGATCCCAGGATCCTGGGATCGAGTCCCGCATCGGGCTCCCTGCTCAGCGGGGAGCCTGCTTCTCCCTCTCCCTCTGCCTGCCACTCCCCCTGCTTGTGCTCTCTCTCTTTCTCTCTGACAAATAAATAAATAAAATCTTTAAAAAATAAATAAATAAAAATCCATTTTTCACATGCCAGTTTTATAATCCTGGTCAAAGTCCTCTTTAAGCTTTTTTGCTCAGGCCCTTGGCGCCAGCAGGATGGGCAAGTGTCGCGGTCTCCGTACTGTGGGGAAGCTCCGCAGGCACTGATGAGATCAGAAGTGGCATGATAAACTGTACAAGAAAGCCCATTTGGGCACAGCCCTGAAGGCCAACCCTTTTGGAGGTGCTTCCCATGCAAAAGGAATTGTGCTGGAAAAAGTAGGAGTTGAAGCCAAGCAGCCGAATTCTGCCATCAGGAAGTGTGTCAGGGTCCAGCTGATCAAGAATGGCAAAAAAGGGGCACCTGGGTGGCTCAGTCATTAAGCGACTGCCTTCGGCTCAGGTCATGGTCCCAGGGTCCTGGGAGCGAGCCCCGCATCGGGCTCCCTGCTCGGCGGGAAGCCTGCTTCTCCCTCTCCTACTCCCCCTGCTTGTGTTCCCTCTCTCGCTCTCTCTCTCTCAATTAAATAAATAAATAAAATCTTTAAAAGAAAAAAATGGCAAAAAAATCACAGCCTTTGTACCCAATGATGGGTGTTTGAATGTTATTGAGGAAAATGATGAGGTTCTGGTTGCTGGACTGGGTCGCAAAGGTCATGCTGTCGGTGACATTCCTGGAGTTCACTTTAAGGTTGTCCAAATAGCCAATGTCTCTCTTTTGGCCTTATACAAAGGCAAGAAGGAAAGACCAATATCGTAAGTTTTGATGGTGAAAACATGACAATAATAAATTTTCATAAGCCAAAAAAAAAAATAGTCCTCTTTAAATGCCCAGAAATAAACATGATTCTCCATATAGGTCAGCTAGGGCGGATCTCTGCTCAGAAACTGGATGGTGAAGAAAATTAAGAGAGGCTGGGCAACCTCAGGGACTGATGTGAGGTCCATACCCAAGAGACTATCTCCTAAAAGCTATCCACTTCTCAGCAATTCATTTAATCCTCCCAACAATTTAGGATGCAGGTGCTATCATTCTCTCTCTCTTTAAGAGGCTCAAAGAGATTCACTTCTCTTCCCAGGGTCACAAACCTCCAGTCTAGGTGTGTCTGACTCAGAAACACAGCTCTGCCTCCCACTTGTATATTTCAAAGACAGCATGCCATGTCTGCTATCCATGAGCTGCTCATTGTTCAAACAAGATGGCCACACAAGAGCTATGTAGCCGTCTTCTGAATGTGGATTCACTTATTTAACAAACATTTTTAAAAAAAACAAAAACCAAAAAACAATCATTTTTTACCTCCTACTATGGAGCAGAAATGGCTGCATTTTGCAGGAGGGACTTTGGGTGGAAACAAAGACTCGGGGCACGGGGCCCCAGATACTAAATGTGAGTGTGAAATGTAGACATATTAGTAGTTAGTCAAATTCTTTACCTTCATTGACAGGCTTCCAAAAACAATAAATGTAGGGCAATTTTGTTTAATCATGTGATTGGAGTTGGCAATAAAGCTGGTCCCTAATTAGAAAATCAATAGTATCCAGGTCCATAAATGTGCTATTTGTACTTCTATCTAAGGTGAGTAGGACATTTATCAGGGTTCAGAGGTAAACACATGACTCTTATGAACCTTACTGTTGACAACCACTGGTTTACTGACTAGGTTCCACGTGAATGAGAGATTATGTAAAAAAAAATTCCTTTTTTAATCTTTGGATATAAATTGTCCACTTGATTGGTCAGATAATGTAATTGTAACATGGTAAACACGTAGTGATGACATCAGCCACCATTTATTGTGTCTTCAGTGCCTGACATTTCATTTTTTCATTTAATCTTGAAAGGCTCTGTTAGGGAGATGCCCTAATCACAATTCCACAAAGAGTAAACCGAAGCTTAGAAAGATTAAGCACTTAATGTCAGTAATTTAGTTCTGAGCCAAGGTTTCAGCCTGGGTCTGTTTGATGCCTGCATGGGGATGGGAAGGGTGTGGTCACTTGCTTGAACATGAGCCATACGAATTGGGGAAAATATGATGATGAGTAGTTGACCTTGAGGTTCACCCTCTAGGTTTTAGAAATGAAGATGACCTTCAGAGGTGAAACAGACAGAAATGTCCAGCTAGTCCTGGGAGGTAATAATGTGCCATGGTCTTAAGGTTCTTTGGTCCAGATGCCAGGCTAGAACTGTAAATAAAAAAGCTAAGCTTCTCCTATATGTGGATTAATGAGTTTTATATGATTTATTCCCATAAACCTATAGTATAGTTTGTTCAAATCAATAGGGCAACCTGTTGGATATATTCAGGTATGAAAAAATAAACTTTACCTACCCATGAGTGTAGAAAGAACGTGAGAACGAATGGGGAGATGGAGACATAATATATAGGGAGAAGAAGGAAGACAACGTGGGGTGGTTTTTGAAACCATCCAGCTTTGTCTTCCTACACTGAATAAGATGATAATAGCAAACATTTTTTTTTAATTGAAGTATAGTTGACATACAATGTTACAGTTTCAGTTGTATGATATAGTGATGTCAACCAGTCTACACATGACGCTATGCTCACAAGTGTAGCTACCGTCTGTCGCCATACAGTGCTACTACAATTTCATTCACTATATTCCCTAAGCTGGCAAACACTTTTTGAGTACTTACCATATGCAAGCATTTGTGTGAGCACTTTGCAACTCTACCAGGTAGGTGCTGTGTAGATGAGAAAAAATAAGGTTCAGAGAGGTGAGGTACTCTCATAAAGCCAGTTAGGTCTGTCTGACTCAAAAGCTTAGAAAGTGTGGTATTTCTTAATCTATGTATGTATCACCCATTGTTCAGACAAAAGTCTTTCAAACCCTCCTCTAAGAAGGCTTTGGAAACAAAGAAAGGTGTGGAGAGAAGGTTTGTGGAAGATGTGACATAGGGTTTCTCTCTACTGGACAGGACTCTCGGAGAGGGCGTGGGACAGAACAGTTGAGAGCTTGGCACTGTTTAGCTATTGTAGCTATTGATAGCTTGACCATACTTATGAACTTTGTGTTTTCTTTGCTTGTGTTTCTTTGTCTTCAGTTTCTTTTGGAAAATTCCAGCCTGCTTTGCTGTGCCGAGAGAAACAGTGCTCTCTTGTTCATGCTTGAGCCAGAGCGCCAAGAACAACAATTTCTCTGTCAGGGTTGGAGGAAAGGATGGAATGGGTTGGAGGGTAGTAAGGGGGTTAACCATGGATATCGAAGTGAGGGAACCTAAAAGGGAGACCACATGTACATACACTTCCAGGTCCTTTTCTCCTCTTTGGATTGTGGCAAAGGCAAAGGCAGTGAAAAGGGGCAAATACCTTGTTACTTAATTTGTGCTGTGTCGTCTCTTGACTCTAGATGCTCTCTGTGAAACAGGCATCCAGTGGAGCATATGTCGAGGTTCTTTGGGGGACCCTATAGTAGGGGTCTCCACTGTTTGTTCCTCTGATTTGGGATAAACCAGATTGACGCATTTTTCAAGTCCATCAACTCCTTCTTCTCTCCCTCATATAACCCTCCTAACCCCCTTGATGTTGCTCTTGCCCCAGAGGCAGCTCTCTTGAGTGGGGTACCCACAAGACAGCTCCAGCCTGCCTAACTTTGTCATTGTACACTCGACCAGAGAAATGCCCACATCCTTGCCTTACCAGTTTAGAATCTGACTAATTAAAAAAACAACAGCACTTCAATGGGCCCATTCATGTTTTATCAGCTAACCCCCAAACAGTGCTATCTCTGAGTACATCAAGCATTCTTTAGCAAAGGAGCAGGCTGCTCTTCAAATGTCCCCTGTCTCCTCCTTGTCATCAGTCCCCAGTTCCTTCTCCCTCTATTCAGATAGGCATAGAAGGTAGATAAGCAATTCCAGGGCATGATCATAACTTCAGCTGGAAAATGGCTCTCTTCTTGCAGGCATTTCCCAAATGTATGAATCTACTGGTGGCTCTCTTAGTGTCCTCACTTGGTCTGGGTGGGGGATGGGAAAGGAAAAAGCAGGGCCAAAAAAAAAAACCAATGGTGGAGGGAGGGAACTCACAGTCCTGGTATTTCTTCCAGAATTTTGGTTTTTATATATAAGCTGCTGGTGTTAGGAGTGACAGTTGGAATAGCAAACCTAGCTGTGCTTTTAGCAAGATCTAAGAGCACATACCTGAAGGCTTTCTTCAGAATTGAAGGTGGGAAGTACAAACACCTATTTTCCTCAGTTTCTTAAGGTTCTCACCTTTGGGGCCATGAGAAACAAGAAAAACCTTATTCAGCAATCAGAGGCAACAGGAAGACTTATTCAACATTCCATTATGTGTGTTAATACAACAGTGAAGATGCAGACATGTGCTTATCTGAATCATAGGGCTGATGTGAGCGTACAATGGAGTAGTGAAAGGACTAACAGCTCTAGCCCACTTTAGCTAGTAAACCGGTGGGAGCCATTGTGGTTTGACAATCTCTAAGTTGAAAACTGTAGGGCCAGCTATGTTCTATAATTCAGAAGTTTGGGGATATTAAAATGGTAATTGTATATATTGTGCAGTATTTCCAGGGGGTCTGGAGCAAAACCCCCTCATCAAATACCTTAATATTTCTTTTTTCTTTTTTTAAGATTTATTTATTTGAGAGAGAGAGTGCACGCATGAGCGGGGGAAAGGGGCAGAGGGAGAGGGAGAGAGAGAATCCTCAAGCAGATTCCATGTTCAGCACAGAGCCTGACATGGGGCTTGATCCTAGGACCCTGAGATCATGACCTGAGCCAAAACCAAGAGTCAGGATGCTCAAACGGCTGAGCCACCCAGGCACCCCTTAATATTTGTGCAGTAAAACATATAAATAGTCATAGTAACTGGTTTAAATAAAGACTTTAAGTCGCCTAATGTCAGTTCAAGTGATGATTTGTCGCTAAATGAATTCAGAGTAGTATATGGTTTTGACATCAACTGAGTTTTGAACAAATTGTCAGCTTCCAGAGTTCCTTAGATTTCAGTTTTAGGGGCGCCTGGGTGGCTCGGTCGTTAAGCGTCTGCCTTCGGCTCAGGTCATGATCCCAGGATCCTGGGATTGAGCCCCGCATCGGGCTCCCTGCTCAGCGGGAAGCCTGCTTCTCCCTCTCCCACTCCCCCTGCTTGTGTTCCCTCTCTCGCTGTGTCTCTCTCTGTCAAATAAATAAAATCTTTACATAAAAAAAAGATTTCAGTTTTAGATATAAGATTGTGGGCTTGAATTAATAATACCAGGTCATTGTCCTAGGAACTGAAAACCAACAAACCAAACCACTGGACTATAGCTTATCCTCGCTGCTAATTCCCAACAATGCTTCATTAATCTGGCCCTTTACAAAAGAAACTGTGTTCATTTGACCAATTCATGTTTTACTGAGCTAGTCTAAAACAATGCCCTTCCTAAGTGCATCAGCTGTTCTGCCACTCTGGCAAAAGTACTTGGTGTCTAGCAGACAGGCCTGTTTGATGACTATAATGGTGCAGAGATTTACTAAATGGTGCCCTGCTGGTTAACAAGCATTCATACAATTCTGAAACATGCCTAATTATTGTTAGGGAGTGTCAGGTACAAGGCTGAGTTCATTGGGAATTTTACCCACCTTAAAGAGTATAGAGTACAGCTCTTAGTTACTAGTCCCTTTAAAGAATTACATTCTGGCTACTGTCCGTTGATAATAAATGCTTGGACCTTGGCCAACCTCCAGACAATCAAGGATTCCTTCTACTTTTGAATGCCTGGGTTTTTTTAAGTTCTTAAAAAAGGTAAAATAAAAACTATTAATCTACAGAGTCCCCAGATTACTCAAATTTATTATTAACTTAAGATATTTACTACCAATTAATTGACTCATTTAAAATTAATACACTGTAGAAAGCTTCATATTATGCTAAAAATATTTTTAGTATTAACTTATTAGAGCAATAAGAGAGATATTTTTAGCACAATTTAAAAAGTGCCCTAAAGCTTTAGAATTGAAAGAGTGTGTTCATAACTTCCACGGGGCTGGCATGAAATAGAATTTTCTTTCTTTTTTTTTTTTAAGATTTTTTTATTTATTTATTTGAAAGAGAGAGAATGAGAGAGAGAGAGAGCGCACATGAGAGGGGGGAGGGTCAGAGGGAGAAGCAGACTCCCTGCTGAGCAAGGAGCCCCATGCGGGACTCAATCCAGGGACTCCAGGATCATGACCTGAGCCGAAGGCAGTCGCTTAACCAACCAACTGAGCCACCCAGGCGCCCATGAAATAGAATTTTCAAGAAATGCATGGGATGACAAACAATTCAGAATACTAATTATCTCTGTAGGGAGAGGAATGCAATCTCTGAGGAGTACAAAGGGGCCTACAACTGCATTGATAAAATTTTATTCTTTAAACTGGATTAAGGGCACGTAGGTACTTACAATTCTTTATACTTTTTTGAATGTCTGAACTATTTCATGATAAATTAAATATATATGTATGATTTGCATTGATTCATCCAGCATAGGGCAAGAGAAGCATAAAATAGACTCCTGGGTCAAATATCCTGGTAGTGATGAACTATTTACTATTCAGCCATCCTTCTATGGATTTGCTTCCTGTGTCCTTCAATGTTCCTTTTTTTTTTTTTTTAAGATTTTATTTATTTATTTGACAGAGAGAGAGAGAGATCACAAGTAGGCAGACAGGCAGGCAGAGGGAGAGTGAGAAACAGGCTCCCCTCTGAGCGGGAAGCCCAATGCGGGACTCGATCCCAGGACCCTGGGATCATGACCTGAGCCGAAGGCAGACACTTAACCGACTGAGCCACCCAGGTGCCCCTTTCAATGTTTCTTGATCATTGAATGCCCTCCATGCCCTGAAATCTTTGTAGGGATTAGTTGGTAGACAAGGGGAAGCATCTGTGGAAAATAATTCAATTTTGAATATGAAGTGTGACATTTTATCCTTAGGGAGATTGAAAGCACCAGAGGAACTCCTGGCCTCTTCCTGCTCCTGCTATCACATTTCCGTCCCCCAGTCGGCTCTTGCATGTCTCCTCCTAGCTCTACCTTTGTGTGATGTGATGTAGAAATTGGTCATTTGGGGACGCCTGGGTGGCTCAGTCGGTTAAGCGTCTGCCTTCGGCTCAGGTCATGATCCCAGGGTCCTGAGATCAAGTCCCTCATCAGGCTCCTTGCTCAGCGGGGAGCCTGCTTCTCCCTCTGCCTGCCACTCCCCCTGCTTGTGCTCTCTCTCTCTCTCTCTCTCTCTCGCTCTCTCTCTCTGATAAATAAATAAATAAATCAAATCTTCAGGAAAGAAAGAAAGAAAGAAATTGGTCATTTGTCATGCTATCCGTGTTTTTTTGTTGTGTGCTTCCTTTTTCATGGAAGTCATTGAAAATACGTCACCATTATTATAGTGGCATGGCTTTTGCCAGGATCCCGGACTTTTTTCCATAAAAATTTATATGCAAAAGAGCCAGAGTCCACATCAGTCAGCCTTAACAAGATGTGGGAATCTAATCATGGGTCTATTCTGTAGGCAGAGAAATCTTGAAAGTAAATGTTAAGCAAACATTATGAAAATGTTTATTTAACACTGTTTACGCAATGTTAGTATATTTAACAGTTTGTCACATTAAAATCTTGTTCGCCTTTTAGGTATCATCCCAGTGATTATGTAACATTCTATTATAAGGGTAGTTCAGATAAGAAAGGTCTTGGATATCATGTACACATGTGTTATGTATGTTTGCAATCTGATTGTTCTTAGAATCTTGGAGATATACATTTATTTCTCTAAAGTAAAATATGCTAAATTTGAAGTCCTCAAATAAACTTGTGATTTCCAAAATTTGTTTCTTCATAAAGAGGACACTTAGGTTTTGTTGGTGATGTTTATCTTCTGCTTATGGGCTGGTCTTTGGGGAATGGGCAGCTCTAAGGTCTTCTGGCTCAGTAGATACTTCCCGCTATTAATGGCCTCAAAAGAGGTGTGGTGAATACCAGGAGCAGAACCAAGGAAGTCTGGTAAGAGTGTCCAGAAATCTCTGTTGTCACATTAAACAGGGTAAAGGAAAGAGAACTAGAGTCATGGGTCCTACAAGGCTCTGGTTTTGGTGAATGAAGCCAGGACCCAGGTTTTCTTGGTTCCATGGCTGAGGCCTGGTCAGTTTTTTGTGAATCTGCAGTACTGGGTAGGAAAAGGCCCAGTCTACAGCTGTAAGGAGCCCAGAGTAAATTCACTTCTATCGGAAAAGCAATCCAAAATTATGTTCTTCGAATGATAGGGTGGTTAAATTATCTCCAGGAAAAGGAGACTCCAGTGTTCAATTGTTCAACTGTCTATGTTTCTAAGGGTGAAATTAGCCCGAGTACATTTACTTCTAGGCAATGTCCTTGACAAGAGCTGATTTACAATGGAAGCTTCTCTAAGACATTGCAGACCTGGTGACCTCAGTGTAGTAATCTGGTTATATCTTTTTAGTGCCCCAAATTGGATTGGGAATGATGATAACAAACCTATATAGCACCTTAGCATTTACAAAGTGCTTTCTCTCATCCTTAAATGTATGAATAGAACTTTGGACAGAAGATCAGTCTGGGTAGATAAAGGTACTCAATACAGCAAGAGTTCTGATCTGGCTTTTATGGGGACTCTCTGCTGTTTAACATGTGCATTCATTTGTTTAATTAATAGTTTCTGAGTTTCCCTTATGTGCCAGGCACTGTCCAAGGCATGGAGGCATTGCAATAAATGAAATCAAGGCCTTATCCTAATGGAACCTACATTTTTGCAAAGGAAAATATGGCAAATATTGGCAAGTGAGAAGTGCTGTAAAGAAAAACAAAGCAGGATAAAGGGCTAGAAAAGTAAAGCAGAAGAGGGATGCTTTTTTATTAAGGTAATGAGAGAAAGCCCTACTAAGGAGGTAACATTTGAGTAGAGACTGGAATAAATCAAAAAAGTAAGCTATGGGGCTATCTGAAGGAACAACATTCCAGGCAGAAGTAACAGAACATGCAAAGCATAATCTACAACAGAAGCATCTTCACATCATTTTTGCTTTTTATTATAGAAAAATGTAAACATATACAAAAGTAGAATTGTATCATGAACCCCATGTATCCATTACTCTGCTTCTACACTTCTGAAACCGAAGTACCAGACTCCGCCTCCTCACATTGGATTATTTGAAAGCAAATTCAAGACGTCATATAAATATTGAGTATGTATTTCCAAAGTTAAGAACACTTTTCTTTGACATGCTACCATATCACTACCATACTTAAAAATTGATCAATAATTCACTAATATTATCCAATATTCTCTAGTATTCAGCCTTTCCAGGCTGGTTCATATATATTTTTCCTAGTTGTTAAAATCGATTTTTAAATTAGGTTATCAGAATGTCCAAAAAAATGGCCAGGATGATTGTGTGGCTGGAAAGAACAGAACTCAATACTAAGTTTCACAGCCTCACAGAGGAGGACAAAAGCAGAATCAGAATCAAAAGATCAGTTCAAGTAAGTGAGAGACGGTGATCAGTGGTTAACTGGATAAAATGAACAGTCGGCAGCTGGCTGGCAGAGATCCATAGGCTTTTGTTTCCATTTAGCAGGAGTGTTGCCTTGTGAGCCTCACCTCCAGGAAGCTAGGAGACTGAGATTGTCCCACCCTTGAGGTCCTTGAATTCCTTGCCCCAGGCTCTTTTTAAAGTGTCCAAGAAGGAAAGAATGCCCTTTGTGCTCAGCACTAAACTAGGAAATTTTATATACACCAGCTCTCAATCCTCACAATGATCCTGCAAGAGAATAATTGTTATTTATAGGAAATGAAACCAAGGCTCAGAGAGGTCAAGTGTGAGGTACAGTATGGACTTGAGCACTGGCCTATGTGGCCCCAAATCTGATCTTTACTTTTTGATATTATGTCATATGTGTGTTCATTTGTTTATTGTCTGTTTCCTCCCTGATGAGAATATAAGCTCAAAGAGGCAAGGACCTTGTCTGTCATTCACTGCAATTTTTCTAAGCCCAGCAAAGTGTCTGGCACATAAGTGAAAATAAAAATATTAATTCAGTGAATGATGTACATGTTATATAACCTTGAGTCTCACAGGAAATGCTCTTGCAGGGGTCAATTGTACAAATGTCAATGTCTTCGTGGTTCAACATGGAACTTTCCATCCTTCCCCACCTCCTTCAATTCCTTCTAGATCCAAAGCTGGATCCCAAGACTGGATGACTTGGAATGTTGTCAGGGGTACGCAAAGTGAAGAAAGCTCAGGACTGATCCCAAATGAGATATTATTTTACCTACTAGGCTGATAAAAAGCAATGTCTAAAAAAAAAAAAAAAAAGGCAGT
This sequence comes from Phoca vitulina, assembly GCF_004348235.1. NCBI lineage: Eukaryota > Metazoa > Chordata > Mammalia > Carnivora > Phocidae > Phoca > Phoca vitulina. The sequence continues at coordinate 40,924,750 of NW_022589707.1, read as the reverse complement.
TCTGAAAGACAATATCAAGTATTGATGAGAATGTGGATTAACAGGAATTCTTACATACCACTGGTGAAAGTGTGATAGAATCGCCTTGAAAAATGTTGGCACTAACTTGTAAAATCGAACTTTTACATACCCTAAGACTCAATAGTGCTTCTCTTAGGTCTTATTCCTAAAGACCTCTTGCATCTTTTCACCAGGAGACACATTCTTAACAGTTTCGTTCAAAATGGTAAAAACCAACCAACCAGCCAGCCAACCCCACCCCCCCCCAAAAAAACCTAAACTAAGCAATCCAAATATCCAGGGACTTTAGAACAACTTCAAAAGTGGTGCTATGGTTAAATAGAAGAATTTTATACAACAGTGAAAATGAATGTGTGATCTATAGCTGCGGGTAACGATGCAGATGAATCTTAGAAACATACCCTCGGGTGAAAAAAAATCAAGTTGCAGAAGACTACAGTAACTATGATATCATTTTTATAAAGCCTAAAACAAGGAAAATGAGACAATACAAAGCTTAAAGGTATATATATCTGTGCTAAACCTTTATTTCATTTATTTTTTTAAAAGATTTTATTTATTCATTTGGGAGAAAGAGCACAAGCAGGGGGAGAGGAGAGGCAGAGGGAGAGGAAGAAGAAGGCTCCCCGCAGAGCAGGGAGCCTGATGTGGGGCTCGATCCCAGGACCCGGAGACCATGACCTGAGCCGAAGGCAGACGCTTAACCGGCTGAGCCACCCGGGTGCCCCTCCCCGCCCCTTTTTTTATAGGAAAAATAAACACAGTTCAGGATTGGGTTACTTTTGAAGAGGAGGCAGAGGAATGAGGTAGGTAGATGCAAAAAACGGATAATGTTCTAGTTCTCCTTAAGTTTGTGTGGTGTGTTCATGCTTTAGTATAATGTTTCAAGGCTCAGATATAAATTATGTGACTTCCTTGGTATGTATCAGATATCTAATAAGTAAAGAACTCAAACAAACCAGCTCAGCATGGAGCTGTGTCTGAAGGCGTCAGGTGGGTCATCTGCACAGCCATTGGCGGGCTGCTGGCAGGAGTGTACTTCTGGCATCTGGAATCTGTTGTTTCCTGCATCGTGGGTGCCAAGAGGTGAGCTGAATCCCGTAAGTGAGAAATGAAACACTCACTCCAACTTGGAACTCCCAAGTACATACCCAATAATTACCCCATAGAGAGGAGACTTCATTCAAGGAAAGCATTATTTATTTGTATTTAAGCATTTCTTTACTGTTTGACAATGTAGTGATCCTACCAAGAGATACCAGGGATTGGAATGTATTCTTTCCTAAACGTTTTTCTTCATGCCATTGTGTTGCATAAAGCTGCCAAAGATCACGCCTTAGATTCACTTAGCCTCTTCCTTACAGATGGGGACAGGGAGGCACACAAATTCCCAACTAAATGTGTAGAATTATGTGTGTTACCACTTGACCTCATGTGAGTAAAGGCACGGATTTCATCACTCTGTCTAGTAATTTCAGGAGTCCTGGCAGCTTTTGTAATCTGTAAATGGGGTAACTTCATTACTTCTAATTAAGGGTCAAAAATGAAAATCGAAAACACACAGAGAGGCTTTTCCTTAATAAGGAATTTTAACAACATGTGACCTTAGCTGTGTGACAAAGACAGTATTTGTACTACGGTCTGAGGTGTTGGACTATTTTGGAGAGTATTAAAAGTGTTCTGAAAAGGAAACTTCTTCATTATTTTTAATGATAAGTTTTAAGTAGGTAGGAGAAATGGGTGAACTGTTTTTGTTTTTTGGTTTTTTAGCTTAAGCAAATTGAATTTAAAAAATCTATATGCTGACTCTCTTTATAATGAAAATGAAGATTTATATATCACCCTGAAGATATGGTCAATGTAAATAAGCTGGTAATTTAGACATTTTTTTCATTATATTTTCAATTGCGTGTCTTTATCACATGAGCAGATAATTGCTAAATCTCTACCCTCCTTTCTTCAGATTAGACACCCTGTCAATCATTGATCCAGACTACAAGGTAATTTTCTTACAAATTTAAAAACAGCTTTTAATAGACCAAATAAAGAAGGCTTGTGCATGTATTACATAAATATCACATGTATATGTACACATATACAGAGATGAAAAAATATTTTAAAAAATAGGCTAGAACATTTTCACTGAGGTGAGGTATACACTTTGGGCCTTGCAATACAGGTGGATGTTTGAAGAAAGACATAGAGGGGAAAGCATGTCAGAGGAATGTACAGGTGGGAAAACATGAAACATATTCCAGAAAGCATGGGTCCAGTTTGAGTTTGTAAGAGGAAATGGTAAGGGTTGAGGATGGAAAGTTAGATTGGAATCAGGCTGTGATATCTTTGACTGTTGGGCTGAGAGTTCGTATAGGATTCAGGAAGTAGCAGAAGATAAATTATCAGATGTGTGCAAGCAGCCTCGCTTAGCTCTCCCACTCTGTGATATGGATCTGAGCCACGGAAATGATTAACTCATATTCCCTGTGTTTATCTGTTCCTTGAGCTGGTTAAACGTGAGACAAACAAATTGTGTGTATTTGGAGAAACACAGAGAGCTTGTATCCTTGAGGTCAGGGACCTTGTCCTATTCATATTGATACATCTTGCACCAAGCTTGGCATGTGATTACTGCTTAATAACTGTTAGTTCCGATATTTATCTTGTCAGTCATTTGGTAGAAATCAATAAAAGAAAACCCAAAGTCCATATATTCCCCTTTTTTTAAATTACGTTTTTTTAAATTACAAAAGGACACTGAACAGACATAGCTAAATGTATTGTATTGGCTTGAAAAAAAATAGGTGCAAAAGGCATTTTGGGGACATTTCGGAAAATTTGAATACAGTCCAGATATATGAGAATATTATGGAACTATTACTCGTTTTCTTAGGTGCCTGCAACTATCAAATGTTCAGCAAAAAAATATACACACACATGCACACAGGTAAAGAAGATATGTGAAAACATTACTAATTGTTGAATCTAGTTGGATGGTATGCAAGTATATCTTTACTATTTTTTTAACTTTTCTATATGTTTGAAATTGTTTGTAAATAAAGTCAGGAAGATTTTTGTTTTCTTTTTTCAAGTCGGCTCCATGCTGGGTATCGAGCCCAGTGTGGGGCTTGAGCTCATGATCCTGAACTCAAGACCTGAGCTGGGATCAAGAGTTGGATGCTGGGGCGCTTGGGTGGCTCAGTCGTTAGGCGTCTGCCTTCGGCTCCGGTCATGATCCCAGGGTCCTGGGATTGAGCCCCGCATCGGGCTCCCTGCTCTGCGGGAGGCCTGCTTCTCTCTCTCCCACTCCCCCTCCTTGTGTTCCCTCTCTCGTTGTGTCTCTCTCTGTCAAATAAATAAATAAAATCTTTACAAAAAAAAAAAAAAGAGTTGGATGCTTACTAACTGAGCCACCCAGGTGCCCCAATTAGGAAGGTTTTTATTTATTTTATTTTATTTTATTTTATTTATTTTCTTTTTTAAAGCAGAGAGAGACTTCTTCTTCTTCTTCTTCTTCTTCTTCTTCTTCTTCTTTTTTTTTTTTTGATTTTATTTATTTACTTGAAAGAGAGAGTACAAGTGGGGGGAGGGAGAGGGAGAGGAACAAGCAGACTCCCTGCTGAGCAGGGAGCTCTACACGGGGCTCTATCCCAGGACTCCAGTATCATGACCTGAGCTGAAGTCAGATGCTTAACTGACTGAGCCACCCATGTGCCCCAGGAAGGCTTTTAATTTCAAAAATACACTCCATCAGTCAGGGTTCTTAATTTCTAGAAAGAAACCAACTCTGGTTAATTCAAAACCAACTCTGGAGAAAAGGTCTTCATTTAAAAGATCGTGAGTAGTTCACAGATCCTTTGGGAAAGCTTGAAAGTCATATGCCCAACATGCCCTGTGAAGAGCTCCTCTCCCTGCCCCCACAAACTTTATAGCTGGTTCTGCTAACCCTCTGATGGTACTATTACTGTCATGTCTTCTTCTGGAGACAGAACGTAGCTGCCACGAAGCTGCTGCCCCTCCTGGGCCAGAATGCGTTCTGTAAGCATCTGACTGGTGTAGTGCATGCCCTGATGACAGAGGAGTATGGGAAAGCATGTAGCTTGCATTTCAGTTTCTAGAGTGGATGCTTGGCCTGCTTCATAGGGTGGGGCATGCTCCAGAAATAGTAAGGTGGTTCAAATGTTGATAGATCAAGAACAATCACAAAAGTCATCTGCTTCTGCAACTGATATAGAAGCTAGAAGTTGAAAGACTAAATAAGAGGTGCACAGATTTATCAGGGTGGGAAGAGACACGGACCTGAGCTGGAGTATGGATGGGGATGCAAGGAAGGGATGAATATGGGAAATGCTCAAAAAGTAAAATGCACAGGATTTGGTTTGTAAATAAAGTATGAATATAGCGGAGGAAGTAAGACAGAGGAGTTGAGTAAAACTCTCAGATTCCTGGATGGACAGACTGGGTCACTGGTGATACCATTCACGGAGGTGATATGTTAAGGAGCCTCCATTTGCCCCACCAGAGCTCTTCTCCACCCTTTACCCCACTGCTTTGTGCCCCATGAAGCTGACGTCTGTGGACTGAGTCACTTGGGCTCCTTTGACCTCTGACTTCAGGTTGGGTTGGCCAATGGGTGGGAGCAGCAAGAGATTTGGTGTGATGGCCATGGGTGTGGCCATGGCTTCTGTCAGACAGCCCTTTCTCCACCTGCAAGTAACATCTCCTTCCCCAGTGCCTTTAGGCCTCGTTCCCCACGAGGACTGCTTCCCCTCTGCTGCTAGAGAATCCTTACTGAATCTCTCAAACCCTTCACTAACCTCTCTTCAGTCACTTCTTTAGCGTGTTATCTGTTTCCTGACAGGATGTTGAGTCTATGATGTTCGTGTGACACCCAAGTGGCAATGTGTACATAGGGTTGATGTCAGGAGGAAAGCCTGGGCTGAAGATCTAGTAGTTATTAACAACAGTATTAGGCTATTTGGCAGTTGAAAATATGTAATAATAATAGGAGAGATTTTAAAGCCAAAGGTACAGAAAGCTGGACTCTGAAGAAGACCAGTATTTAAGGAGGCAACTGCAAAATGAGAAGTGCGCAAATGAAATTGAAAAAAAGTATTCAGAGAAATAGAAGGAAGACTAGAGTGCAATTGCATCACAGAGGAGTGGTAGGAAAAAGTTTCAGGAAGGAAAGAGGGGACAATAATATCAATAACATTTGTGGGGTAAGTTCTGAGAATTGAAAATTTGGTTGGGAAATCTGAGGGTTATTGATGACCTTACCATAGGAACTTTCAGTGGACTGGTGGGGGTGAGCATGCATGAGGTGAGGAATGAATAGTCAGTGAAGAAGTGGGGATGCAAGGTTTTTGAACATGTAGAGTATGACTATTAGCCTGTAACTCAAGTCTGTAAAAAAAAAAAAAAGAATTTGTTGATGTAGTCCGCCAATTCAATTTCTATTTTGGGTCCCTCAATTCCAGTTTTGTTAGGATTTTGGAATATTACTCAGTGCTAAGATGTGGCAGGGGATATTTGGAGACCCAGGACGGTCAGACGGGTTGAGTGGTTTTGTCCACCTAGATGTACCCTTCCACCTTTCCCCAGATCAGAGAAATCTATTTTTACAATTGGAGAAGAGTATGCTCTCTGTTCTCCCTCCACATTTATTCCCCTGTCCCTGGCTTCGTTTCAAGCCATTTTCTCTGTATCCTAGGTCCTTTCCCTGTTTGGGGTTTTGAGACTTTGGAAACAGGTGCCAGAAAGATTTTCCTTCTATATCCCTTCCCCTATGGCAAAAATCTATGTGTTTGATAGTGGGCAAGGTTTGGGAAAGTGACAAACTATAGAAGGGGGAAATACCCCCCAAATTAGGTTAATATCTCAAATACATTGTCTTGTCATATAGATTGCTATTTAAAGAATGTAAGCTGGGAAGGGAAGAGGAAAAATAGCATGATAGTTGGATATGGGGTAAAAAAAAAGTTCTCCTGGAATGACAGCAATTGTGATTTTTAAAAGTACAGAAAGGGTCCCTTCTCTACAGAGATTTTCCCCACAGATGCATGGAAACCTATAAGGACAGGTTCATTGCTTCAGGCTCACAGTCTTATTTTGAGATCCTCATACTTGCATTAAGTCCCTCATAGTCACAGAGGTTAATATTGAGCCTAAGCTTCTTTTGTTCCCCTGTACAAGACTGCTTGCTGCCTGAGGGGTAGTGGTTGTTGAACCTGAGAAAGAGTACCTGAACAGAAGGGAAAAGTATAGACAATGAAGGATTCCAGAAGAGGAATTTTATCTATTCTTAGCTTCTTAGAACTTGCTGTATTATACTAACCAACCTCAAAAGTCAATTTTCACAATTAACCAATAAAATATACTAAAGATGCTCAACGTAAGTACTTAGTAATAATTTCATTTTTCCCTTTGTCCTCACGGCAGGATCAGCATAGCTATGGTCTCTTCTGGGAATAAAGGCATTTCTTTCATCTAGGAAACCCAATGCTAAATGGCAATAAATCATTGCTCATTGAGTTCTACAACCTAAACTATATGTTGAAGAAGAAATTCTAGCCCCTATGCATCATAATTAACATCAAATAGCAGTACAAGTTTGCAGTACAACAAAAAGCTACATGGCAATAACCTTAGCTGGTCAGAACTAAATTAACTCACTGAGCCATTACTTAAGGGGAAGAAGGAAAAATAATCAAGACAGGTTCTACCTATGACGCTAAGGGAAGGGGCATAGTGGTTGTATCAGTCTGGGTCCAATTAATAAGAGAACTACACAGTGATTTGAACAGAGAATGTTTAATAAAATTCTTAGCTATAAAAAGGGATTGGAGTAACCAGGCTAGTAAGGAGTAAAGGGAACTCAAAAGACTGTAAGAATCGCAGATATAAGGAACAGATACTATCCCCCTGGCTGAGACACATGCCCAAGCAAGAGATCCAGACCTTGGAGAGGTCATGACTATGAGTCACTGAAGGAAATAGTCCCACAAAGAAGTACCTGAGTTGAGGGGCGCCTGGATGGCTCAGTCAGTTAAGCGTCTGCCTTCGGCTCAAGGTTGTCATTCCAGGGTCCTGGGATGGAGCCCTTCATCAGGCTCCCTGCTCAGTGGGGAGTCTGTTTCGCCCTCTGCCCCTCCCCCACTCATGCTCGCGCGCTCTCTCTCTCTCTCTCAAATAAGTAAATAAAATCTTAAAAAAAAAAAAAAAAAGTACCTGAGTTGCTGAGTTAGTGGGACTTGGTGGAAATCCACCCCCTAGAAGTTGGCAGAAATCTACCTTCTGGAACTTGCTGGATAGCCACTACGTGGAACTTGCTGGAAATCTACCCTCCAGGATTTTAGAGAAAGGTGTTCATAGAGAAGTATCTACACTGCAGGCACTGTGCCACAAAACTGCTTAGAAGGGAACATTGGGGGTAAAGCTGCTGGGTGCTGGGTGCTGGGGCTGCTAGCTACCCTGCAGTGGAATCAGCAACTTAAGAAGCCCCCTGTGCTGCAGGAGGTAGACCCTTGGAAACTTGAGTAGGCTGCACTAGCTGACACTGAAGTCATGTGCACTGCAGGAATCTGTTGAATGAGTATACAGGAACCAGGAATCAGAATCCTTCTCTACTCCAATGTCTCTCCAGCACTTTCTACTGACCAAGCTTAATATTGTGCCAGCTGGCAAAGAAAACATTAAATTTGCATCAACCTAGATGCATTTTCACAGAGCAGGCAAAAAGGGTGAATTTAGAACTGAGAGACCACAAATTGGTTACTGCCATGACAATAATCTACAAATACTTTCCCCCAACTCCTAATTTTAAGCCCCTGAAAAATGTTTCAATGTTTTATGAATAGGATGGGTATTAACCAGAGGAATGATCAAACTCCCCGATACAGATAAAATTCAAATTCTTTCTCATGGATCTCTTAAGTCCCAGGTAAATCATGAGATGTGGTCAGAAACCAGGTTAGCATCCATGGGATGTACCTGGATACTAAGATGGATTTGCCTGTCTAGAGCACATTATGTACATCATGGTATTAACGCAACCTGTTTTGGTGTGATGGGGGCAGCATGCAGAAGGAAGTGGGATAAGAGAGAGTGGGAAATGGTGGAGTGGAATATAGATAATGCTTTTTAATAGTGCAAAGTTTGGCTGTGAAAGTGAAGACAAGAGGCAATAGAAGTTGAAGAGAGATATGGAGCCGGGAATTTTTTTTTTAATTTGTTTTTATTTTTTATTTTATTTTATTAAAAAAAATTATTTTTTTAAATTTTTTATTAAAAATAAAGATTTTATTTTTTCAAATAATCTCTATAACCATGGGACCTGAACTTATGACCCCGAGACCAAGAGTCGCATGCTGCATCGACCATGCCAGCCAGGCACCCCTGGAGCTGGGAAATATTTTAAAAATTAAATAGAAGAGACTTGAGCCAGTGGAAAAGACAATGGGAAGGATCCAGTGGAGATGAAAGGTTTGAATATAAGAGAGAGAGTGTAGATTTCCTGAGAAGGCGAAACGATGGGATCTGAAGAAATAAAAACATCTTTCAATCTAAAATTTTGATTCAGCTTTTGTTAAATTTTAAAAGTTCAGAAGATTATCTTAATAACATTTTCTTAAAATAACTTTTATTGGGGCACCTGGCTGGCTCAGTCAGTAGAGCATGAGACTCTTGATCTCAAGGTGGTGAGTTTGAGCCCCACATTGGGGGTAGAGATTAGTTAACAAAATAACTTTTATTAACTTTAATTACCACTGATAGGCAAGTGACCCAAAAAATTAAGGTATGTAATTTAAAGCATTGAGAAGAAAGAACTTCCCTGACCTAAGTATCTTAAGAATTCAAAGTACAGTGCTGGTGTTACTCCTCTGAGTAAGCTAAAGAAGAGAGATGAGAGAGTATTTACATTCCAGTGACCTCTCAATTGCACAAGGAACAAAGAACACTGTTAGGAGCCAGGTGGGGCAAAGGTCTTACTAAAGTATAAATCTCTGCAGGCTCTATTTCTTAATATCATAAATTACATAGTTTCTTTCTTTATAGTGCAAAAAACTTCCCAAGACATTCAATTTTATTCGTTTAATTTTTTATTTTTAAGTTTATTATGATAAATGCTTTTATTTTATTCATTGAAAGACAACTTGTACATGCTACATTGTATATAATTTTGTCTGAAACTTTAACAATAAATTTATCTCTAAGCATCACTTAGGTTACACAGAAACTCTGAAGACTACATTTCTAGAAAATAAATTCTAAGTATAATCATTTACAAAATAATTCTCAAGAAATTTTGAGAATGATAATGCTATAAAGGTTACAATGGGGTTTTTTTTAATCCTTTTTTTTTTTAAGATTTTATTTATTTATTTGACAGAGAAAGAGAGAGTTCACAAGCAGGGGGAGAGGCACAGGAAGAGGGAGAAGCAGGTTCCCGGCTGAGCAGGGAGCCAGATGCGGGGCTCGATCCTAGGACCCTGGGATCATGACCTGAGCCGAAGGCAGCTGCTTAACTGACTGAGCCACCCAGGTGCCCCAAAGTTTACAATGTTATACCTAAAAAATGCTAAGGCAGTTTTAGGTGCCTAGCTTAATTTTTAAAGTTGTGTGTGTGTTTTTTTTTTAAATATGTATGTATGTATTTATTGAAATATAGTTGACACACAATGTTACATTAGTTTCAGGTGTACAGCATAGTGATTTGACAAGTTTATACATTATGCTATGCTCATAAGCATTGCTACCATCTGTCACCATAGAATGCTATCACAGTACCATTGACTACATTCCCTATGCTGTACCTTTCATCCTAGTGACTTATTCATTCCATAACTGTATCTCCCACTTCCTTTCACCCATTTTGTTCATCCTCCTACCACAAGACCCTTTGGCAACCATCAGTTTGTTCTCTGTATTTATGTGTCTGTTTCTGCTTTCTGTTTATTAATTTTGTTGGTGGTAGGTTTTTTTTTAGATTCCACCTATAAGCAAAATCATATTTTATTTGTTTTTCTCTGGCTTATTTCACTTGGCACAATATCCTCTAGGTCCATCCATGTTGTCACAAATGGCAAGCTCTCATCCTTTTCGATGGCTGAGTAATTATATGTATATGCCACATCTTCCTCATTCATTCATCTATCCATTGACACTTGAGTCCCAAAACACTTAGTTTTAATGTCAAAGTTTATACTTAGTATTCCCAGACATAACCTTTAGTTGTAAAGCATATGATGATTACAGAGTCTGTAACACATTTGTTATAGGACATTGCACTTAATCTGCAAGATAGAAAATCAAAGTATTGTATAGGATATTGGATATAATGTTAATGACATGAGAGTCCATGGACTCAGAGTTGGATAATAAAGGAAGTATTAAAAGGAGAAAGCTGAATGGATTAGAGATCCCGATGGGTTTGAGAAATAGTTATAGTGGGCACATTTGAATAAGCAAGTTAGAAGAATAGAAGGTTGTTGTCAAAGAGCAGAATGCTTAATTTTTAAAGGTGAAGCAGTTATGGGTGGTGACAAGGTCCAAGGTATGAGGATGGAAATAAGATATGTGGAGTGGAGTGGAGGAAGTTATTTGAGATGAAGGGGTTCAAGAAATTAGGAGGCCAGCATGGTGGCCTTCTAATTTTAATCTCATCCAAGGAGATACTGAAGGGCTTGGAATGGAGAGGAAGACTGCTCTAGGTGATATTCTTCAGAGAATGAGGAAGAATGACTTGGAGACCAGCAGAGGATAGTAACAAGGACAGAAGATCAGGTAATAACTGATTGGTATGCACCCCAAAGGAGCAAAGTTGCTTACAAACATCTGGGAGAGTAGCAGAGGAGAGGCAATATGGGCAAAGAGTACATCAAGACCATCTCCCAATATAGAGTAAGAGAAAATAACCATAGAGTGTTTTGAATCTCTCTCTAACCAAAACCTACCATTATTCATTCTCTTTATAAAATAAAGGTTTATAGATGTATTAATTTTTAAGGAAAGAATCATTTCTGGCAAAGGGAATCTTTAATACAAAGTCTAAGGAAAATCAAAAGATGAAAATAATTTATTTTGCCTGGCTTTCAAGACCCGTAATGGCATTTCTATAACATGTCTATTTGAACTTAGTTTTTCTAATTTTCAGCCCATGTTGTACCACCTATTTGTCAAATATGTGCCCTTTTAATCATTCTTTCCACATAAGGCTTTCTCTTCCTTTTCAGATCCTGTTCAACTTTTTAAAAAAAGATTTTATTTATTTATTTGACAGAGAGAAAGCATGCACAAGCAGGGGGAGTGGCAGAGGGATAGGGAGAAGCAGGCTCCTCACCAAGAAGGGAGCCCAACGCAGGGCTCGATCCAAGACCCTGGGATCATGATCTGAGCCAAAGGCAGATGCTTAACCAACTGAGCCACCCAGGGGCCCCCTGTTCATCTTTCAAAGCCTACTTCAGTTTCTTTAATGAAGTCTTGCTAATTCAAAATTAATTATTCTGTATCAATCCTTCTTTCTCCTTTACTTCTCTATTTCCTACCATGGTTTATTCTGTTTTCTCAGAGCACCCGGCATAACCCAGAGCGCATAATACATGATCAAAAGGCACTTATCAAGAAACAGCATGGCATGGTAGGAGATGCATGAATTTTGGGAGTCATAGATTTGAGTGCAAGTCTGGTTTGCCCTTTTCATGATCATGGGCAAGGTGTTTAACTTTTCTGAACCCACATTCCCCTGAAAAATGGGGTGATACCTTACAGGGGTGTTGTGAGGAGTGCAGGCAACCTAAGTATCCAGCAGAGTGTCTGGCAAGCACTGAGTACTCCACAGATGGGAATTATTTTTTGTTCAGGATCTTCTCCCTACCAGACTTCTTTGCCCAAGCTCTTACATCCTGACTTGGAGTCTTCTTCCTTCCATCTCTTCATCAAAACCCTACTTAACTTTAACAGAATAGGCTTACCTCCTCCAAGAAAAGTGTACTGTTCACGAAAGCTTATACTGAGTTCTCTCATCTCTGAATATCTTATTTTATACTTCATTTTAATTTTTATACTATATTTTATATTTTAGTCACCCATATTTTCATAGATTCATTTATTTTCTTCCCTTTGTTATCATAAGCTCTTCTAATAGAGAAATGGTGTCTTTTAGGTATTTGCTCAGTCAAAACATGGGATAGGTGGCATGTGATAGATTAGGACAACTATCTAGAAACTACTTGAAATTGGTTTTTTAAAAATTTATTTTATTATTTTTTTAAAAATTTTATTTATTTGTCAGAAAGAGAGAGAACGTGCAAGCACAAGCAGGGGGAGTAGCAGCAGAGAGAAGCAGGCTCCCTGCTGGGCAAGGAGCAGATGCAGGACTCGATCCCATGACCCTGGAATCATGACTAAGCCAAAGGCAGACGCTTAACCGACTGAGCCACCCGGGCATCCAGAAACTACTTGAAATTTTAATTGTTCCAGAAATATCATGGGAGACTGAGGGATTTACTTTCCAACAGTTCTTTTAACAGGTCTACAGTCCCTTATTCACTATTTTGAAATCCAAAAAACTTTGAAAATAAAATGTTTTCTTAACATTTGGTGGCAAAACCTATCTTGCCTTGAACTCATTTGTCAGTAAAACTTGACCTAAACCCATGGTTTAGCAAAGTGGCAAAACCTTATCTGAAAAACCTGATCTGAGCTGAAGTAAGACTGTATGCTTTGTTTATCGCACTTCGCAGTGTGATAGTCATAATTTTTCTTAAAAAACGTTAACTTGATTGTGAAGTGCTGCTAGAGACCTTGTGGGATGTCATGTAACATAAAGTAAGTACACTTTTCTAAAGTCTAAAAAATTCTTAATTCTGAAATCCATTTGGCCCAAAGGTTTTATTTATTTGTTTATTTATTTTTTTATTTAAAGACTTTTATTTATTTATTTGAGAGAGAGAATGAGAGAGAGCGAGTACATGAGAGGGGGTAGGGTCAGAGGGAGAAGCAGACTCCCTGCCGAGCAGGGAGCCCGATGCGGGACTCGATCCAGGGACTCTAGGATCATGACCTGAGCCGAAGGCAGTCGCTTAACCAACTGAGCCACCCAGGCGCCCGTGGCCCAAAGGTTTTATGTGTGGATCCATATCCTTTATGGCCTTAGTACACTGCTATAAATAAAAAGGGCAAATTTCAAAGAATACAATTAAATACTGAAAGGATATATATTTATCTTGCTGGGAGAAACATTGTCTGAAAATTCAAGGGATCTTTACTAAATGGATTAAAGCAAGTTCCTGAACAAATACGTGCATAGGGAAAATAAGGTCTGAGAATTCAAGATATTATCAAAAATAACAAAATAAAGTAAAAATACTTGCACAAAAATATTTTCCAATTATGGCTTTATTAAGCATATTGTTTTTCTGATTTCATTAACTGAAAATTGGTGGCAATTAGAGATTTATTACATGTAAATAAATAATGTGGTTAAAACATACAGAGTGACACCTCTGAAAAATTGTGCTTATAAAGTTCACTACTATATTTACATTTCTTAAGGGACACAGATATTTCCACTACTGGAAGACTGCTACTAGTAACATTAGTGATTACTGATGTTATCACACCATTTTCATCCTCTGTAAAATAAGGAGGTTGGTACTAAATGAACTCTAAAGTTCTCCTGAAATTCTACCATCAAGTATGCTATACAGAACAGAACTAAGTTCAAAGATTTCAATATATAGGAAACAAATCAGCTAACACTGAGATCCTGTATTACGGAAGGGATTGTAATCTTAAATATGCGGAAGTAAAAATGAAAGAATATGAGATTTTGTATGTTCTGTATTTAGAGCAGTTAATGTGATCTAATTATCCTTTCTCTACCAGGGATACTAAAGATTTTATAAGGGTTTTATAGAAACACAGGAATATGATGCCTTAGAACAGAATACACTTGCTTCTGTGGATCTAGGATGCAATCTGAATGCCTACTATAGGAAGGTAAGACACATAACAGTCCGAAGTGATTTTAGAAAATATAGTTGAACAGAGAATACAGGACAAAATTCACACACACAAAAGAACTCAGATAAGAAAAGCAGGTAATCACTCATAGAAGTGCGGGCAGAAAGAGGTCACTGCTGGAGCAAGAGGAAATAGAATCATAGAGCATTGGAACTGAAACGCTCCTAGAACTGAGGTCTTCTAGTGAACAAAATCACACTTAAACAAGCACAGGACTGGACCAGGAGTTGGGAAAGAGCCTTGGAGTTAGGGGTTGCAGCCCTAACCATGTGGTCGCTCCCTTACTTCTATCGTTTCCCTACTTTCTGATGTATAAAATAAATAGATTCACTTAGATTTTTAAGATCCAGGCAATGATATGGTAATAGTCCATATACCTTTGGACTACCCTTCCAACCTAACTTAAGTTACCTAACTTTCCGGTTAAAGTAAAAATTTAAAAATGAAAAATGCGAATCCAAAGGGACCCTGCTTGACTAGGTCTGTGACTAACTACTGCGAGGCCAAAGCGGAGGTAAAAGGCCGCCCTGGACTTTTTGGCTCCGCGGGCGGGGTAGGTTTTGAAAAGCCACAGGGGCGAACGCTGTGTTTCAGCCGATGGGCAGGGCCCACTCCGCGCGGTGGCTGCGGCGGCAGCGGCGGCGGAAGGGGCGGTCCCGCAGCAGGAAGTGACGTAACGCCGGCTTTTTGCCCTGAGGGGAGGTGGAGCTGGCCCGGAGGGCGGTTGTGGTGGCGGAAGAGGTTCGGCGGCTGATGGCGGCACAAGCTCGGAAGCTTGTCTAACGTTCCCTCTGTCCCGGAGCTCCTCGTTGGGTAAGCGCCTTCCCCGGCCGGCTCCAGCACATTTTGCGGGGCGGTCCCCAGCTGGAGCTCTTTGGGGGTTCGTGATACGCTCCTCAGCTCTTAGAGTCTAGGGGCCTGGCCAGTCTGGGGAATGATCTCCTGGTGACGATGCAGCCAAATGACGATGCTTTCCTTCCCGAGGACAAACTTTTCCTCCTGGACTACGATTGTGACGGGGGTGGTGGCAACTTCGGTTAGCAGTGGGGATGGAAAAAACGACGGGTGGCCGCCCCACACGGCGGGGAGGCCCCGGGATAGGCCTTCGCTGTTTGGGGGAGCCGTGTGGGACGTGGGCACTTTGGCGGGGGCGAGTGACGCGGGGGACCCCTGAAGAAGAACCTGTCTTGCTCGATGCCCAATTTTAGGGTGTGTTTTGAGGGCAGTATGTGTGCTCCTGGCGTGGGTTAGCTTGGGAAAACAGGTCGAGTCCGAGGCTCGGGTTTGCCCGGGTGGGGTGAAACTCAGGTGTTTTGGTTTGTGTCGCCTGTGGAGAAAGAGGCGGAGACTCATTGCGCCGCCTACGTCTGGGGGCCGGGGGCGGAGTTAGCTGTAGGTTCCCGGATCGCGTACTTCACCTGGGCTACAGGTCTAGCAAACGCTTTTCTTGGTATGTTTGTAGATAGCCCCTACGTTTAGTGTTCGGAGGGATCTCTGAGGAGAGTCACGTCTTCCTTTGCTTAGGCAACTTTTCTTGATTTCACAACTCCCTCTTTACCCCACCCAGCACCCGGCAGGTCTGCCAGTTGTGGGCTAGTCCCGACCGGCGCTCATCGCCTGGGGCAGTCTTTGACGTGTGGGGGTGGGGTTGTGTGTGACTGTTGATACACCTATATTACCTTTTCTATAATAGTTATGTTTGAAAACACTGTGGCATTTGGCTTTCTACATATATTACGTTTTAGGCATCACAGTTTAGTTACGAATTGCTTTTATGACAAGGATTTAGATGGGAAAGTTTAACTTTTCAACTCCGCTTTACGCTCATTGTAAAATTTCTACAGACTGAGCGCGGACTGTGCAGTAATTATAGTTTTGGTGCTCAGTTCCAAAGCATTTAAAGAGATTTTTGAATAACATGTTAATATAAAAGGGGGCTGATTGCCCCTCACAGTACAATTCATGTCTAGAGAAGGCTGAGGCCAAGCCTTTGTTTTGTTCTTATCTAGAGTGGGCTCGATCTCTTGAAGAATTACTTGATTACGTTAGAAATGACTTATAAGGTCTTTTTTTTTTTTTTTACTTTATTTTTTTGCAGCTTCAGAGGACATCCTATTGTAGTTTTCTCGTCATCACATTAAGTTGCATACCTCTGTTTATGGTTATGGCTGTAGCCATTTAATGTTAACTATGAAACGTCCTAACGATGTTCATGTAGTTCTTTGGGGGAATATTTTGGGGAATACATATGCGAAATTTATTGGATTTTATTCTTTTGGAATTTTGATATTACCCTAAGTAAAATATTGGGTGTATGCTCTTCTGGCTTTTTAAAGTGTATTTTGGCCCAAATAAACCCTTACAAAAAGATAAAAATTCCCTCATTATATGGGCCAAGTTAAGCTTTTTAGAAACCGCCTTTTAAAACAATCTACAGAGTAAATAAAAGTGGTATTAGTAACATCTGGGTAGAGTGTAGTGGCACTCAGTTGTGAAGAAATCTAGATATAAGGGATGTTTTTAAGAGTGCTAATTAACGGATTGTTGGTTTTGCTTCTGCCTCCCAGAAAGATTGCAGATAACATTTTTGTGCTCTATAAACCAGCTGATAGTCTTTGAGCTAAAGTATGAATAATTAAACTGTTAGAATGTCAGTTTTTCCTTCAGATATTTGTGTGCCCTATGAGACTGAAGTTTAGAGATAATTTTAAATGTTCATGTACTTTTAACTGAAGATTTTAAAAACTTTTTGCTAAGTTTGCCATTCCCTACATTACATGTGTTCCTATTGCGATAGGTCATACGTGGAGTTTTTATTACTGATCTTTACTTATAAACATACACAAAAGGAGAACAAATAGTAAAAGGAACTACCATTTTACTAAACTTGTTTTATTACCTCCCCCAGTACATTTTTTTTCCCCAGGAGTTTTTAAAGCAAATCCTGGACATCAGGATAGTTCCCTTACCATTAGTTTAGTATCTTTAACTTCATAAGGACTTTGGAAAAAAAAAAAAAAATACAGCCACCACAGTCACATGACACAGAACAAAATTAGTATGTATAATTTCTAGTTTAGTTGACTAAGGCTTACATTTTTGGCCTGGTCCAATAAAATGAGTATCAGAAGCCACTGGAAGGATACTACCACAAAAGCCAGATTTGTTTTGCGCTTGAAAAAGTTCCAGGAGGAAGAAATAAAGATAACAAAAGTGCTTCCATCTTCTGCACCCCCCCCCATTTATTTTAGCTACTTAACTAAAGTGCCCACTGCACATTACTATCTTTTCCTTAGATATTGATGAACCCCTCAAATAACAAAATTGGATTTTAGATCAAAGATTTTATAGTATAAAGTTTACAGCGTAGCACATGCAAAGGAACTCTAGACATGTTGGACCTTTGTGGAAATATAGTAGGATACATGGAAGAAGCCACTGCAGGCATCATGTATATGCATTTCAGACTTTGTTTCTTAGCTGAATGTGTTTGGTTCTTTAATTCTTGAGTGGAAAATTTTTGCTTAGCCTTGGCTTGCATCTTAATGTACCCATGTTTCTGGAAATGTACTTTAGAGAATGGGAAGCAAAATTTGGTATAGTACAGCTGATTCCACTTCCCTTTTTGTGTAGGGGGGCTGTGTTTCCTCTCCAGCTGAGGTGCAGTTTGTTCTTAGGATGTTAGTGAAGCTACACTTCCCAAGCATTACCACAAGGTGATGCAGTGACTTTGCACATTACTTCCCCACTGGGCTGTGTGTGTCCTGTGTGTGTGTGTGTGTGCACACGCGGTATTGTATAAATGTCTGAATCATCTTGATAAATTGACATTCTCAGTGAATTTCAGCATTTTTATGTTTCCTCTTTTCATTCATTTTATCTGAGTGAGTAGTGAAACAGGAATTATATGGGGAATTTTGTTTTACTATTTAAAATGGGTTGATTCATGTGGTAATTACATTGAGATTACATTTACCCTTGTTAACTTCTTATGACTAGAAGCTATATTGGAATTTAATTTTTAAAAAAGTTTAAGAAACTAGTAATGAGAGTGGAATGACTTGTAAAACATTTCTATAGTTAAATTTCACTGAAATTTTTAAAAAGGTTGAAGTGTTGGATAGAGATTAATAAAGGTTAGTAGGATGATCACAAATTATATTATGCTTAAGATTTATAATCTTGAGTATATTTAAAGTCTGATGTTAGGATGTTCTATTAAAAACTTGAATTTTGGGGGGAAGGTTTAAAAATGAAATTTCATGTTAATATATTTAAAATGAAAATGCGTTTATATGTACTGGTAAACAATTAGGTTAAAAGTCTTCACACATATCCCTCATACATAAATACATAGATGTATACCTTCCTGCTATTTTTCTACTTTAACTTTTCAGTGAAGTGAAAATGTAAGGTTGGATTATGTATTTTTATTTTTATTTTTTTTAAAGATTTTATTTGACAGAGAGAGCACAAGTAGGCAGAACGGTAGGCAGAGGCAGAGGGAGAAGCAGACTCCCTTTTGAGCTGGGAGCCGGACGTGGGACTCGATCCCAGGAGCTGGGATCATGACCTGAGCTGAAGGCAGATGCTTAACCGACTGAGCCACCCAGGCACCCGGATTATGGATTTGTAAAACATTGTGTAGTTGAGGTTAAACAAAAGTTTAAACTTCACTGACATAAAACATAATTACAGCTTTGTTGATTTAGTTTACTTTAGGAAACATGTCAAGTTTTAAGAAAAAGTTTCATTTTTAAATTACTTTTAATTAAAAACATTGGCAGCTCATTCTAAGCTAGCCTTAGTTTCTCCTTACCAAATGTTTTCCTCAGAGAAACCTAAATCATTTTCTTTGTAGAAAAATATTACTAATTCACTTTCCTCAGTTTTGGTAGTTGGATCTGCTAGAGGTTGGTTTCATTGATTTAGCTATTGTTTCTCTTAACTGGTATAACCATTAGTGAATGGTTTTTCAAAACTGGAATCAATCGGTTGTTTTTTCCTTCTTTATGAAGCCATTGACTTGAAAAGAGATTATCATTAGTGACTTTATTAGTTCATGACATCCCCATGAGCCCAAATTAGCTCAGACAATTCAAAGAAAGTAATAAAACTCTTCATTTATTTTAGGAAGAGTTCTCAGTGTTTGTAAGTAAGTGCTACCTTTTCATTTTATTGAAGGCTTTGGCATAGTTAAATGTAGTGATAGTTAAATCCTTCTGTGAAATAGGGCTGCTGGTAGTTAAGCCATTTTGTTAGTGCAGAGGTGTAGGAGGATTGCTACTGAATGCACTCTTCTTGGAATCCTGGCAAAGCTCAGGTTGGGGAGCGGCTAACGGACAACCAGACTGGCATTCTACCACAGTGGCTTCCAGGTTCACCATTGATAGTCTCTTTATGTTTCAGTAAAGCAGTACTTTAACAGAAGCAGAGAAGATACAGAAGAAAAGTGGATATTTTCTGAAGTGTTTATTATGAAACTTTAAAAATTTGCCTTAGTATTTCAAACAGGTCAGCAAAAGAAACACTGTGAAAGCATGTTGTCTTAGATCTTCTTAGCAATAAAGACTTCCTTAATATTTAAATTGAGCAGAGACTAACTGCTGTGCTTGCCCTGTAGAGACTTTATTGATTTGTGAAGTAAATTAATTTGGTTAGCAAAATCTGGCCCCGGTTTTCCCATCACAGAGATTTTCGTGATGACTTAGAAGCAAGTACCATAGGGACATTGTCATAATTTTTTATGTGTATTGTAGAATCAATAATCAGTAATTGTACTGAGTTTGTGTGATACTGTATAGATAGCTTTTTTTTTTTAAAGATGTTATTTTTTATTTTTTTATTAGAGTTAGCGAGAGCAGGAACACAAGTGGGGGGTGTGGGAGAGGGGGTGTGGGAGAGGGAGAAGCAGGCTTCCCGCCGAGCGGGGAGCCCGGTGTGGGGCTCGATCCCAGGACCCTGGGATCATGACCTGAGTCGAAGGCAGACGCTTAACGACTGAGCCACCCAGGCGCCCTATAGATAGCTTTTTTGAGTAAATCCTCAGTTGTATCTTTTTCTCAAAAGTAGAGCACAAAATATGGAAAACATTTGTGTCTTGCAGATTTTTTTTTAAAGATTTAATTATTTAGAGTGTGCAGGTGTGAGCATGGTGGGGGAGGGGCAGAGGGGAGAGAGAATCTTGGTTTTTAAATTTTTTAATCCCCATGTGACTTTCTGAGCCATTTTGGAAATTGTTATTTCCCAGTTTCTGTGGATTTTTATATTTAACCATGTTTTTAAGAAGGAGTTCCAAGTATGTATCTTCTCAATAATTATGGCATACAAATGCTCATGTAGTTTGCATTCAGTGTTATGTATTTTCTGAGGTATAAGTTTTTTGTTAGTTGGTATCATTCAACTTGTATGATTTGCTTGTTTCAGATTCACAATGACATCCTTTCAAGAAGTCCCCTTGCAGACTTCCAACTTTGCCCATGTCATCTTTCAAAATGTGGCCAAGAGTTATCTTCCTAATGCACACCTGGAATGTCATTACACCTTAACTGCATATATCCATCCACATCCAAAAGATTGGGTTGGTATATTCAAGGTAAGAACTTTTTTTTGCATACTTCTTCCATGTAGGTACTTTATTTTCTTTTTAAGCAGGTTGATAAGTAGCTTGTATTAGTCTTGTCTTTACTCTGCATTAAGGGTCCTTTTTATGGTTGTAAACTTAAATGTTTTATAAACATGAAATATTTAACAGTGCAGGGTAGCATACAACAAATATTGAGAACTTCAGTTCACCAGACTTGCCTCTCTATGATCAAAAGGTTCTGTGTCACTCAAGGTCTGTGAAACCTTTCTCGGAACCTTTTTTTTCCTTCTGTTTTCTCCATTCATTACTTGAAAAAAGATCTTTTCTTTTGAGTTGCTATATCATTTATTGTCTCTTCAGTCATTTATAATTTTATACAACTCTACAGCCATGTTATTCTATTGTCCTACATTGCTTAAATATTGCTCATATTGTCTTATGCTTTTTTAAGAGTATTCTGTTTTACATGACTAAATAGTAACTCTGATGGCAAGAATCCCAGTTTTTACATTTTGCTAGTCATTTTGTATAATATTTGCTTGAGAATTACATTGAGGTGATCATTATGGTGGTGCTTCACTGTGCTAGAGATTTTCTGGCAATTTCAACTCTTCAGAATGTAGTGGAGAATAAAACATAAGAGAGTGTCCTTGGGGTGCCTATCTGACTCAGCTGGAAGAACATGCGACTCTTGATCTTGGGTTCGTGAGTTTGAGCCCCACATTGGGCTCAAAAGGTTACTTAAATAAAATTAAGTTTTCTTTGAACAGCTAAAATGTCATAAATGTCCAAATAATGAAACTTTTCTCCTGGGTTTCTCTAGATTCTCCCTCAGAATAAGTTTTAGATACGATTTTGTCTGGTATGTATAAGTTAAACAATAAAGTAGAAATAAGAATAGCTGCTAGAATTAGGCACATTGAAAGTATCTAGAAGTGAAAGTCAGCCTTTTAGAGTGAGGAGGGCCGAAAAACTATTGGACAAATAAAGTTTCGGCATCTAACGACATTTCATTTCCTTTTTGAATCCCTTCTTCCTTGATTTTGCCTGTTAGAGGAGTCACTATTTACTTACTGTTTAAGTCAAATTCCAAAAAGGAGATACATTCATGGTAAACATTTTTATGAAATCAGTACAATTTTATGTGAGATACGGGTATCAAGTTAAACTTAGTGAGAGGTGTTTTGTATAAGAATGGGTCAGAAGAGTAGAGCAGGGAAATGAGATTGAAGCAAGGAAGGGGCATTTCTGGCAGGAAAGTGGTATAAGCTAAGGCACAGAGGTGAGAATGTTAATGGATACAAGTTACTTTGACTAGAACATAAGCTTCATTTAGGGAAGTGGAGGGAGATAATGTTAGAATTAAGCCTCAGACTGGTCCGTGGAGGCCTTCAGTTGTAGGCTAAAATGTAGGTTTTTATTTTGGGCAGTGGGATGTCTTTGCGTATGTAGGTATGTAGGTATGTAGGATGATGAATTGTATTTCAAGAAGATGAATGTTTACCTTTTTCCTTCAAACTACTTTTTTAAAAATTTTTAGTTAATGGCCTATTGCCTAATGCAAAAGCTAATGACTTTCCCTTCAAATCTAGTCAAACACTAATTCTGTCCATTTTCTTGCCTATGTATTTTTGTATCTGTAATATCAATGCCCTAATTTTATGCCCTCCTTATCGTTTTCCAAGACTATTGCAATAGGTCACTTGTCTTCCCTGTTTTCATTCTTGCGTCCCCCACCACCTTGTCTGTTCTTCAAACTACTCTGTGTAAACTAAAATGAAAATACGAACATATCTTCCTTTTGTTTCAAACTCTTGAGTGGTTCTTCATCATCTGTGGAATAATGTCAAGACCAAATAACTTCACCAGTGTGCCATATAAGGCTTTCTTTTTTTTTTAAAGACTATTTGAGAGTGCTTGTGAGCATGAGCTGGGGGAGGGGCAGAGGGAAAGGGAGAAACAGACTCCCCGCTGAGCAGGGAGCCAGAGGCGGGGCTTGATCCCAGAACCTAGGATCATGACCTAAAGGCAGATGCTTGACCCACTGAGCCACACAGGTACCCCATATAAGGCTGCTTTCTATGAGTTGATCTATAATTTCATTTTTTTGTCATTGCCTGCTTATTTTTTGCTTTGGTAATGCTAAACTATTATCTCTTGTGCACTCCAAGTACTGTAACTTTTCTCTAAGAAATGAATACATACGTGAATACAATGGTGTAGAATGCCCTTGGATTGTAGAATTGCCTGGATAATACTTTAAAACTCAATAGGAATTTCAGGCACGTGGTAAAAATTTGAGAATACATGGGAAGACTCAAGAAAGAAAATCATGTTTGTTTATTTTTTTGAAGATTTTATTTGTCAGAGAAAGAGCACAAGCAGGGGGGAGTGGCAGACAGAGGGAGAAGCAGGATCCCCACTGAGAGCCTAATGCAGGACTCGATCCCAGGACCCTGGGATCATGATCTGAGCCGAAGGCACTTAACTGACTAAGCCACCCAGGCATCCCAAAAATCATGTTTAATAAAGTGGAATTGCCTTGCTTATTGCATTGCATGTTTTAAAACACTTAGGTGTACTGCAGATTGTCCTCTAGGATGATTTTGATAGATAAAATATTGAAAGGCAAGCAGGGAGAAAGTGCCCAGATAGTAGCTCTAGGGGGGAAGGAGTGAAGGGAAGGTGTGCGTGGTATGTTTGTGAAAGTGTTAAGGAATTTGACTTGCGTGGGACAAATAATCCGTTTTAGAAGATGAATAGGAAAGGTTGGTTTGGATCACGTTATGGATTGTTTTAATATTTGGCTGAGGAATGAAGGAAAACAGAGAGTAATAAAGTTTAAAGGTCAATTTTATCTTGGAGGGTTGAGTAAGATAACTTGAAATTAGAAGAGAATGGAGACCAAGAAAATGTTTAGACTATCCTTATTTTCTAGGTGAGATAAGGCTTAAAGTAGAAAAGGGAGTCAGTTGTGGGTAATAATCCATAAATAATAAATAAAAACCCATAAGTAGTATCAGTGGGGGTTTGTCAGCAATTAGTTGAATGAATTTGGACTGGAATTCATTCATGGCTTCAGTATATTCATAAGGAGGAATAAGGTCATGTGTTAAGAGTTGAGGGCTTGAGTATGCAGATGATTTGGTCTTGCTACTGTGGAAGAATGTCAGGGAATTAGAGATTGCTGAGGATTGGTTTTAGGACTTTCTCCAGAAAGGTTCAGCACCTAGAATTTTGAGTGAAGAAGTTTGGTGTATATTTTTCTAGATTTTAAAAATCCATAGGCTCATTTTATACTGTTTCGTAAGTTTTGTGTTTATCCATATATAACCAGGAAATTTACTTTCAGTACCTTTCCTACTCTCAAGTCTTAGGTCTGTCTCCTTTTGCCCCTCCCTCAAAATCAGTCCCCTTTGGAACTCTTTCTCTCTTTACAGGTGCTCTTTGTGTGCTCTCCCTAATGTTTCTTTCTGTCAAGGTTTCTCTATAGTATCTTAGTTTTACTAGGTAATCTTGATGTCCTTCTGTTTTTTACATTCCCTCTCAGAATTTTCATTATGATCAGTGCTTCTCATCCAACATGTTTTTCTGAAATGTTAATCCTACTTGAGGGAACATTGGGGTGCCTGGGTGGTTCAGTCTAAGTGTCCAACTCTTGATTTCGGCTCAGGTCATGATCCCAGGATTGTGAGATGGAGCCCCATGTTGGTCTCCACACAGAGCACAGGCTCCATGTGGAGCCTGCTTGAGATTTTCTCTCCCTCTCCACTCACCCTGCCCCCTCCCCCTCCCCCTCTCTAAAAGAAAAGAGGGGGGCACATTTGTGGGTTTTTTTTTTTTTTCTCCTTCCATGTTATCCTTGTTTCATTCATTTCCTTTTTTGCTCTTGTTTTGCTATTGCATTAGTAACAGAAGAATGATGCCCAGTACTATTATAATTCCCCAAACTAAACTGTTAATGGTTGCTTTGGTTCCTTCCTTAATATAGACACACCCTCTTCACTGGATTCAAATATAGCTCCTGTGACTGTTTTGACAGTCATAGGTAATTTTGACTGTTCCATTGTTCTAAGTGTTGTCATTCTCCCTGCCATTTTTCATTGTTTTAAAATTCTCTTATTCTAAATGTAAAAATTTTCCTTCCATTTGCTGCTTGTAGATTAAAAGGCAAATTCCCTTGCATGTTAAGGGATGGAAATCTGTCTGAATTCTGAAATCTGAATTCCAATCAAGTTCTAACCAGGTGACCAGGAAAATAAAGAGAAACAAGCTGTGACTTGGACACTTTGTTGTTTATTGACTCTTTTCATTAGATGTTTTTTATTCTTACTATACGGTCCTACGTAATTTCCAGATGTCTACTGTTTCTTCCATTATGACCTGCTTTACTATATTTTCATGTGGGAGTTTAGCCATACCTATCCTAAAGGAGCCAGTACTTTGTATCTTTCCAGATTGAGAGACTTTTACATTTATTTTTAAAGATTTTGATATATTTATTTGAGGGGGATGGTGGGGGGCAGAGGGAGAGAATCTCAAGCAGACTCCCAGCTGAGTGCAGAGTCCAGTGCAGGGCTCAGTCCCACGACCCATGAGATCATGACCTGAGCTGAAATCAAGAGTTGGACACCCAACTGAGTGAGCCACCCAGGTACCCCTACATTTATTTTTTTATGTATGTCTGACATGTCCCTTCCAGAGTGACCTAAGATCGATCATTCAAGATCCATTGTTCATTTCTTAAGGAATTTAAAGCATAATTTTATATTTTGTACTCAGATTGGGTTTCATCTTGTCCCTCCGTGGGCTCAGCGTGGGATACCTGTGACTTCTTATAGCACCATCAACCACTTTCTTGAGAAGAGTTGCTCAGACTTAGGCAATAAAGGGAAGCAAAGTATGTTAGGCATACTTTGTAGGTTCCATCACGGGCAACTGTTAAGGAATAGTCTTGAGCTATTGTGATTCACTTAAGAGAAAACACAGCAAGGACCAAACCATTTAACATCTTTTTTTTTTTTTTAAGATTTTATTTATGTGTCAGAGAGCGAGCGCGTGCATAAGCAGAGGGGAGTGGCAGGCAGAGGGAGAAGCAGGCTCCCCTCTAAGCAAGGAGCCTGACGTGGGGACTCGATACCACGACCTTGGGATCATGACCTGAGCCGAAGGCAGCTGCTTAACCAACTGAGCCACCCAGGTGTCACACATCTTTTTTTTTTTTTTAAAGATTTTATTTATTTGAGAGAGAGAGCACATGTGCGTGCACAAGCAGGGGGAGCAGCAGAGGGAGAGGGAGAAGCAGGCTCTCTGCTGAGCAGGGAGCCTAATACCAGGTGTGATCCCAGGACCCTGGGATCCTGGACCTGAACTGAAGGCAGATGCTTAACTGACTGAGCCACCCTGGCGCCCCTAGATAGTACTTCTTTCAATATCACTGTATGGTCAGGGACAAAGAACACAAGCTATGATTTGTACCAGGCGTATTTTGTTGGGGGAAAAACTTCAGATGGGCTTTTTTTTTTTTTTTTTTTTTTTTAAGGAGACAGTGAAGCATTGGGGGATCTGAAGTGAGGGAGAGAATATCATAGAATCAATATCACTGTCCCTTAAGGCTGTGTGTCCTTGGGTATTAATGAATGGTAGCATTTAATGAATACTAATGTGCTCAGCACTGTGCTGATTTCTTTAGAGGGATTATCTTATTTATTACATAGACCTTTGAGATTATCATCTCCATTTTAAAGAGGAGGGAACAGAAATAACTTGTCTGAAGTCATAGCTAATAAGTGATCTTTTCTGGCAGTCTGACCTTATTTCCTACGCTCTTAATCACTATAATATACTGTGCATGCAAAAACTGGCATTTATGCAGTGCTTACTGTAGGTCAGGCACTCTGCTGGGTGGTTGCTTTTATGTTGTTCATCTAATTTTTTATTTTTTTGGAAAAGTTAAAAATTTCTTAAATTTTTATTCCTGGTACCACTACTAAATTTCTGTAATATTCTAAATCTTTTGGTGTCATTTCAACACTTTTCACAACATCTTCACCAGGAGTAGATTCCATCTCGAATCTTTCTTTGCTCATCTGTAAGAAGCAACTCCTCATCTGTTTAAGTTTTATCATGAGATTGCAACAATTCAGTCACATCTTCAGGCTCCATTTCTAATTTTAGTTCTCATGCTGTTTCTTTCACATTTGCAGTTACTTTCTCTACTGAAGTCTTAAACCCCTGGAAGTCATCCATGAGGGTTGAAATCAACTTCTTCCAAACTTCTGTTGCTGATGATGTTTTGACCTATTCCCGTGAATTGTGAATGTTCTTAATGGCATGTAGAATGGTGAATTCCTTCTAGATGGTTTTCAGCTTACCTTGTCCAGATCCATCAGAGGAATCACTACCTATAGCAGCTACAGCCTTACAAAATGTATTTTTTTTAAAAGATTTTATTTATTTATTAGAGATCATGAGCAGGGGGAGGGGTAGAGGGAGAAGCAGACTCCCCGCTGAGCAGGAAGTTCAATGTGGGATTCGATCCCAGGACCCTGGAATCTTGACTTGAGTCGAAGGCAGATGCTTAACTGAGCCACCCAGGCACCCAAAATGTATTTCTTAAATAGTAAGACTTGCAAGTCTAAATTACTCTTGATCTGTGGGCTGCAGAATGGATATTGTATTATCAGGCATGAAAACAACCTTAACCTTGTTGTATATCTCCATCAGAGCTCTTGAGTAAACAGCTGCTTTGTGAATGAGCAGTAGGATTTCGAAAGGAATGTTTTCTTTCTGAGCGGTAGGTCTCAACAGTGGGCTTAAAATATTTAGTAAACCATGTTGTAGACAGATGTGCCATCATACAGGCTTTGTTCCATTTACAGAGCACAGGCAGGGTAGATTTAGCATAATTCTTTTTTTTTTT
>NW_022589707.1:40632453-40892199 GCF_004348235.1 Phoca vitulina | reverse complement strand
TAGTTTTTGTTTGTCCTGGAAGCTTTTTATCTCTCCTTCAATTTTCAATGACAGCCTAGCTGGATATAGTATTCTTGGCTGCATATTTTTCTCATTTAGTGCTCTGAATATGTCCTGCCAGTCCTTTCTGGCCTGCCAGGTCTCTGTGGATAAGTCTGTTGCCAGTCTAATGTTTCTACCATTGTAGGTTACATATCTCTTCTCCCGAGCTGCTTTCAGGATTTTCTCTTTGTCTCTGAGACTCGTAAATTTTACTATTAGATGTCGGGGTGTTGACCTATTTTTATTGATTTTGAGAGGGGTTCTCTGTGCTTCCTGGATTTTGATGCCTGTTTCCTTCCCCAAATTAGGGAAGTTCTCTGCTATAATTTGCTCCAGTATACCTTCTGCCCCTCTCTCTCTTTCTTCTTCTTCTGGGATCCCAATTATTCTAATGTTGTTTCGTCTTATGGTATCGTTTATCTCTCGAATTCTGCCCTCGTGATCCAGTAGTTGTTTATCTCTCTTTTTCTCAGCTTCTTTATTTTCCATCATTTGGTCTTCTATCTCACTGATTCTCTCTTCTGCCTCATTTATCCTAGCAGTTAGCGCCCCCATATTTGATTGCACCTCATTGATAGCCTTTTTGATTTCTACTTGGTTAGATTTTAGTTCTTTTACTTCTCCAGAAAGGGTTTCTCTAATAACTTCCATGCTTTTTTCAAGCCCAGCTAGTATCTTTAAAGTGATGATTCTGAACTCTAGATCTGACATTGTACTAATGTCCGTATTGAGTAGGTCCCTGGCAGTCGGTACTACCTCTTGTTCTTTTTGTTGAGGTGATTTTTTCCGTCTTGTCATTTTGTGCAGAGGAGAATAGATTAATGAGAGAACAGAATGCTAGCAGGGTAACAACGTCCCCAGAAAATATACTCTAAACAAATCAGAAAAGACCTGAAGCAGTGGGAAAAGAAAGGGAAAGAGAAAAAAGAAAAAGAAAGAAAAAAAGAAAAAAGAAAAAGATAAAGATAAAAACAAATAAAAGCAGAACAAAACAAAACAAAACAAAAACAGAATGTGATCAAATATGATCAGGCTGGTTTATAGATCAGTGCCACACACTAGATTTTGGGTGTATTTTGGTCTGTTAAAAGAAAGTCCCTCCCAAAATTTTAAAGAAAGAAAAACTTATATATGTACAAAAATAAGGGTTGATATGATGAAGGGATGGAATATGACTGTAAAGATGGAAATTATAAAAAATTTTAAAAAAAAGGGCGCCTGGGTGGCTCAGTCGTTAAGCGTCTGCCTTCAGCTCAGGTCATGATCCCAGGGTCCTGGGATCGAGTCCCACATCAGGCACCCTGCCCGGCAGGAAGCCTGTTTCTCCCTCTCCCACTCCCCCTGCTTGTGTTCCTGCTCTCGCTATCTCTGTCTCTGTCAAATAAATAAATAAAATCTTAAAAAAAAAAAAAAAAATTTTAAAAAAGGATTTGATAAGTTGTTTGAAAAAAGAAAGAAGAGGATTAAAAAAAAAAAAAGAAGAAAGAAAGAAAAAAGGGAGAGAATGTGATCAGGCAGGGGAGTAGAAAAAAACCATACACTAGAGATTTAGAGTATATTTTGATCTGTTAGAAGAAACTATCTCAAGATTTTAAAGAGAGAACAACTTATATATATATGCCAAAAATACGGGTAACTACTATGAAGGGATAGAATATGACTTTAAAAATGAAAAATAAAAAATTTTTTTTTAAAAAAAGGGATTGATAAGATGTTGGTTGAAAAAGGGAAAAAGAAAAATTCAGAAAGAAAAAAAGACAGTTAAAAAAATTAATTAACTTTGAAAGACTAAAGAATCATGGTAAAAAAGCCATGAATTCTATGTGCAGTGTTCCCCTAGCGCTGGAGTTCTGCCGTTCTCATTGATCGGAAAACTTGGTCTTGGCTGGCTGTTCTCGCTGATCTTCTGGGGGAGGGGCCTGTTGCCGTGGTTCCCAAATGTCTTTGCGGGGGGCAAAATTGCCCCGCCCTTGCCGGTCCGGGCTAAGTAATCTGCTCGGGTTTGCTCTCCGGAGCTTTTGTTCCCTGCAAGCTTTCCCTACAGCTTTGGAGGCGGAGAGTGAAAATGGCGGCCTCCCAGTCTCCGCCCCGGAGGAGCCGAGAACTCGGGGTCCCGCTCCTCAGTGCACCCCCAGAGAAAAGCAGTCAGTCACTCCCGTCTCCCCGGTCTCCGGCCGCGCTCCGTGCTCACCCGGCCTGTGACCGTGCCTTTCTATCTGGCACCCGACCCCGGGTGGAGTCTCCAAACCCAGCAGATCCCCGCGGTGCGCTCCCGCACCTCTCCTCCCGGGGGAAGAAGGTGAGTCTCCCCGGATCTGCCGCTTGTTGGGTCCCTGCTGGAGGAGCAGTGGCCCGACTGTGCCGCGGATCACGGTTTATAGCAACCCTGAGCTGAGAGCCCGCGCCTGGGCTCCGTCTCTGCAGCCGGCTTGCCTGCTCCGATACCTGGGAGCTCTGCCACACTCAGGCACCCCCGGTCTTTCTGTGACCCCGAGGGTCCTGAGACCACACTGTCCCCCGAGGGTTCCACCCCCCACTTCGCCACCAGAGTGACGTCCCTCAGCGGAGCAGACTTCTAAAAGTTCCGACTTTGTGCTCCGCCGCTCTATCACTTGCCAGAAGCGGCCGACGGAGGCCCCTCCCCCGCCGTCTATTCTCCCGAATATCGCCTCGGATTCACTTCTCCGCACGTCCTACCTTCCAGAAAGTGGTCGCTTTTCTGTTCAGAGAGTTGTTGCTATTCTTTTCTTCGATCTCCTGTTGAGTTTGTAGGTGTTCAGAATGGTTTGATCCCTATCCAGCTGAATTCCTGAGAGGAGACGAAATCCAGGTCTCCTACTCCTCCGCCATCTTGCTCCAACATTCCGATTTAGCATAATTCTTAACGGGCCTCGAATTTTTGAGAGGGTAAATGAGTATTACTGGTTTCAACTTAAAATTACCAGCTGCATTGGCCCTTAGCAAGAGTCAGCTTGTCCTTTGAAGCCAGGCTTTGACTTTTCCCTCTAGCTGTGAAGTCCTAGGTGGCTTCTTCCAACAGAAGACTGTTTCATCTACATGGAAAATCTGTTATTTAGTGTAGCCACCTTCATTAATTATCATAGCTAGATCTTCTGGATAATTTGATGCAGCAGCTTCTATGTTAGTATTTGCAGCTTCACTTTACACTTCTTTCGTATGGAGATGCTTTCTATAAATCTCATGAGCCAACCTTTGCTAGCTTCAAACTTCTGTAGCTTCCCCACTTCTCTCAGTCTTAATAGGATTGAAGATAAGATAGGGCCTTGTCCTGGATTAGGCTTTGGTTTGAGAGAGTGTTGTGGCTGGTTTGATTTTTCTATTCAGACCACTAAAACTTTCTCCATATCAGCATTAGGGCTGTTTTGCTTCTTATCATTCATGTGTTCACTGGAGTAGCACTTTTCTTTTTTTTTTTCTTTTTTTTTTTTTTTTATTTATCTGAGAGAGAGAATGGGAGACAGAGAGTATGAGAGGGGGAGGATCAGAGGGAGAAGCAGACTCCCCGCTGAGCAGGGAGTCCAATGCGGGACTCGATCCCGGGACTCCAGGATCATGACCTGAGCCGAAGGCAGTTGCTGAACCAACTGAGCCACCCAGGCGCCCAGCACTTTTATTTTCTTCAAGAACCTTTCTTTTGGGGCGCCTGGGTGGCTCAGTCATTAAGCGTCTGCCTTCAGCTCAGGTCATGATCCCAGGGTCCTGGGCTCGAGCCCCACATCGGACTCCCAGCTTGGCGGGGAGCCTGCTTCTCCCTCTACCTGCTGCTTCCCCTGCTTGTGTTCCTTCTCTTGCTGTGTCTCTCTCTGTCAAATTAATTAATTTAAAAAAAAGGCTTAAGAACTTAAAGAACCTTTCCTTTGCTGCCTTAATATGGTTTGGTGCAGGAGACCTAGCTTTCAGCCTGTCTTGGCTTTTGACATGCCTTCCTCACTAAGCTTAATCATTTCTAGCTTTGATTTTAAGAGTGAGAGCTGTCTTTTCCTTTGAGAAGACTTTGGGGCCACTGTAGATTTAATAAATGGTCTAATTCCCTTTTTTTAAAAATTAAGAAAAAAAATTATTTGACAGAGCACAAGCAGGGGGAGTGGCAGAGGGAGAGGGAGAAGCAGGCTCTCCACTGAGCAGGGAGCCTGATGCGGGGCTCGATCCCAGGACCCTGGGATCATGACCTGAGCTGAAGGCAGACGCCTAACCAACTGAGCCACCCAGGTGCCCCTAAATGGCCTAATTTCAATATTGTTGAGTCTCAGGGAATAAGGAGGCCCGAGAAGAGAAAGATGGGGTAATGGCCAGTCAGTGGAGCAGTCAAAACATGTATATTAAGTTCATCATCTTATATGGGTGTGGTCTGTGATACTCCAGAACAATTATAATAGTAACGTCGAAGATCACTGGTTGTAGATCACCATAACAAATACGATAATAATGAAAAAGTTTGAAATATTCAGAGAATTACCAAAATGTGATACAGAGCCATGAGGTAAGCAAATGCTGTTGGGAAAATTGCGCTGATAGACTTGTTTGATTTGGGATTATCCCAAACCTTCACTTTGTAAAACAGTTATCTGTGAAGCACAATAAAATGAGTTTTGTGTGTACCTGTTTTAAACATCTTTAATATTCAGTATTTAACACAGTATAATCCATCTAGAAAATATAGACTGAAATCTGTAATATATACATTTTATAAGTGGAAAATGTTTTAGATATATGTGGGACATAGGTTTTCTATTTGTATATATAAATATTTTGGTAATAAAGGACTTTTTATAAAACTTACCAATTGGCTGCAGGTAAGACTTGGCATGAGAGATTAGTGAAGTTAACAGATTTAAGGTAGAGAGGAAAATCTGGTTATACTGAAATTTGAGACATAAAATAGTAAGTTTTAGAAACTTAATGTTTAATGAAGGGGCACCTGGGTGGCTCAGGCTATTAAGTGTACGCCTCTTGATCTCGGCTTAGGTCTGGGTCATGAGTTCGAGCCCTGCTTTAAAAAAAAAAAAAAAAAAAGGAAAACCCTTATGTTTAGTGAAATCAAATTTTAACGGAAGCGTAAGTATATTTGATCACGTGCATGCTAAGATTTTTCTTGAGAAATTGGGTATCAGATTGCATTTTTAATACATAATAGAAACTCTACTGTTCAATTTATATAGATTTTTATAACATTAGGTTATAGCTTAATAAAAATCATAAAAATTTGACATGCTTGTTAAAATACTCAATGATTTGTAAACATAGTAACACATGTTTTAACTTTAGGATGCAATAAAAAACAATATGCTATAAGACATCACTCTAATATTAAAATACAATCTCTGTATTTTTGTTATTTTCCTTTAGGTTGGATGGAGTACTGCTCGTGATTATTACACATTTTTATGGTCTCCTATGCCTGAACATTACGTAGAAGGATCAACAGTTAATTGTGTATTAGCATTTCAAGGTAAGAACTGAGAACTGCAGAACTTGATGAAATTTGATGTTTTCTTGCCATTAAAAATGTTGTTCTCCATTGTAATGGTCTACTTAGGCATGTCCAACATATCAAAGTTGAAAAATTACTATCTTTGTTTAGCAAAAGTCATAGAATGTAAATATGTAGTGTAGGATACATATTTTATGTAGACATTTAAAAGGGTGGTTTTTTTTGTTTTTTTTTTTTTTTGCTTTTCATTGAAGAGTGAGTTTCTTTCCAGATCTTTACTTTGGATGATTTTTTTTCAGATGAGAAACTATTACTGATATTAGAATAATATAGCAAATTAGAGTGAGAAAAATAATTCTATATGAAAACCACAACGATAGTTAACAGGGTTTATAGAGCAGTTGCTTATAAAATGTATGTAAGGGAATAATATGAAATTTATTATTATCTTAGCTTGGCATTATATACAGAATTAAATACTCTTAATTTAGAAGTCTGTCACAGACTTTGCTTCAGAGTGATCTTTGTATTATAATTGCACTGATTTTTGGATTATATTAAAGCAAATTGTTAGCCTTATTTATGCTATGGATTCTTTTTGGTCTGTTGAAGCTAATGAATGCTGTCTTAGTATGATATTGTAATGCACATAAAATGCAGAGAACTAGGGGTGCCTGGGTGGCTTGGTCGGTTAAGCGTCTGCCTTTGGCTCAGGTCATGGTCTCAGGGTCCTGGGATTAAGTCCCGCATCAGGCTCCCTGCTCAGTGGGGAATCTGCTTCTCCCTCTACCCCTCCCCCTGCTTGTGCTCTAAACTCGCTCTGTCATGGGAGTGTGCTCTCTCTCTCTCAAATAAAGAAATCTTTAAATTAAAAAAAAATCAGAGAACTGCAAAGGAAGCAGTAATACTCTATTGAATGGGTCTAACAGTTTGTTCATTTGTCTGTTAAAGGACACCTTAGCTGCTTCCAAGTTTTGTCAATTGTGAATAAAGCTGCTACAAACATACATTGACAGGTTTTTATATGGATATAAATTTTCCACTCATTTGGGTAAATACCAGTGAGTACAATTGCTGGATCATGTGGTATGTTTAGTTTTATAAGAGACCACTAAACTGTTTTCCAAAGTGATAATACCATTTGGCATTCCCATCAGCATTGAATGAAAGTTCTTGTTCTTCTGCGTCTTTGCCACTATTTGGTGTTGGCATCGTTTGGATTTTAGTGGTTTGTTTTTCAAAAAAACTTTATTCTGAGGTTTGTGTATGTTTGGTGTGAAAATCATTTGGCAATGTGACCATGTGGAACTAGCATATAAAAAAATTTTGTTATGTACTATGTCAAGAAACATTCAGAGGATAAAATTTGTACTGTAATACAGGCCAAGATTTAGGTCCTCATAATGTTTTATGGATTAAGAAATGATGTAAATTATGTATCTGGTTTATCTTTTAACTCATAGCTTCTTTTTAGATAATCAAATTCAAATGTGTATATTGGAACTGATTTTGTTTTTAAGATTTTTTAAGATTTTATTTGAGAGAGTGCATGCACAAGCATTGGGTAGGGCAGAGAGACTCCCTGCTGAGCAGGGAGCCTGACTCAGAATCCCAGGACCCTGAGATCATGACATGAGCCAAAGTAGGACACTTAACTGACTTAGCCACCTAGGCGCCCCAAGATATTTTTTCTTAAAAATTGTGGGTTTATTTCCAGGCATTTTTAATGTGATTAATTTTCTTAAACTAATTTACTCAGTTTGTTACAGTGACTAATGACTTTACTAGTGATCTACCAAGAAGTTTAAAAGCAGTTTGGAAAAAAAAAAAAAAGCATTTGATTTATTTATACTTTAAGAACATTTTCAATGGGAGCTAAGCATAAAGGCAGTAAGTTTTCCAAGTTTTTGAAAATTCATCACGTTAATTTTTACTTTGAAATTCAGAAATAAAAGCTTCTGCCTGCCTAGAACTCATTTGTTATATAAAGAGGTCAGGATAGAGTCATGAAAAACTTACTCATAGAGTATTAGAGCTAGAAGAGATTTTAAGCATAATCCAAAATCACTTTGCTTATTTTGTGAATGAGTCATGAGAATCCTGAAATGCAAAACTCAGAACAACTAACAAAAATTCGTAAATACAATTCTTTTCCTATATGGACCCTTGTCGTAATTTGATTGCTTTACTATTTTATTTTCAATGTTATTAATCCGATTAGAGATTTTTCTAGATGGCTTTAAATTGCAACTCTGAATAACTAGGTCTTGTATCTCAAATGGATTTGAACTATTTATTAGTGGGTTATTTTTGTGAGATTTATCAGACCTTGAATATCTAGTTTATAGAAATTCGAATGTCATGATACTGGAGCTGATTAGAGTATATATATTTTTTCTATTTAAACTTTTAAAGTAATTCTAGTGGCCATTTAAGTTACTCAGCCATGGCTTAATAAATTTATTTGTACATATTAGGATGGTGGGGTTTTTAAAAACTTTTAAAAATATATTGCCAAATCTACTCCTAAGTTACTTTTTTTTTCCTTAAGAGAGCATGAGGGGTGGGGGGGAGGTTGGGGGGAGAGGAGAGAGGGAGAGAGAATCCCAAGCAGGCTCCACACCCATTGTGGAGCCCAATGAGGGGCTTAATCTCTCACGACCCTGAGAATATGACCTGAGCTGAAATGAAGAGTTGGACCCTTAACTGACTGAGCCACCCAGCCATCCCCGTATTACTCTTTTTTAAACTTTGTATTTTAAAATAATTTTGTGGATGTAAAGTTGCAAAAACAGTACACAGAATTTCTGTATACACATTACCCAGCTTCCCTTAATGTTAGCATTTTACATAATACCTTTATTTAAAAAACTGGAATTTAACATTTTACACATTTTAACATTTAACACTTGTACGAGTGACTATAGTAACCTTATTCAGATTTTACTGTTTCTAATAGTGTTCTTTTTTCTGTTCCTGGATCCAATCCAGAATCCCACTTTGCATTTAATTGTGTTATCTTCTTATCTCCTCCAGTTTGTGACAGTTCCTCATTCTGTCCTTGTCTTTCATGACTTTTACCTTTTTGAAGAGTAGTAGTATTATTTTTAAAGATTGTATCTGTTTGGGTGCCTGGGTGGCTCAGTTGGTTAAGTGACTGCCTTTGGCTCAGGTCATGCTCCTAGAGTCCAGGATGGAGTCCCGCATTGGGCTCCCTGCTCAGCAGGGAGTCTCCTTCTCCCTCTGACCCTCCCCTCTCTCATGCTATCTCATTCTCTTTCTGAAATAAATAAAATCTTTAAAAAAAAAAAAAAGATTGTATCTGTTTGACAGAGTGTGAGCGAGGGCACAAGCAGGGGGAGTGACAGGTAGAGACAGAGAGGGAGAAGCAGGATGTGGGTCTGAATCCCAGGACCCTGAGACTAGGGTGGGAGCCCAAGGCAGACACCCAACTGACTGAGCCACCCACACGCCCCTTTTGAATAGTATTATTATTTAGTGTGTTTTGGGCGCGGGGAGAGTAGCATGTTCCTCTTTTTGTGCTGGTGTTTTTTCGTGATTAGATTGAGGTTATACATTTTTAGGAAGAAAGCCATACAAGTGCTGTTGTACTCTTTATAGTGCATTGTATCAGGGAGTACTTGATGTTCATATCTCATTGCTAGTGATCTTAATCTTGATCATTTGGTGTCTGTTGGGTTTTTCTACTGTAAAGTTAGTATTTTTCCTTTTGTAAATAATCTTACAGGGGAGTTAGAGAGTAAAATACCTTGTTTTTCCTCCAACTTTCACCCACTAATTTTAGTATCTCTCAGTAGATCTTTCTTACAACAGTTTTTACTGTGTTTGCCTGATGATTTTCTGTTTTCATTGATTGCACATTTATTATTTGGGGTTATTAGGAGTTGTCGTCTCCTTCCCAATGGACTCATGGATACTTACTTTCTGCTATGGAATAAAGTCTGGTAGTACCGTTTTTTTGTTGCTCCAATTATTCCAGCTTTGTTTGGCCATTGCGAGCTCCATCAGGCGGGCTCCTGTATTTTTTGACATTCCCTCCACCCTCCTGCCACTTTGAATTCTTTTTTTGAGGACTTCTTTCTTTCAAGCACCACAAGATGTTCCAGGCTTATCTTGTATTTTCTCCTCCCTCCTGTTTCTAACGAAGAAGGTTAGCTATTTTTAACAAATGAAATCAAGTGAAGTAGATATCATAATGCTGAAAATTTCAAGTTATGAAAAACAGGTGTATTGATAAGAGGTTTTTGGATAGATAGGAATATTCAAGATAAAGTGAATGTAGTGATCTTTATTTTTTTAATTTTAATTTTTAAAAGATTTTATTTGAGAGAAAGAGTGAAAGAGGGTGCATGAGCAGGGGGAGGGGCAGAGGGAGAAGCAGCCTCCCTACTGAGCAGGGAGCCCAATTTGGGGCTCGATCCCAGGACTTCGGGATCATGATCTGAGGTGAAGGCAGACGCTTAACCCACAGAGCCACCCAGGCATCCCTGTATTGATCTTTATATATTCATTTCACCACCACTGGATGCTTCCTTTTTACAAGTCATTATGGGGGATGCTAGAATTTTTATACATATTATTTATCTGCCCTCAGTATTTCTGAGTTCTTGATAGAGCATATAAAGCATGTATATTATCAGTGGTAATTGATAGTATAGGTGGAGTTTTTTTAATGTAAAAAATACTGTGGGAGCTTTGGAGAGAAGGAAAGTTTAATTTTGAGCAAGGATAATTAGCAAAATTTAAAAGAGTGTGAGAGATGAAGAAAGAAGGAACAAATATCAAACACATATTTGTCAGATAGTGGGCTAAATGGTATAAGTACATTATAGATAATTGGGAGCTGTGAGATAGATGTCTTCATAGCTCTTTTACAGATAAGAAACTGGGGCTCAGGGAGGTTGAGTTACTAATGGCTAGTAGTAGAGCTGGAATTCCAGAATAAAGCTGTGTGGTTCCAGTGCTTATTTTTATTCTGCTGCACCGGTGGACTTCTTCCTCCTTTCTTTTACACAGTTCACATACCACATATTCCTTTTGTTAATATCTTTGTTTCATGTAATGAATGTCAAATTTGAGGGAAGATTTCTTTAAATGACATTCCTACCTGCAGTCCTCCTCGATTTTGTGCTGGGTCTTACCTTGCTCCTCCTCCAGTCTTTTTCTCATTGAAAAGCATGTGTGTTGGGGCACCTAGGCAGCACAGTCGGTTGGGTGTCCAACTCTTGGTTTTGGTTCGGGTTGGTCTCAGGGTCGTGGGATTGAGCCCTGTATTGGGTTCTGCACTCAGCGTGGAGTCTGCTTGAGATTCTCTCTCCCTCTCCCCGTCTCGCTCATGGGCTCACTCCCTCTCTCTTTCTCTCAAATAAATCTTAAAAAAAAAAAAAAAGGAAAGAAAAACATATATGTGACTCTCCCAGATAAGTTGGTTTTGCCCTAGTGAAGATAAACGGAAAGGATATTCAGGGAGGATAAATTTAGAGCTAAGAGAAATTAGAGCATGTTTACAGAAGAAGGGAGAGTCTAGTTTTTTTTGTTGTTTTTGTTTTTTTTTAAAGATTTATTTATTTGACAGAGAGAGACACAGTGAGAGAGGGAACACAAGCAGGGGGAGTGGGAGAGGGAGAAGCAGGCTTCCCGCTGAGCAGAGAGCCCGATGCGGGACTCGATCCCAGGACCCCGGGATCATGACCTGAGCTGAAGGCAGACGCTTAACGACTGAGCCACCCAGGCACCCCAGAGAGAGTCTAGTTTTGATAAGAGGAAAGCCTCTGTGTGCCTAGAACAGGTCGGGAATGAGTGGAGATGGCAAGTAATTTTAAATGGGGGGGGGGGGGACCATTAACTTCATAATAGGAAGTTTAATAATTTTTTTTAACTTCCTTTTAGGATATTACCTTCCAAATGATGATGGAGAATTTTATCAGTTCTGTTATGTTACCCATAAGGGTGAAATTCGTGGAGCAAGTACACCTTTCCAGTTTCGAGCTTCTTCTCCAGTTGAAGAGTTACTTACTATGGAAGATGAAGGAAATTCTGACATGTTGGTGGTGACCACAAAAGCTGGCCTTCTTGAGGTTGGTACCAACAATGAGCTAATGATTTATAGATAATTTAAGAACAAAGCTCATGTTGGCATTTAAAAAATTCAGAAGAATAACCTGAGAATCAAATGGTTTTTAACTAAAATGGTAAACTGAGAGTGTTGTTTTTGAAATGTTTTAAATTTCTTCCTGTCACAGGTTATTGATTGCACTGTGCAGGGACTGCCCCTAGGGCCTATCAGTATTTTGTGCATAGTAGATGTGCAGTAAATAACTATTGGGTTAGATTTAAAGCTTTCCTAATGTTACCTTACACTAACTTTTCTTCTTTAGTGGTTGCCTAATCCATTGATTATAAAATAGTACAGATTTGGGTTGTGAAGGTGGTGTATAAGGTAATAAACCTAACTGTAATTGGATGTGAACTTCATTTCACTGTACCACAAGCATGCTCTATTCCAAGTGTGGCAGTGAATCAGGGAAGATTCCAGTCTGAGTTTAGGTTGAGCATTTAGAATGATTTCCTTGTTCATTTTATCAAATGAGTATTGTGGGTTAATCATAATTTAAAGAGAAAACGTGAAAAGCTTCTTATATTTTTTTAATTGACTATTTGGGAGGCATTGCATTGGCTCCAATAGAAATTTACTGTATAGATAGTCTAATAATGCCTTATGTCTTAAATTTTAGTAATTATTGAAGGACAGACTAGAACAACATTCTTATTTCAAGATTTCAGTATCTTTAAACCTAAAAAACTAGAATGTTACATTTGAATTTCTGTGAGAAACATCTTATTTAATTGGTTCATTCTATATTTTTGGTTAATTTACATTTGTATTTAATCTGGCAGGTCATTGCTTTTTCTTTATAGTCAGATGGATGTTTTTTATATGTAAATATTAATTTATGCCTTTGATTTTATTTTATTTATCTTCAAAAACAGACGAGAGAAAAAAGATAAAGGTCATAGATATAATACTTTTATTAGATAGTCAAACTAAGAAGGTTAGAAGGAACCAATCATTTTTTATTGTGAATTCTTCTGTATCTTCCCTTCCCCTTCCAGAAATTCCTTTCTTATCTTAAATAAAGAAATGTAACTTTTATAGGGTGACTAAAACATTTTGTGGTGACAACTGCCTGATGATCAAGGTTTTTAGCCTGGTATTTGAATGCTAGTCAAAGATGGTGGAACAAGCCTAGCTCTTAAAAAGAATGCAGTTAGCATTTATATTGCAGTTTTTTGAATACTTGTTAGACCACCCTGATTTCAGGGCCTCCAAAAACAACAGGCATTTAGGCATCTATATCTTTTCTTCTATTCCTTTTCTAAGTTAATTGGGACATGACACATTTCATTTCTTCCTATTCATAAGAGGTACTTTATAAAGAAAATTTAAGTTGCTGTCTCTTATGTGCTAATTGCTAAGATAAAATATTTTTATTCTGACCAATTTTTTGACAAGTCTTTTAAATTTCCACATTCATCAACTGTTGACATTGAAGGGTTATGTCTTTTTTTTTTTTTTTCCCCACTTGATATGTGAACCTTGATTGGATCTTAGAATTTAAAAAATAGATATTTTGGGGGGATAGTGGGAGATAAATAACTATGAACTATCCATTGGATATTACAAAGTTATTGTTAATTTTCTTATTTATGATAGTGGTAGTAGTTGAAAGGAGACTGTCCTTTTTAGGAGATGCTTGCTCTGAGTACTTAGGGGTGAAGTGTCTGCAGTTTCAGATGGTTTAGCAAGAAACACAAAAAGCATAAGCAAGTGATAAAGGGATATGAAGTAAACATGGTGAAATACTAATAATTAGTGAATTTAGGTGAAGAGTGTTGATTTAAAATTTTGACTTTTGTATGCTTGAAAGATTTCAAATACAAAATTGGAGGCAGGAATTAGACTTCTATACATTATCTAATTTGAATTCCTTTTTAAAATTTCTACTTAAGATTCAGTAAACTCTTGGGGCACCTGGGTGGCTCAGTCGTTAAGCGTCTGCCTTTGGCTCAGGTCATGGTCCCAGGGTCCTGGGTTCGAGCCCCACGTCAGGCTGTCTGCTCGGTGGGAAGCCTGCTTCTCCCTCTCCCACTCCCCCTGCTTGTGTTCCCTCTCTCGCTGTGTCTCTCTCTGTCAAATAAATAAAATCTTTAAAAAAAAAAAAAGATTTGGTAAACTCTTCAGAAGGTATGTGTCAATTAAATGAATCACAGGGACAAATTGGTTCTTTCATAATGTTTCTATTGTACTATGTCAGGATATAT
The DNA here is from genome assembly GCF_004348235.1 of Phoca vitulina. NCBI lineage: Eukaryota > Metazoa > Chordata > Mammalia > Carnivora > Phocidae > Phoca > Phoca vitulina. The sequence continues at coordinate 40,878,362 of NW_022589707.1, read as the reverse complement.
TTTCACTTTTAAGCTGCCAGAAAGTTTAGAGCCAAAAGGTGTTTTTTAAAAAATAAGGTATAAAAGAAGTTTATTTTTGAGGGCATTTTACTCCTAATGTTTTCATTTGGTCTGATGGAAGAGATAGAAGAGTCATAATAAAAATTTGCAGCTCCTGAGCTTTCATAAGACCCATTTTAGAGTTTAGTCAGTTTGATTCCATGACCCTGGAGAACCAACTTAGTGTACCAGGAAAACATTTTATTTTAGCTAAATGATGCCTCCTTTGTGAAATTTCCCTCCGAGTCTTCATTATTCCTCTGTTAAAATCAAAGACTTTTTATTCTAAGAGAAATGTTAACCATTTTATTTACTACTATATTAGGTCGTTTAATGAGTAATTTTTTAGAATCGTGGAGTATAGGTTTTCCTGAATTGAGTTACTATTAGTGTTCCCATAAGAATCAATTACATTGTTAATTTATTGTTACAGTCTGCATTTTTGTGCTAAAATTTGCAGTTACTTTAAGTTTGTTTTAATTTAGCCAAATAGAGACCATTATAAATAGAGCAGCTGTTACTACTTAATACCAAAACTTTTAAGAGTAATGCCATAGATGAAGGCCTTATGTAACATGTAAGGAAGTTCTTTTTTTTTTTTTTTTTTAAGATTTTATTTATTTGACAGCGAGAGAGGGAACACAAGCAGGGGGAGTGGGAGAGGCAGAAGCAGGCCTCACGCCGAGCAGGGAGCCCGATGCGGGGCTCCATCCCAGGACCCTGGGATCACGACCGGAGCTGAAGGCAGATGCTTAATGACTGAGCCACCCAGGCGCCCCTGTAAGGAAGTTCTTAATAGAGTCAAAGATATCTCATAGCTTTGCATTTAAGAAGAGGCACACATTTTTATCTTGAGTATTATTCAAGAAAAACCCAGAATTAAGTCAACTATGAAACAATATGCCTTAGTTTTGCTACTAATTTGAAAATTGACTAGCAGGCAACTTCATGGTAAAATTTACTGATTTTATACCTTATTTTTAAAGATTTTATTTAAGAGAGAGTGTGAGTGAGCACGTGGACACACAGGTCGGGGGAGGGGCACGCAGACTCTCTACTGGGTAGGGAACAGAATGCGGGGCTCCATCCCAGTCTTCTGGAATCATGACCCGAATCAAAGGCAGATGCTTAACTGAGCCACCCAGGTGCCCCTGATTTTATATCTTGTTTTAATGTTCTCTTTTGCCCAACCAAAAGAAGGTTTAAATTTATGATTCATGAATTTTTATTTACATGTATGATTCATGAAGTAGATTGTATGTAAGAGTTTTTTTTATGAATTTCTTCACTATTTTTTTGAAATGGAAACCTGAATAACATTTTAGGATTCTAGAAAAATCAATTTGAGTTTTTTGTTTTACAGTTGAAAATTGAGAAAACCATGAAAGAAAAAGAAGAACTGTTAAAATTAATTGCTGTTCTGGAAAAAGAAACAACACAACTTCGAGAACAAATTGGAAGATTAGAAAGAGAACTTAACCATGAGAAAGAAAGATGTGACCAACTGCAGGCAGAGCAAAAGGTTAGTTGTGTTTTATGTAACTGATTGGAATTGATAGTATATTGTCTGAAACCCACTTTTTTAAGAACTGAACCAGTTAAAGCAAGTAAAAACTGTTCTTAAAAAAATGGCATTTAGATACATACTTAAAGAATAGGTTAGTTCCTATCAATTTTCTGCTGTAGCTTCTTTTATGTTGCAAATGGTTAAAATACTTTTAGATTATTTGGTACCAGGCTTGATGAGGTAGTTCCTGACAACTGTTTCTATATGCTTTCCATCTAATTATGGAATAATTAATTGATTTGGGGAGAGGGTTTGGAAATATAATTAGGAGTGATAAATAGTGAATAAGGGGGAGATAGAACAAAGTAGTTAAAATTACCTTTCAAAACAGAATTCAATGAAATAAGGTGTAGTATTAGACAAAATTTTGAAATCCATGATGTGAGAAATGCTATCAATTATCCTAAAAAAACACATAAAGAAGTATACGTATAAAACATTATAGTTTCATTAGAAATACAAATGGATTTAATTTAGTAGGTGAAAACAATTTAAAAAAAGCAATCACCTAGTCATTGACTTGTTATTTTCCCAAGAAAAGTAATTTGTTAGTTTTGACACAGATTACGATAATACGTTTCATAATCTCACTTATAACTAGTTAGATATTCTTAGGTCTTTTTACAGGATTAACCTGTTGTTAATTAACCTATTGTTTTCTATTGTTCCATTCTTTTGTCCAACAAGGCCTAGAGCAATTACTTGTTACTTGAACCAGCAGTGCAGTGATTTTCACTAATTTTTATACTCCAGCAGGGTGGTTGTAAATTGCACACCTGACCAGAGGTAGTTTACATAAATAAGGGATTAAATTCTGAAAAGATTTTCTCTTGACTTGTTGTCAGTTAAAGGAGTACTCTTTTGAGTTAGATGGTAAACATAATATCAAGGAATGTGTACAATTGTAAATCTCCTTATAAACATCTATAACATGTTTTTATTACCATTAGCCTTTTTAGTTTAAAAGATGCAGTTACTTCCCCTTTTTCCTCTTGGGGGAATACTTAGAATCCTGCAGTAGGAGTATCGTGCAGTATAAGCAGGTATACCAAATATTAAAATATAGTATATGTGCCTACCTTGATTGTTAGGACATTCAGATGAATGATTTATTCAGTTGTTGAAACTCCTTGGCTGTTTTGTATAGCTATTACACTGTTCTCTCTATTCTTTACACTTTTATCTCATTTGTACCTGGATTTGGCTGTTTTCCAGAGTGGAATGCCAATCTTTTTTCTTTCACTCTATTACAAGGTGGAGGGGTGGAGGTGAGATAGAAGACAGTACTCATGAAAATGGCCCCATTACAGCATGTACTTAGCCTGTAAGATCAAGAATGCCCTGAAATATGGCCTTTGAGGTTTCAACTCAATCACCTTGAAATCCAAGGGAAGAATGGATGATTGGAAGAATAGGAATGGCAGAATTGGTAGGCCTTCAATTGCGTGAAATTACTCATGTACATGAGGCCATGCCTCTGGTCCAGTCGAGTATTAGCTGAGATTTAAAGTCTTAGGTACTAGTACCTCTGCTGCCCAGGTGACAAGGGTTAAGCACTACGGATAAGACCATTCTGAAGAGAGCTAATTCTGACATATTTGGGTTGAGAAAGTGGTATATTGAGGTCAGGGCATTAGTGAAGCAAAATTTGTAGGAGATGGTGGCTGTTGTACCCAGAAGAGGTCTACAGCAGAAGTTTTTATGGCAACTCATAAATCTTTTTTTTTTTTTTAAGATTTTATTTATTTATTTGACAGAGAGGGAGCACAAGCAGGGGGAGTGGGAGAGGGAGAAGCAGGCTTCCCGCCGAGCAGGGAGCCTGATGTGGGGCTCGATACCAGGACTCTGGGATCATGACCTGAGCCGAAGGCAGACGCCTAACGACTGAGCCACCCAGGCGCCCCAGCAACTCATAAATCTTGATGACAGGCACTAATCTTAGGAGGGGACTTCTTCCCTGTTATTTTTGTGTTGGGTTTGTACTCTGGGAAGATGAAGTACATGGAAGTGGTTTTTTAAATGCTATTCTGTGCTATGAAAATGGTGATTTAAAAAAGACCTGGGGTGCCTGGGTGACTCAGTTGGTTGAGTGTCAGACTCTTTGATTTCACCTTAGGTCGTGATCTCGGGATGGAGCCTCATGTCGGGCTCCGCACTCAGCATGGAGTCGGCTTGTCCTTCTCTCTTTGCTCTTCCCCCAGCACATGCATGTTCTCTCTCAAGTAAATTAATAAAATCTTTAAAAAACAAAGACTTAGATTGGTGTTTGTTATACTAAATGTAAGTAAATATTATTTTACTAGTTTTCATAATGACAAACTAGAGAATTGAACTAAAATATGAAATTCATACCATTTTTCTCAGTTCCTAGAAGTGATACTTACATATGTTTAAAAAAAAAAAAGTCTTAGTTATATGTTGGCAATTGTCTGCTTATTTCTGGGGATAAAATAATGTGCTTGCTAGGAGAAATAGTTCTTTTCATTACTAGTCATGGGTGCTTTTTTTTTTTTTTTTAATTTTCTTTTTTTCACCTCCCAAATCAGTCTTCATCTGGGCAGCTAGAACAGATTGCTTGTCTTAGTTGGGTGGCTTATAAAATCCATGACATATCTTGGCACTTGTTTTAAATCTCTTCCATAGTGTTAATTCTAAAAAAACAGTCTTGATAGAGTAATTTTAAATGTCTTCTCTTTGAGGTACTGGGTATATATACTGCTGAATATCTGAAGAACTATTATGATGTATCATCTATAATTTCACTTAAAATTTTAGAATGGCTAGTTAGGAATGTTCTGTGGCAACCTTCAGTTTCTTCATGATAGAAGAAATTAATTGCGTTTTCATTATTTTATAAAATAAGATTAGCTTGTTACCCATTCAGTACTTGACATACTAAATTAAATGTTTATAATAAAGTTTATAAATAAAATCTTTCATCTTTTATAAATACTGACTTTTTATTGTAAAATGCCAATAGAGAGAACACTCTATTTTGAAAATTAAAAGAATTGGATGTGTTAAAGTTATCAAAAACTGATTGGTTTAAGTGTTATGCGTAAGTATATTCTGGGTTGTGTTGTGTAATTGTTTGCTTGAAGGAATTAAGTAGGATTACAAAGTAGATTAAAACTGAAACCAAATAACATCTATAAATTGAGAACTATAAATTACATATTGTATTTTGCCTGTATTTTAATGTGATGTGTTTGTTCCATTATTCATGTATACCCTAGATTTAAAAAAGTAAAGTTTGTGTTAGTAAGGATAATTTTTACCTTCATTTCTAGTTCAATTTTAAGTGTTTTTTTCTCTACTATAAAAGGCTGATTAATAAAAATAACCCATGTAATACTTAATGTAAGCCAGGTGCTGTTCTGAGTGTTTACATATGTTAACTCATTTACTTCTATAAAGTAGGCATTGTCAAATACACATTTTACAAAGGTAGCACAGAGAGGTTACTTAACCAGCCTGTGGTCGAACAGTTTGTAAAGTGGTAGAGGTAGGCAGTCTGGCTCCTTCAGTGCTCTTAATGACACTCTACTTCTGCCTGTAGGGACTAAAGATATGAACTTATCTAATCTTTTTTAAAAATAGCTTTATTGAGATCTAATTTATAATTTACATATCATAATGTCCAACACTTTACGATATACAATTTAGTGGTTCTTATTAATATTTACAGAATTATGCATCCATTACCATAACCTAATTTTAGAACATAGTCATCACTCCAGAAGAAACCTGTACCTGTTAGTGCTCATTCTCCATTTCCTTCCCCCTCAGTCCCAGGCAAAACCACTAAGCTAAATTTCCGTCTCTATGGATTTGTATATTTTGGGCATTGCATACAAATGGAATCATGTATGGCCTTTGTGACCTTCTTTCACTTAGCATGATGTTTCCAGGGCTCATCCATGGTGTAATATGCATCAGTACTTTATTCATTTTATTGTCAAATGACATTCCAGTATATTGGTTAGTCTTTTTTTTTTTTTAACCCTAACCTTACATTTTTCAGACATAAGATTAGCAGTTTGTAGGTATATTCATTGTGTTCTTGTTTCCATTTTGGAGTGCTAGATATGTATTTGAAAATTAGAAGATTAAAAACTGAGGCTCAGGGAACCAGTGATACTGAGTCTTGTTTTTCAAATAGGACTAAAATGAACTGTCACCTTGTTAAGTTTTACAGTTTAGTGTATAAGTTTTTGGAGCCTAAACTATGAATTGAGTTTTTTTACATAAAATAAATTGTATTCTTAGGTGCCTGGGTGGCTCAGTCTGTTAAGTGTCTGCCTTTGGCTCAGGTCATGATCCCAGGGTCCTGCGATCCAGGCCCTGGATCAGGCTTCCTGCTCAGCGGGGAGCCTGCTTCTCCCTCTGCCTGCCGCTCTCCCTCTCTCTCTCTGTCAAATAAATAAAATCTTAAAAAAAAGAATAAATTGTATTCTTAACTTGAATGTTAATATAAGATGTACTTCAAGGTATTTTTTTTTTTTAAGATTTTATTTGAGAGTGAGTGAGAGAGAACAGGAGTGGGGGTGGAGGGGAGGGGCAGAGGGAGAGGGAGAAGCAGAGTCTCTGCTGAGCAGGGAGCCCAACATATGGCTCCATCCCAGGACTCTGGGATCATGACTTGAGCTGAAGGCAGATGCTTAACTGACTGAGCCACCCAGGCACCCTCAAGGTATTTTTAAACTAAATTATCTTTGAGAATACTAAAACAGTATTGCTTAAACAATATAAGGAGCATGTTATAAACTAGGTAGGGTACCTTGAGATACTACCAGCCATTTGGGAGTTATCACAGGTATAGGAGAGAACAACATGAAAGATCTCTCATTATGGTGGCTCTGGCTAGTGCAGATCTCTTCTGCTGTCTTTTATTTTTGGCTTTCTCTTCTCTAAAGTTGCATTTATCACTGTATTGGATATCCAATTTTGGACAGAGGTAGTTTAAGACACTTAGACTGCTTAATATATGGAATTGCCTCAGGTGCTTGTGTGTGTGTGTGTGTGTGTATCTCCTAATATATGGAGTTGCCAAAAACCAATTTTGAAGCTATGATATCATTGAATTTCTAACTCTTTCATTGTGGAAAAAAGATACAAAGACCTAATTTTTAAAAATATTTTACTATTTATTTTTTAGAGTGGGAGTGGGGAGCCATAGAGGGAGAGAGAATCTTAAGGAGGCTCCATGCCCAGCATGGAGCCTAATGAAGGGCTCAATCTCACAACCCTGAGATCATGACCTGAGCTGAAATCGAGTCGGATGCTTAAGCGTCTGAGCCACCCAGGCACCCCATAGAGACTTATTTTAATATTATAGGAGTGATTGTTATAACTTAGGTGTATATATCAATAAATTTCTTTAAGGCCAATTTTCATTTTATACCTGATTTGCTAAGTAATAGTTTCAGGAAATTCATAATACTTTGTTTTTAAAATATATTTAAGGGCGCCTGGGTGGCTCAGTTGGTTAAGCGACTGCCTTCGGCTCAGGTCATGATCCTGGAGTCACAGGATCGAGTCCCGCATCGGGCTTCCTGCTCGGCAGGGAGTCTGCTTCTCCCTGACCCTCCCCCCTCTCATGCTCTCTCTCTCTCTCTCAAATAAATAAATAAAATCTTTAAAAAATATATATATATATATATATATTTAAAATATATAGTTTAAACTAGCTCATAATCTTTGTATGGAACAGAATAAAGAAACCAGAAATAAACCCATGCATACATGGTCAACTAATTCATGACAAAAGAGCCAAGAACATACAATGGGGAAATACAATCTCTTCAATAAATGGTGTTAGGAAAACTGGACAGCCACATGCAAAAGAATGAAACTGACCCACTATCTTACACCATACACAAAAATCAACTCAAAATGAATTAAAGACTTAAGACTTGAAACCATGAAACTCCTAGGGCATAAGCTCCTTGACATTGGTCTTAACCATTTCTTGGATTTAACACCAAAAGCAAAAAATAAACAAGTACACTACATTAAACTATAAAGCTTCTGCATTACAAAGGAAGCCATCAACAAAATGAAAAGTGAATTCCAAAATGGGAGAAAATGTTTGTAAATCCAATATGTGATAAGAGATTACCATCCACAGTTACTTAAAAAATCACACAACTGGGGTGCCTGACTGGCTCAGGCAGTAGAGCATGCAACTCTTGATCTCAGGGGTCATGAGTTCAAGCCCCATGTTGGGGGTAGAGGTAACTTAAAATTCTTTATTTTTTCAAAGACTGTATTTATTTGAGAGAGAGTGAGTATGAACCAGGGGTAGTGGGGAAGGGCAGAGGGAGAGGGAGAACAGGCTCCCTGCTCAGTCGGTTAAGCCTGTGAGTCTTGATTTTGGCTCAGGTCTTGATCTCAGGGTCATAAGATCGAGCTCTGAGTTTAGTGTGGAGTCTGCTTGAGATTCTCTCTCTTCCTCTGCCCCTCCCCCCACCTGCTCGTGCTCTTTCTCTCTCAAATCTTTAAAATCTCACAATTTCCATTAATGACATAATTCTTTTGCCAATAATTTGCTGTTTGGAATATTTAGGTACTAATTTACTAAATTTTACCACTGTATACATTCAAATCCAGAATACCATACTTTTTTCTAAATGGTTGTCCATAATGTTTTTTTTCAGTTGTATTCATTTGTAATCAAAGTTTATCTTTTTTTAAACATGAGAATAAGTGTGTTCTGTTACTTTAGATATTTTTAGTGCATGTTTAGCCACACAGATAAGTGGCTTATTTTTTTCTCTGGTTGTTCATATTTGAGAGTTATGACTTGAAGGAATTGCTAATAGTGGCTCATGGTAGGGATTCTTTAACCTGAGAGGAGGGGAAGAAGTTCACTACATGAATTTGAAACGCCCAAATCTCTTAATCTCTTTTTGCCTCCATTTTTGTAATTGTTTTTATCTTGATGTACAGTGTAGCCAACTTAATCTATTCAGGTTTTACTTTAATACTAGAATTATGATGTTTTTGGGCATGATTTGCAAATGTTGACCAAATGAGTATTTATCTCAAATTTCAAGTGTTTTTCAAAGCTTGTGTTCTAAATTTTATTCTTCTTTAAAAGTTAGTTTTTTAAAGCAAGATTTTTAGTTGTTCATATGTACACTACAGACTTTAATGTCATTTTCATGCTAAGAATGACTTAGCCAAATGGAGATGCTCTGCTTTACCAAGACATGAGAACTAGAGGCCTGAAGAATAATCTCTAGCATTTTCATGCCATTAGAAAATAGGTGTGGATGCTGAGAAGCTATTAGGTGCTTTTATGGGTACCAGGAAAAGATTCTAAGACTGTCAAGTTGTATTAGAATTAGTGACTCACTGTAGAGTTAACTGGCTCATAGATAAAGCAATAAGTTCATGTTTTGCATTTAGTTGCTTATGAATCTTCTTTAGTTCTTGCCCTATACATTTTTTAGAATGCTGTTTACCCGTTAAAGAACTTCATTATTTACAGATTCAGAAACTAGTTTTTTCCTCTAGGCTATCTAGTCTTTCTTGTAGGAAGAAATACCTGGATTAAATCTGTAGCCTATTTGCAGTGCCAAGAGAGCATGTGGTAAAACTAACAATACAAAATTAAAAAAAACTATTTGGAAATCTCTCTGGCTGTCTTTATAAATCAGCAAGACAAATAACTTAAAAATGTGTCAGATTTGCAAGAGTCATTGGATATTGACAACAGTTTACAGCAGAGGGCATATTTATTTCTGTGGTGTTGTCATTGGAATCAGAAAAGCATTTAGTTTTGTATAACAATCTGTAATGTTGTAAATTTAGTAAGGAAACATTTGCTTTGAGCAAAAATAAAACCAAGAGAGTGTATCTGATCATAATTGTGATGGGCTTTTTAACGAAGTGTAGATGCAACATAGCAATTTTCATATTCTAGCAATATATTTTAAGTGATGTTTCACCTATAAGTAAAAAATTTGGCTGAGTTACTTTATGAAAATCAAAGTGGCTTATAAATACTGTATAACATTTGTTACTTTTAAATTGTAAGAATGATGATTTCCTTTAGCTTCTGTTATTGCCTAGGTGAATGGTACTTCCATTAGTGGGAAGTTTTAAAATCATTTTTTAACACAACAGTTTGTCTTAATTTATCAGTTCTTTTGATGTGTAGTTTTCCATAACAAAGTATCTCCATATGCACTGTTATATTTGATTCTCATGATTTTATAAACTAGGGAGAAAAAGCTCTATTATCTTCATTTTACAGATCATAAAATGGGTTTAGAAAGGAGCTTGATCAAGTTCTTATAAGTTACTTAATTGTTTTGATGTGTTAATATTTTTAAAACTTTTAAATTGTTTAAAGTAGAATATTCTGTTTTAAATAGAAATACTTTTATATTCATTTCAGTTCTTTGAATATTTGTTCAGGCCTCTAAGTCACAGTGACAGGATCATTACGAACATTGCTTCAGGCACATATCTTAATGCTTTGGTATAATTATTGGTGCCACTTAATGATCTGTGCCAGAAGGATTTTTTTTTTTTTTGGAGAAAGTGTTAACTGTGGTAGTATCATATGAAACCTGACTTGTCACTAGAGTAGCATTGAAAAGCAAGAGGTCAAAAATGAAAGTGATTAATTAAAAAAAATTTTCTCTCGTTTTTGTTGCCTGCCCTCTGGTGGAGAAGTTTGTGAAATTAACAAACAGGGTGCATGAGAAGTCTGGAAAAGTAATTAATAATTGTTTAATATGAAAAATTGAATATGTTTCAGTTTCAGGTTTAGTTTTTAATCTTAGTTTATAAACTCTAGAGGAGACAGATGTGGGATTAACAATTTAAGAATACATAGATTTCTTAAAGATAAGCAGATTTGTTTTAGAAATTGTTTCTCAAAAATTGTTGTTGTTTCTAAGGGTCTTGTTGAAGTATCGCAAAGTTTAAAAACGGAAAATGAAGAGTTTAAGAAGAGATACAATGATGCTACATCCAAAGCTCTCCAGCTTGAGGAAGATATTGTGTCAGTGACACACAAAGCAATTGAAAAAGAAACTGAATTAGACAGGTATTTCTGATGGTTTTAAAAAATACCTCTATGTTTCAAAAATGTTTTTAATGAAATTTTTTTTGTCTATATTAATGTTACTTTAACTCAGTTTAAAGGATAAACTCAGGAAGGCACAATATGAAAGAGAACAACTGGAGTGTCAGTTGAAGACAGAAAAGGATGAGAAGGAACTTTATAAGGTAGTTTACTCTCTTTATTTCTCTTGTATATCTTGTATATTTTATATCTATTGCTGTGAAACAAATTCCTGTGAAATTTAGTGGTCAGGAATTTGGGAGCAGCTTAGCTGCATGGTTCTGGCTCAGGGTGTCTTGGTGAGTTGCATTCAGGATGTTGTCAAGGGCTGCAGTCAGCTACAGGCTTGATTGGAACTGGATGGAGGATCTGCTGTCAAGGTGGCTCACACAAATGACTTACGGTGGGATGCCCTTCAGTCTCTTGCTATGTGGCCTCTTCAGTGGCTGCTTGAATGTTTTCACAACATGGCAGCCAGTTTCCCTTGGAGTGAGCTATCCAAGAGAGAGCAAGGAGGAAGTCCTGGTGTACTTTATGACCTAGTCACCAAAGTTGTACATTGGTACTTCTACTTTATCTTATTCATTAGAAACTAGTTACTTGGGTCCAGCCAGTACTTAAAGAGAGGGGAATTGGGCTTCACTTCTTATGGAGAGGAAGTACCAAAGGATTTGGGGACCTATTTTAAAACCACCCCATTTTGTATAGTCCCTAAAAGTTTTCAGGGAACTTGCTGGTATTTTAGTTACTTAGTAGGTAATACATAATAAGTCAGAGAGGTTTAATAGTAACAAGATACCTGCCTATTTATCAGAATTTATAAAACCAATTGTTATCCCCTTTTAATAACATCCTAGAGCATTAATTTCAGTGATCATGTTTTAGAGTTCGACTTTTAGAATAATTTTCAGAGAATGTCATTTTAAACAAGATACTCTCTGTTAACAAATCTTCACCTTTTTGAAGTTTTTTAAATGATTCTGAAATAGGATGGTTAGCTTAATTACGAATAATGCTGTAGATGTAAATTGAGACATATTTATCTTAAGTGGCTTATAGCAGTTCATGAAGACAGTTCCAGATGACGAATTTCAAGAACATTCAAGTTAAGTCAGTATTATTTGGATAGATTCAGTCACTTGATTAGATTAGAACAGAGCGACACACCTAGTATTGTGCTATATATTTGATGAGAGATAAAAACATACAACTGTGCATATATTCAGTATTTGATAGTTACAATTTGCATGTAGAAACTAGAATATGATTTATATTGCCAGTGGTTTTTTCCTTTTCATTTTTGGTGGTGTTCGGAATTTTTTTTTAGAAGATAAAAATAAAAAAATATTGAATCCACCATGCAGCTTAGGGAGCATGGATGGGGATGTTTTGCATGTCATGGGTTATACCCATTTTATTTCTTGAATAGCTTATCCCCAGGGGGTGTGTGCAGGCATGCGTGTCACTCCCAAAAAAGGAAGAAAAGTAGTGATGATTCACCGGTGGATGATTTTTTTTTTTTTTTTTTTTACGATTTTATCTGTCAGAGAGAGAGCGCACAAGCAGAGGGAGAAGCAGGCTCCCCTCTGAGCAAGGAACCCAATGTACGACTTGATCCCATGACCCTGGGATCATGACCTGAGCCAGAGGCAGATGCTTAACTGACTGAGCCACCCAGGTGTCCTGCTCTGGTGGATGGATGATTTTATGATTTGACCCTTTAAGAAAATATGCCCCAAAATAATGTTTGGTTTTTGAAGAAGATTTTGTGAAAAAGGGAAATAATAGAGCTATCTAGAGAGATTGATGCAATTGGATTACTATTTATACAGTGTTTTTTGCAAACTACCTCCAAATGCAGTTTTTTTAAAGTTATAAAGCATTTTTTTTTAACTAAGTGAGAATTGGCATCTCTAACAATTTTTTACTCAATGTCAACAGTGAATTTCAGTGAGAAAATTTCAGTTTTGTTGCCAGGAAAAGACCTGAACATTATTTCTCCGTGGATAATTGCTTTCCATATTGCTTTTTGTTAGCATAGTGGGAGATAATAAGATTCTAATTCAATAATAAAATGAATTCTAAAGGCATTCTAGTTAGTATTGGGAAGGGTTTAGGAAGGTCTTAGGGTTAAACCAGTGATGCTGGAGAGGTGTAATGAATGATAACTAGGATGAATTATTTTGGAAAGAGGAAGACATATCCCTAGGGGTGTCATCTTTCCATCCTGCCTTGCTTTTCTTTCTGTTATGAGAATAGGACTTTGGGTGTTTTGTAGAGGGTTGGCAAGCACGTTTTAGGGTAAATCGAGCATTTTTCCTTTACTGCTCTAAATTATTCCTTATGCCTTGCTTCCTTCCCCCCTCCCCCCCCCCCCACTTTCTGCAGAGTTTTTGTGTTTCTGCTTTACACCTGAATGACCAGTCCTTTGCAGAAACTGGGCAGCAAGGAAGGAAGGGAAAGAATGAGGTGTCTTGGGGATTTATTCTTTTACGGTGTGATAATAACTCCAGTTTTCTATAAGCATTATCAGTTGGGATCAAAGTGACATTGGAATTTCCATTTGAATATATTTTCCCCCAACCTCCCAGTGTTCTAAACAGTATTTCGTTTGTATATGTGTATCCCCAAAATTGGAAGTAAAACTTCCTTAGAGATTTTTGTTTTGAGGGTTTTTTTTTTTTCTTTTTCATGGCAAGGAGACTGAACTGACTATGACAAGACCTCATATTATATTGTTATATATCTCAGAAACAGGGTTTCCCTTCCAGATTGTTTATATAAATAACCAGAGAGATTCATTATGTCTCTCTCCTCTAGCCCCTATTAGAGCATATGACCCATCCCTGTCCTGTAAGAATTTAGAGGAAATGATAAAACACTTTCTTGAGCTGATGACTATGAAAATTAGATAGTGTTTTTATTTATTTTATTTTTTAAAAGATTTTATTTATTTGACAGAGAGATAGTGAGAGCAGGAACACAAGCAGGGGGAGTGGGAGAGGGAGAAGCAGGCTTCCTGCTGAGCAGGGAGCCCAATGTGGGGCTCGGTCATGACCTGAGCCGAAGGAAGACGCTTAACGACTGAGCCACCAAGGCGCCCCTAGATAGTGTTTTTAAAGGGATGCTGCAAAGGTCTTGGCTGGTGACACCTCAGAGAATCTGGAGTCCTTTTCTATCCTTGTGAATAGGAATTAGTGTTTCGGTATTCATACATTGAGGTTCAAGTGCAAGAAGTATGTTAATTCATTTCTCTCTGGTACTCTTACCAAAGCAAGATACTCTTTATAGTGGAAACTAGGTTTCTGTACTCTTTATAATTTCAGTTATGGAATTTGATTTGTGCATCTGTTATGAGCAAATTAGCAACTGCTACCTAACTTCCTGGGAATATTAATATAGTGTGGTTAATTAATCAAATATATTTTTAGGCACATAGGAAGTAAATGACAGTACTTCTCAAAAGCAAAATATTGAATTGCTTAAGATGTTCTTGAATGTACCCCTCAAGTTTTCCAGAATTTCGCCATGCCTTTATATCTGAATATACCTATAACATAATTTGTTCCTCCAAAAGAATAACCAAATCGGTTTGCATTTTTAAGGAGAACTTAAATTTATTAAATGAGAGGAGAATTAACTTTAGAGATCAGGTAGTGTTGTTAGACCTTAGATATAATCTCTGTGGGGAAAAAAAAAAGGCTATGTTCTGTTCCTGTTTATTAGCTAGTCATTTGATAAAACTTGGGTCTCCTGATTCCTGGTCTAGTAAAGTCTTCTGGTTCCTTGATCATATTTGGGTTAGAGATAAACAATGGTATTTTGAAATTTGAGTAACTTAGGTTATGGAGTTAAGAGTATTCTTGACATTTTCAACCACTGTTACAGGTACATCTGAAGAATACAGAAATAGAAAATACCAAGCTTGTGTCAGAGGTCCAGACTTTAAAGAATTTAGATGGGAACAAAGAAAGCATGATTACTCATTTCAAAGAAGAGATTGGCAGGCTGCAGTTCTGTTTGGCTGAAAAGGAAAATCTACAAAGGGCTTTCTTGCTTACAACCTCCAGTAAGGTAAGTACTTTTGCAGTATGTATTTGAAGATTGTAAAACCTGTGTCTGTTAAATGTATACAATATAGTGGTTTTTATTTTTAATCTTTACTTTCCCCAACTTTTTCTTTGGGAAAAGTTCAAACCTGGGGGCATTATGACATTACACCCAAAATACGTTAGCATGTCTCCCTATCAACAGGTACATTATTCTGTATAACCATCATAACCATCAAATCATTAATACCTAAGAAATTTAGATATTAGAAATTTAACATTCAGAAGATAATATTTCATTCCTGTATACAGTTTTAGTACATTCAAATTGTCCCAAATATATTTCTATATAACCTTTAAAATTTCTTGACCTAGGGGTAGATAAAGATCACACAATTACTGTGTTCTTGGTCTGCTCTAATCTAGAATAGCGTCCCTATACTTCTTGTTTTTTATGACATTGATATTTTTGAAGAATTCAGGCTTGCCTGAGAAAATGGTCTGTAATCTAATTTATTTATCATTTCCTCATGGCTGGATTCAGGTCAAACATTTTTTGGCAAGAAAAGGCCTAGATGATGTTTTGTACATTCTGTTGCAGTGTTATCAAAAGTCACATAATGAAAAAAGTCACATAATGTCAGTTCCGTTCTTGATGTTAGGTTTAATCATTTGTTTAAAGTTATGTCTGCCTGAAATCATTATATTGGTGCTTTTTCCCCTCTTTGTGATTGAGTAATATGTAGGATAATACTTCGAGATCATGTGAACATCCTATTCCCCAATAGCCTTTCACCCAATGGTTTTTTTATCCCTTGATGATCCTCACCTGCATCAGTTATTAATGATTACAAAATGGTGATTTAAAAAATTTTATCATTTCTTGTACATTTATTAGTAGGTATTCTTTTATAATGAGGTTCTCTGCTGCCCTCTCCCGTTTTTTCATATCACTATGGACTTAGGGATTCTTTTTTGTTCACTATATCGTACATCATCATTCTTTTTCATACCCAAAGTGTCTCATACTTAGCCAGGGGGAGCCTTTCCAGACCTGCCTTTTTTTCCCCCCAAGATTTTATTTATTTAGTTTAGATCATGCACACGCGCTAGCAGGGGGAGCGGCAGAGGAAGAGGGAGAGAATCTCAAGCAGACTCCATGTTGAGCACAGGACCTGATGTGGGGCTTGATCTCAGGACCCTGAGATCATGACCTGAGCTGAAACCAAGAGTCGGGCACTTAACTGACTGAGCCACCCAGCCGCCCCTGTGTCTTTTTCATATGTTCCATAAATGTTTTGAATACTTCTTAGCTTTGTGAAGCAACTGTATATTATAGATTTAGGTTCTGCCCCAAACCTGGTACTAGGCATTTCTCTAAGGAGCCCTGTTTTTTTTTCAGTGGGGAATGGTATTTTGAAACCAAATGGAATTTGGTATTTTTATATTGGATCCTGTTGCTACTAGGGGTCATTGCTTCTTTGTACTTCCATTGGACAAACTTTTAAAGTCTTTATATAGTTACCTTCAATTCAAATCTGGTACCTTAGAGTTCTTCCTTACCTTCCTCCATTCCATATTTATCTCTTCTCTCAGTGTGGGAGCCCTTGTTTCCAAACGTTGTTATATTTATTCATGTGTTCTACCCTGTTATACACACCAATAGTTTCAGAGGTGTTACATCAGTGCCACTCCCAGCAGTGTGTCTACTAAATAAAATAAAGTTCTTGGGGCGCCTGGGTGGCTCAGTCGTTAAGCGTCTGCCTTCGGCTCAGGTCATGATCCCAGGGTCCTAGGATCGAGCCCCGCATCGGGCTCCCTGCTCGGCGAGAAGCCTGCTTCTCCCTTTCCCACTCCTTGTGCTGGGTATTCCCTCTCTCACTGTGTCTCTCTCTGTCAAATAAAGAAATAAAGTCTTTAAAAAAAATAAATTAAAAAAAGTTCTTTTCAAACCTTTTTCTTAGAATTTATTTCAGTAAGGATATACATAGTACTATGTTCAAAATACACACCAATAGTTTCAGAAGTGTTACATCAGTGCCACTCCCAACAGTGTGTCTACTAAATAAAATCAAGTTCTTTTCAAGCCTTTTTCTTAGAATTTATTTCAGTAAGGATGTACATAGTACTGTGTTCAAAAGTTACTTGAATAAACTTTTTAGCATATTTATGGGAATGAATTTTTATACAGTCTACATTTTTGTTTGCATTTGATTCAAAGAGTAGTTTTTATTCTCTTAACCTTTTGATTGAATTTTGTGTTTTGAGTGTGTTAAATAGTTGAGTCATTCAAAAGTGAAAATACTTACAATATTTACTGTGATGTCTCTTTCCAAAAAAACCCTTTCTTATACCCATATGTAAACATTTTCATTAGTTTCCAGTTTATCCTCCTGTTTCTTTCTGCAAAAATAAACATGTGCATATGCAGACACTCTTCTCTATTCCCGTTTTTCTTTTTTAGTTTTTAAACATTTTTGATTTAAATTCAATTGATTAACATATAATGTATTACTGGTTTCAGAGGTATAGGCCTGTGCTTCATCAGTCTTATATAATACCCAGTGCTCATTACATCACATGCCCTCCTTAATGTCCATCACCCAGTTACCCCATCCCTCCATATTCCCTTCTTTCTTAAAAAAAAAAAAAAAGGTGCCGTGCTATATGTACTTTTTCCACCTGTTTTAAAATTGAACAATATAAACCGAAAAAAATTACTCCACATCTGTTAATGGAGATCTTTGAACTTTTTTTTTTTTTAAATGGTGCATTGGGCAGATTTACCTTGACTTATTTCTTAACTCTTGTGGATGAATATTATGTTATTTGCAGTAGTTTGCTGTTAAATACACTTAGATGTAATTACTATAACACCTAAAATGTCAGATGTGCATCACATTTAGAATGAATGATTAACACCCAAGTTACTCTTCAGGGTACTTAATATAGCACATTGCAAACACAAAGGTGAAATGTATTTTTGATTTATTTATTAAGATGCTAAAATTTTCTCCAGGCATCTTTTTTCTACGTAAGTAAGACCTCTGTAAGGAAAACCACAGGTATAGAAACACCTGGGAAAATGGATTCTTAATTAACTTTTTTTTTTTTTAATTCTCTGCCCAATCTGGGGCTTCAACTCATGACCCCAAGATCAAGAGTCACATGCTCTACCAACTGAATCAGCCAGGAGCCCCATTAATCATTGAAACTTAAAAAAAAAAAATTTTTTTTTAAAGCAGTACAAGGTCATGGTTATAACATAATTCAAATAATAAGTAAGGGTACAGAGTAAAAGTAACCCTCATCTTTTCCTACATATGTCTTATAGAATTTTTTAATTTTTCTAGAAATCTATGAATGTACATACAGAATTTACATTTTTATAAAAACTGAGAATATATGTATAATGTTCCAAAACCTTTTTTTAAGAATTTTATAGAATGTCTGGACATTCTATATGGGTATGAGAACCCATAAAGATCTTCATTGACTGTAACAGCTGCATAGTATCCCTTGTTTTATTTAATAGCTGTGTAGTATGCAATTGTTTTTAGTTGTGTATAGTACTTAGCTTTTATAAGCATACTGCAGTAAATCTCCTTGTACAGATATGTAGGCACATGTACATACCAGAATAAATTTCATAGTTATTTTCAAATTGGTTTTCAAACAAATACCCCAGGGGTGCCTGGGTGGCTCAGTCGTTAAGCATCTGCCTTCGGCTCAGGTCATGATCCCAGGGTTCTGGGATCGAGCTCCCCCGATTGGACTCCCTGCTCAGCGAGAAGCCTGTCTCCCTGTCCTACTCCTCCTGCTTGTGTTCTCTCTTCTCTCTCTCAAATAAATAAATAAAATCTTAAAAAAAAAAAAATACCCCAACATTGTATATACTCCTGTTTGTAATGGCAGCACAGACTTTCATTGTATGAAGGATATATTGCAGAATTTGTAATAAATTCTCATATTACATATTTTCTACTTTTAATAATTTTTCGTTATTTTAATAATTGTACTGAATCCCTGTAAAGCTAAATAATTTTCTTAGAAACTCATAAAAATAAAATTGCTAGATCAAAAGTTACGTGCTTTTTCAAGGTTGCGCATGTTGCAAAAATCTGATGAGAAACTTTATACTACTTACAGGTACATAGCCCACCTGTTTATAAATGCGCTAATTTCCATAAAGTCATCCAAATATTGGAGTATTCCTGTTTTTGAATCTTTGTCAGTTGAAAGAAAATGGTATTTATTTTAACTTCTTTGATTAATGAGTTGAATATATTTTTATATGCATAATGGCCATTTCTTTCTTTCAAAAAAACTCATGGTCATGCCATTCTTTAATTTTTTTGTTTTTTGGCTTTTTTGTTTTTTTGTTTTTTTTTGGTTTGGAGAGTTTTTTTCTTACTGATCAGAAAATATATTTATATCAGAGTATTATTGTACCTTTTTAAAAAATATAGTCCAAACAGGGGCGCCTGGGTGGCTCAGTCGTTAAGCGTCTGCCTTCGGCTCGGGTCATGATCCCAGGGTCCTGGGATCGAGCCCCGCATTGGGCTCCCTGCTCAGCAGGAAGCCTGCTTCTCCCTCTCCCACTCCCCCTGCTTGTGTTCCCTCTCTCGCTGTCTCTCTCTCTCTCTCTCTGTCAAATAAATAAAATCTTTAAAAAAAAAATACATACATAGTCCAAACAATTTCCTCTGGTGCTGGTGTCTCTTTTTTCCCTTTTGACATGGAGAAGCTGATGATACTTACATAGTTAGATCTATTAATGTTATATCTACAAAGATTTCCTCCACCTCAATATTGCATAATCATTTATTTCCTTCTAAGGAGCTAACAATTATTTTTATTTTTATTATTATTTTTTAAGTAGGCTCCATGCCTAACGTGAGGCTTGAGCTCACAACCCTGAGAATTGAGCCACATGCTCCACCAACTGAGCCAGCCAGGTGCCCCAGGAGCTAACAGTTTGAAGACCAGGAATGGGTTGCACTTTTTCTGAGTTTGTTATTTTTATTTTTATATTTATCTTTTTTTTAAGATTTTATTTATTTATTTGACAGAGCGAGAGAGCACAAGCAGGGGGAACAGTAGAGGGGAAGCAGGCTCCCTGCCGAAGCACCCCTCTTTTTTTTTTTTTCTTAGAGCAATTTTAACTTTTTAAAGATACTTTTAGGTTTGTTTAGAGGTCCTAATTACTTCTCATTTTCCCAGTGCCTCATCTTTGTTACTTGCAGCATATCCGTATTTTGTTTTTAGAAGTTCTAAACCTGTCCTTTTTTTTTTTTTTTTTAAGATTTTATTTATTTATCTGAGAATGGGAGACAGCATGAGGGGGAGGATCAGAGGGAGAAGCAGACTCCCCGCTGAGCAGGGAGCCCGATGTGGGACTCGATCCCGGGACTCCAGGACCATGACCTGAGCCGAAGGCAGTTGCTTAACCAGCTGAGCCACCCAGGCGCCCCTAAACCTGTCCTGTTTTCATAATGATATGTAATGGTATATTAATGTTACGTTGGATATGTTTTAGGTTAGTTAATAGACTTCTTTTAACCAAAATTTTTGGAATTACAGAGAAGTTATTGAAATTATTTTTATTGGTAATCATAAAAAATGAGGGTCAGTAGTTACAGATGTTAGAGATTTTGGGGGACAGGAGCTTTCATTTGAATTTCTGTTTAAGCCAGGGCTTTTAAATATTGGGCATGTTGCTTGACTTCTGAACTTCTATTTACACGTGTTTAATGTGGTAGAGATACAGAGTGCATTGGGTTGTTAAATGGGGACTCTAACACAAAGTCATATCTTAAGTTTTTTATAGATTTGTGTACTTCATCTAAGTCATGAATAGAAAAGCAGTATTTAATTTAAAATTTTGGATCTGTTGAAATATTAAAAATTGTTTCTGCTTCTGTTTTTACTTTAATGGTTTCATTGCAAATGTATTTATCTGATTTTCTTCAGGAAGATACCTTTTCCTTAAAGGAGCAACTTCGTAAAGCAGAGGAACAGGTTCAGGCAACTCGGCAAGAAGTTGTCTTTCTGGCTAAAGAACTTAGTGATGCTGTAAATGTGCGCGATAAAACAATGGCGGATCTGCATACTGCACGCTTGGAAAATGAGAAAGTAAAAAAGCAGTTAGCTGATGCAGTGGCAGAACTTAAACTGAATGCTGTGAAAAAAGACCAGGTAAAGTGGGTTAATTTTGAATTTTCATTTTGATCAAAGCTCACTACAAGCTTATACAAGAGAATAGGTATGTCAAAATAAATCAGGTCAGATTCCTTATCATAGAAATTTAAATTTCCATTCGTTTCATTTAGTCATTGTAACCTCTTCAGTTGAAATTAATGTAAGCTTTAAGAAAAACTTAGGTAGGCAAATGCCTAATGGTTAGTAAGAGCTGCTCTATTGTTAAACTTTCTAATGTCAGTTATATATTGCTTTGTTTGGAATTTCTTATTTATTAGCTTCATAAAGTGGTATTATGGTTATTTAACAGGGTAATACTTACTCCACAGGAGGTGGATTGTTCTTCTCTAGTTTTTTAATGAGGCTTAGTCCTAAGAATATAAAGCTGGATTTATTAGGAGCTAATGTAGCTCTGTTGCCAAAACTCCAAAACAAATAAAAATTAAAAGCCAGAAAGAAAAAAGCGAAAATGAAGTTGGGATTTACTTTTACATTATGAGATAGGAGATTTTTAACATTTTTTTTTTTAAGAGGAAGTATATGTGTATTTTTGTCATAGGAAAAGACTGATACACTGGAACATGAACTGAGAAGAGAAGTGGAAGATTTGAAACTTCGTCTTCAGATGGCAGCAGATCATTATAAAGAAAAATTCAAGGAATGCCAGAGGCTCCAAAAGCAAATAAACAAACTTTCAGACCAATCAGTAAGGACAGTTTGAATGCATACCTAATATTTCCTTTATCAGTATTTTTGTTAATGAATCAAATTTACAATATTCTAAAGTTTTATTTATGTAAGTAACCTCTGTACCCCACATGAGGCTTGAACTCATGACCCTGAGATCAAGAGGCACATACTCTTTCAACTGAGCCAGTGAGATGCCACCAGATTTATAATACTCTAAATATCAACCTTTTGAATATAATTTATCTCTGCTAATTTGAAATCATTGGTCTGATTTGAAGTCATTGGTCTAATATTGCTAATGATACATATATTTTTTTTAATCTGGAGTTTTTATTTTCTGGAAAACCAACAAAGGAAGCAAGGGTAGCAGCAGGAAAAAGAAAACAGGAGGAAGGTTCCTTTTTTCTTGACTATTTCCCTTTAAATTCTTGATAAATGTCATCACTTAAAAACTCTATACACAGGGCACCTGGGTGGCTCAGTCGTTAAGCATCTGCCTTCAGCTCAGGTCATGATCCCAGGGTCCTGGGATCGAGTCCCACATCGGGCTCCCTGCTCCGCGGGAAGCCTGCTTCTCCCTCTCCCACTCCCCCTCCTTGTGTTCCTGCTCTCCCTATGTCTCTCTCTGTCAAATAAATAAATAAAATCTTTAAAAAAAACCAAAAAACAAAAAACTATACACATATTGAATCCCTTCTTATGACAGTGATGCCTGTCCTCAGTGGGATTCACCATTGATTATCCCCAGGGTCTTAGATATATTCTCAGTTTTCATTGTTGGGTTCTTCTATCCTATTCATAATCACTAGATTAGGAAGAGTTAATGTTAGCTAATTGTTTTATATTCCATTTGAGAGTGGGTAAGCAGATTTAATGAAAAAAATTATTTCTGTTCTGATGAATATTTTAATGTGGGTCCTTAAATTGTATCTGATATAAGGTTTGCTATGTAATGGAATGCTGGAAGTGAAGAAACATTTAAAACCTGTAGTTGAAAATGATACGAAGTTCTCTTTGTAAACAAAATTTATTGTATTCTATATGGTACGGATGATAATTTTTTTTTTTTCAAGATTTTATTTAGGGGCGCCTGGGTGGCTCAGTCGGTTAAGCATTTGTCTTTGGCTCAGGTCGAAAATATTTATTAGATCATGAGCGGGGGAGGGGCAGAGGGAGAAGTAGATTCGCCACTAAGTGGGGAGCCCAACATGGGACTCAGTCCCAGCACTCTGGGATCATGACCTGAGCCAAAGGCAGACGCTTAACTGACTGAGCCACCCAGGTGCCCATTACAGATATTTTTACAGAAATACATGTGGTAAACTAAAAAGGTTTTTGTGAAAAAATATACTTTGAGTTTGACCCACATGTATGGGTTTTGGTTGGGGCCTGTAAGTATATTATGACTTTGTAGTAGGTGACCTAGGACATTTCTGTGTCTTTTCTTGGTGGTGGTTTGATGATTTGACAAGAAAAACCAAAATAAAGTTTTTCTCTTTTGTAACATTTAGGTCAGTTGGTAAGGTGATGTGTGTTACCTTTAGTTTTTGTTGGCCTTTAAGACAGAATAGCAGCTTTGTCGACTTCTCAGGATTTCTTTATGGCAATTACTGAAGGAAGGAGATACAACTCCTTGAATAATTTATCGTTAATATTTTGAATAGGCCAATAGCAACAGTGTCTTAACAAAGAAAATTGGGAATCAGCAAAAAGTGAATGATGCCTCAATAAACACAGACCCAGCTACTACTGCCTCTACTATAGATGTAAAGCCACCACCTTCTGCAGGTAAAAATCTTTTAGACCTTTTGGGTAGTGTCCTGCCTTGACGAGTATTGGTACTTACACTGCCTTGTTCCAGGTGTACAAATTTAAGGGAGCTTCAGAAAATTCTTATAAGTGAGAGGATTAAGGCAAAGATAAAGTAGGGGTCTAAAAGTAAGAAAGTCATGCATGTGAAATACATAAAATGTGTGGACCTACTATTTATCTTCATGAGAATATTCACAAGTATTAAATGAGCTGGAGTTTGTAAACTTACATGCTTGTAGCAGCAGTTAGGCTATAGGACAAAAGCCAGTGATTAACTCTTTAATATCCTACTAAATGTATGGAATTTTGAAGCATTTATGGAATTTTAATTGTACAGTTCTGTTGGTGGAAAAATAAATCCCCTGTTGATGGTTTTCTTTATCTTTTACTTTTTTTTTTTTTTTTTTTTTTTTACTTCTTTGGATCATTAGGGTACTTCCTGGTTAGTGAACCTGTTGGAGAAAAGTTAAATTTTTATTAGTTTATTAACTTCTAGATTAGAAAGACATAGTGAATGATAAACAACATGAAAATTTGAATTAACTCTAGGTTTTCATTTGGCCTAATTTTTTTTCATCTTATGTTAAAGATTTGACATAATGAAAGTTGGCACTAGAGTATATAAAAATACATTTCCTTCTGTAGTGTTTAGGGTAATTGCTGTTTTAGACTTTAAATGTAAATTTCCCATGCTATTAAATAATTAGGTTCAGCCACTGTAGAACGGAATCCTGACTTACATTTCTGTACATCCTCTATCTAGAGTGGTGTTGTGTAAATTATTTATTTAATAAAGACTTAGTGAATAGTAATGAAGGACTAGAAAAATGATTTAAAGTGTTTTTTCAGAGAGTATGGCTTTCTACTTACGCTGTCTATTCAGTTATATGAAGAGAACAAGTGTGCCATTTAAGAACTGTTTTTAGTTAATTAAAAATAATGATCCTTTTCATTATTGAATGTGAACTTGTTTCTGGCCAAACTAACATAAAAAATTCTCACATAGAGTTTATATTATCTTGCTTTATTTAGTGTATGAATAGATGATTTCAGATAGGTGTTTCTCTCCTTTAGTATTCCATTTACTGACCTTTAAGTTATTCTTAAGTTATTCTGAACAGGAAGATAATATAAGGGGCAAAATAAGTTTTAATAATATTTTCTGCTTTGTAATAGCCGAGACAGATTCCGACATGGTAACAAAGGGACAAGTCTGTGAAATGACCAAAGAAATTGCTGACAAAACAGAAAAATACAATAAATGTAGACAACTCTTGCAGGTAAGATAGCTTTCTTGTAAATGAAAGATTTATTAGATATAATGGCTTAGCTTACCTTTGTTTTTTTTTTTTAAATCCTGGGGTTTTGTTTTTGCTTTTTTTTTTTTAAATACCCATTTACTTAGTTTCACTTTTTTTTTTTTTTTTAAGATTTTATTTGACATAGAGAACACAAGCAGGGGGAGCTGCAGGGAGAGGGGGAAGCAGGCTCCCTGCTTAGCAGGGAGCCTGATGCAGGGCTAAATCCCAGGACCCTGGGATCATGAGCTGAGCTGAAGGCTGCCTCTTAACCAACTTAGCCACTCTGGTGCCCCCTTAATTTCACTTTTGAGTGACGAAAGGGAGTTCTGTGTACCTGCTCATGTAGGCCTGTGTGTAAAATCATGATCCTAAAATTTTCTATTTTCCTTTCTTGATAATGGGCAAGTGATTAATTGAGGTTGGCTATTTTTGTCTGTCTTCTTAATAAGGATACATTGAAAATGTATCCTTGAACTTGGAACATCATAAAAGGGAAGTAATTTTTTTACATTAACTGTAATAATAGCAAAGAATTTTACCACATCTTAAAGTAACCAAATTTACAAAGTGGAAAAAGAGAATGTTAATCAAATGAGCTATTGCCTTTATGATGTTACTTATTTTGACTATTTTAAACTGTATTCTTCATACATTTCAGTTTTGCAACTGTCTTGGTAGGGTTCAGGCTTCTCATTTATACCTGATTTGGAGAAGGGAGGCAAAGGTGTTTTGTGTTTGTATGATTTTTGTTAATTTTTTTGGGTATGTTTCTCCATGTAGAGAGGGGAAGGATATTTAGAGTTAACTGTAGAATGATGAAGTCCATACATTAGTTCAGTGTTACTGTAGTAGTTGATTTAAAACATTTTGTCAGTGCCTTTTAAATAATATTTAATCTTTTAAACTTTTTTTTTTTTTTTTTAAAGATTTATTTGAGAGAGATCGCAAGAGAGAGCATGAGCTGGGGATAGGGAGAGGGAGAATCTCCCTGCTCAGCAGGGCTCCATCCCAGGACCCTGAGATCATGACCTGAGCCCAAGGCAGATGCTTAACCAACTGAGCCACGCAGGCGCCCCAAATCTTTTATTACTTCAGAGGATCCTTCCTTCTGTAGGATTGATTTATTAGAACAGTTTTACCCTTGAGTTCAAAGTAGTTGTTTATAAGGGACTAAACTTTTTTCATTAAGTCTGAAACGCTTCTAGATGGATATTTTTTAAAATGTCATTATATAGTATTATTGACAGAAAGATAGAATGTGCTTAAGCTAAAAATTTCCTCAAGGCGTTTTTCCCCCACTGTGTTGAAGTGCAGTAAACTGCATATATTTGCTGAAATCCAGTAAACTGCTTATAATATTTGAAGCCTGCAGTTTGATCAGTTTTGCCATGTATATAGTTGTGAAACTGTCCAGATAACATTTCCATTACCTGCCAAAGTTTTTACCCATTTGCAGTTCACTTCTCCCTCTATCCCCATCCCCAGGAAACTATTGGCTTGCCTTCTGCCTCTGTAGGTTAGCCTACTTTTTGTAACAGTTCATATAAATTCAGTCATATGGTTTATACTCTTTTTTTTGGTCCTCTTTCAGCATAATTAATTTGAGATTTATCGATGTTGTTGCTTATATTGGTAGTTCATTCCTTTTTATTGGGAGAGTTCAGATCTTCTGCTATTTTAAAAATTGAGTTCTTCTTCTTATTACTGATTGTATGTGTTCTTTATTCTGGATACAAGTCATTTGTGTGATATGTGTGGATATTTTCTCCCAGTCTGTGAGTTGCCTTTTTCATTTCATTAATGGTGTTTTTAGAAAAATTTTCAATTTTGATTAAGTACAGATTTACCAATTTGCTCTTTTGTTTTGTGCTTTTTAAAAAGATTTATTCATATATGTGAGAGAGAGAGTAGGGGAGCAGAGGGAGCAGAGGGAGGAGGAGAGAGAGAATCTTAAGCAGGCTCCATTCTGTTCTAAGAATCCAACTTGTAAAGATTTTCTTCTATCTTATGTAAGTTTTATAGTCTTAGGTTTCACATTTAGGTCTATTTTCATTTTAAGTTTATTTTTGTGTGTGGTGTGAGGTATGGTATATATCATGGTATTAGGTTGATCTAGCCTTATTTGTTAAAGACTTTTTCTCAGTTGAATTGCTTAAAGCGTATTTTTAAACTTTTACCTTGAATATAAGACATTCAAAATGAAATTTTCCAATTTACCCTTTTGTCATGATTTATAACTCCTTTCAACATTCTGAGTTGTAGAGAAGAAGCAGTGTATAAGAAGTCAACCTAGCGATTTTCTTGGTCAGGAAATCCCAATGTCTGGAAACAGTTGTCATTATAATCATACAGTTTTTATTACTTCCCTTTGTAGAAGTAATATATGCTTATTGTGAAATCTTACGGCATTATAAAAGAGTAAAGATGGTAAAAGGTACCATCATGATCCTGATTCCAAGAGATAAGAGCTATTAATACTTCATATTTTTTTTAAAAGATTTTATTTATTTGAGAGAGAAAGAATGAGACAGAGCATGAGAGAGGGGAGGGTCAGAGGGAGAAGCAGACTCCCCGCTAAGCGGGGAGTCCGATGCAAGACTTGATCCTAGGACTCCAGGATCATGACCTGAGCTGAAGGCAGTCGCTTAACCAACTGAGCCACCCAGGCGCCCAGTACTTCATATTTTTCTGCACAGCACTATATGGAAATTGTGTTAACTTTTAAAAATAAGATTATACTATACTGTTTTTTGCAGCATACTATTTTCAATTAATGTATCTTGACGTTTTTTACTTGTTAATTTGTAGATATTTGTTCTTTTAAATATATACTATTCCATTGTAGGGATTTAAAATGGTTTGTCCCGGGGCACCTGGGTGGCTCAGTCATTAAGCATCTCCCTTCGGCTCATGTCATGATCCCAGGGTCCTGGGATCGAGCCCCACATCAGGCTCCCTGCTCGGTGGGAAACCTGCTTCTCCACTCTCCCACTCCCCCTGCTTGTGTTCCCTCTCTCGCTGTCTCTCTCTCTCTCTGTCAAATAAATAAATAAAATCTTAAAATAAATAAAATAAAATGATTTGTCCCATCTTCCACTGACATTTTTTTCCTTCCTTTTTTTTTTTTTTTTACATTTGGTTATTTCAGTGTTGATAGTGTTAAAACAATGTTATAATGAAACATTCAGCAAATATCTACATAGGTTTATATAGATATTGGCTCTATTTGGATTTAAAATCTTTTTGTGTAATTATGCTAATTTCGTTTAGGATGAGAAAACAAAATGCAATAAGTATGCTGACGAACTTGCAAAAATGGAACTGAAATGGAAAGAGCAAGTGAAGATTGCTGAAAATGTAAAACTAGCACTAGCTGAAGTAGAGGATAATTACAGAGTAAGTTCAGTATTTGTATAGTTTGAGGCATAGTGTACCTGGTACTTTTGCAAATAATGTTAGCTATAATTTTTACCAATCTAATGGGCAGTTTTAATATAGATAATTGGAATTGTATTTTTGTGTATAAATATGTACTACATATTTAGTTGAGTGTAGTTAATTAACTATGAACTGAGAAAATAAATACATGCGTTGCCATTGTGACTTTAATTCTGTGCACTCAGTTGGCTAATTAAAATTTTATTTTTAAATCATGCTTAGTTTCTAAGATGAAAAGTGATCATTTCATTGTCCTCTTCACTTAGAAACAGACATGAATGTGTATGTAAAATTATTTTAGGGCCTTTACGTTTTTGTGGGAGCATAATAATACATGATCAGTAATTTTAAAATTTATGTAAGCTATTAAATGAATCACCAAAATGTTTTACTTGTGATCCTACAAAATACTGCAAAGTGATACAATCTTAATTTTAATTATTTTTGCCAATGTAATATTAGGCAACAAATAAGCCCAAATGGTAAATGATATTTGTAAGACTGTTAGAGAAAAAGATTAGCAGCCTGTTTAGCTAATTAGTAGGAAGATCTTTTTGCTTTAAGGAATAAAGTATAATCTTACATATTTTGAGATCTTACATATAATTTGCATATTGTGTGTGTGACTAGAGACCAGGAAGTTCTAAATGATTTAACTTTGCTATATTATAGCTAATTGTACTTACAGTCTAATTTTTAAATGTGGTGTTCTTAAAGACACCAAGAATTTAGGTTTCCCCCCTGGGGCCTGGAGAAGGTGGCACATTATAGGTAATTTTACTGATAGTTCTTTTTTATCTTCATCTACTGTCAGAATGAAAATTTCAAACTTCTAATTCATGAGATTATTATTGTTTATGAGATCCCTGCGGATATTGTTTTCAGTGGCTGGCAGCTTCCCTTACTATTTATAAAGTGTGAATACTGAATTTATATGAGCTTTTATCTTTGCATATTGACTAGAAAAAATAATTTAGTAAAATTAAAGCCTGTATATATAGAGAGAGAGCTAGTGAGCACACACTATGTTAGCTGTTATGTGGGAGATCATACAAGTAAGGCACAATGCTATGTATGTTTAAGGAGTTTATAATCTAATAGGGATTGCTTAGAAGTATAATGGTGATATTCACAACTCTGGCATTCACAACTCAGGTAGTCATCTGTCAAACCTGTGGGAAGCTAAATAATGTTTTTAGTTCATTTAGATCATTGTAGAAGTGAGCATCTGAATTAAACAGCATTATAGATTATGCAGCTGGTAAAGGTGCTTAGCATTTTGTTTAGTGCCCTTTCCCTTATTTTGTACTGTTTAGACACAGATACTCACTAGACAAGGCAAAATGGGATGAAGTTCTACATGAATGATAAGTCTAATTAATGAAGTACCTTAGGGCTGTTTCCAGTGGAATATTTAGGAGTTAAGCATGGAGAAACCCGACCTTTGAAAGACCAAACTGGAGGGGAGAAGCAGAGCTGGGAAAAGAAAGAAGCATCATTTTAAGCAGATTGAAAAGCATTTATATAGATTTGGAGGTGAAAAGTGGAGAGCACAGCCTGGAAATTTTGAGCAGTCTTGAGTAATAGGACTTTAATGTCTGTGGTGGTGTAGATTGGACTTGAAAGATAGCTTAAACCACATTTTGGGGGGCCTAAAATGGAATTGGAGTGCTATTTGCTATTAAGAATTTCCTAGGAGTAAAAGGACCCAACTATAGTAGGTCTTTTTGAAAACAGTTTGGTAACCCTGAGAGGATTTACAGGTGGGAAGGGTGTTTGAAGGTAAGAAAATTAAAAGTATTCTCAGAATTACTTGGTAATAAAGACCACCCCCTTGGGTACCTTCCCTGATCACTTATTATTGAATAGGACATGAAATAATTGAAAAATAAGTTTGTGTTTGTATTCATAATGTGGTTGTTAAGTGAATGAATGACTAAAGAGACTGAAAATGTTGGGGAGTGGAGGAAGAAGAGGAGGAAGTGTTGTAACAAAGCTTCCTAGCTTCAGTCACAGTGGGCTCTGAGATTGGTAATATCCGTTAACAGAAGTAAGAAAAGTAGGTTTGGGACCTTTTGCCCTTAAAGTGTGGAAAGAACAATGAAAACATGTCACCCATCAATTGAAAAGACAGGTTTGGGGAAAGAAAGATGTGTGCCATGTGAGTTAATATTAGTGATTTATTCCCATGGGGATCATAGTTGTGAAGGCATAGAATAAAGGGAGTTTTCAGGGAGAACATAGAGAGAAGCCAAAGAAGAAACTTTGGAGAACACTCATATTTCTAATTGTGAAGTTCAAGAAGTGGACACAAAAAAGAGCACGAGGGGATGATATTGTAGGTGAAATTTTATGTAAACTGGGAGAAGTTGTATGAGTACGGGCACTTGGTCAATAATGAGAAGTAATCTAGAGATTTCAAAGAAATACACTAAGAAAGATACACAGGTATGGTAATTGGAATTTTGATAGAATGGTATAGACTAACTCTTGGTGTGTAAGGAGAGAGTAGATAATGAAAAAGATTAATGATGATTTCTTTTTTCAGCTTCAGTTGGCAGAGAAAGACAAAGAAATAAATGGTCTAACTTCACGTTTGGAAAACCTCTCCAGGGAAAAGGTATTGAACAGTGTACTTAAAAAATCTTTCAGGGTGCTTGGGTGGCTTGATTGTTTATGCGTCTGGTGCTTGGTTTCGGCTCATGTCATAGTCTCAGGGTGGTGAGATCAGGTGCCATGTATGGGACTCTGCTCTTGGCACAGAGACTGCTTGATGTCCTTACTCCTCCCCCTGCTTGTGCGAGGGGGTGCGTGTGCACTTCCCCCCAATAAATAAATCTTAAAAAAAAATCATGACAATGAATGATACTACAGCTTATGAAGATACACATCTTACAGTCATGTGAAGGTGGCTTTGAAGAAAAGTTACATGAATAAAGAAAAGACTGAAACAGATGTTAGTACTCTCAGTGGAGAATGTTTACAGTTAAATAATTTTATTTTTTAAAATTATTTATTTTTAGAGATAACGTGTGGAGGTTGGGGGCGGGGCAGAGGGAGAAGGGAGAGAGAGAATCTTAAGCAGGTTCCACACCCAGCGCCGGGTCTGATGCAGGGCTTGATCTCATGATCCTGACAGATCATGATCTGAGCCGAAATCAAGTTGAACTCTTAACCAGTGGAGCCGCCCAGGCGCCCCTAAATAATATTTTTAAATATTTTACTTTATACTATGAAGAAAATACTTAAGGATTGAAATTTAACTTGGTCTTTGTTACGTATTTTGTATTTAACAATAAACTCTATAATGTTTAAATTTAGGAAGAGTAAAAAATTTAAAAATTATACATAATGTTGTCTATCTGGTTTTCTTTTGTGATAGGAAACATTTTAGAAGTTGTTTAATGATTTATAGCATAACCTAACATTGAAACAGAGCATACATTTATAATGTAAAACATGCTATAGTGCAACATTTCTCAAAGTGTAGTTTGAGGTCTTTTGGGGGGTGGTCCCCATCCCCTTTCAGAGGTCTGCAAAATTGAAAACTATTTTCACAATACTACAATGTTATTTGCTTTATTCCCCACTGAGTTACATGTATATATGTATATTTATTACCCCCCCACCCCCACCCCGCCGTGTTACATTTACATGCTGGTGTGTGTAAACAGTGGTGTGTTTTGAATCAAGGCAGTTGCACCAGAGTGCATTGGTATAGTTACCATATTCATCTTAACTATTGCATTCACAGTTAAAAAAAAAAAAAAGCCAGTCTCACTTATAATGAAACAGTAAAATAATCTTATTGAAGCTTGACCTTGGGGTGCACATCTTTTTAATATTCTGTGTGATGAAATGGGGAGTACCCCCAAAGCACTTCTACCTAATCAGGTATGATGGTTATCTTAAGGTGAAGCACTTGTGCAGTTGTTTGGGTTGTGAGCTGAACTAGCTGCTCTTTTCATAGCATATCATTTCCCTATTAAAGAATGACTAATAGACAAAATTTGCTTATTCAAAGTAGGGTATTTGGCAGATATTTTCTTGAAAAGAAGTGAAGCAAGCCTGTTACTTTATG
Source organism: Phoca vitulina (assembly GCF_004348235.1). NCBI lineage: Eukaryota > Metazoa > Chordata > Mammalia > Carnivora > Phocidae > Phoca > Phoca vitulina. The sequence continues at coordinate 40,846,102 of NW_022589707.1, read as the reverse complement.
GAAAAACAATTGGTAGTATTTGTTGCCAATGATAAAATTCAAGCTTCTAAGCAAAAACTAGAATTTTGGGAATCTTGTATCTGCTACCATAAGCTTGATAATTCCCAATGCTTACATTTCTTTTTTTTGCTCATGCCCATAGATGTCTATCTTCCATCTTCCTGTCTTCTTACCTGACAGTCATCAGTATGAACTCTTTAGTCAGTGGATTAGAATTTGTTACTGTTCTTAATTTGATGTTCCTGCAGTCCTAGATTTGGTCAGTGGGAGCATTTTCAGGCTGGTTCCTGATATGCCCCAGTATCAAAAGGGTGATGTTGGTTTTTTGAGCACGTAGTACTTTTCTAGCATTGTAAGATATTCTAGCTCATCTTGTACCTTTCTTAACTCATCTTTGAAATTGTCAGTTTCTTTTTTTGTTTTTTTGTTTTTTAATAACTAGAAAGATGCCCTGGTCCAACCCTGGAATTAGTTCTTTTCCAAGGAGTTTCTGGTTCGGTATTAGTGGAAGATGGTATTTAGAAAACAAAATATGGGCCCTAGGTGTGTCCATGATTACTGGAGCTCATTGCTTCTGGATCTTTTCAGTGGGCAGAACTAAGAAACATTATTTTAGATATTATGAGTTCTAGTCGAACTCCACATGTTCTTACTTGCCTTCCTCTTTTCCTATTTGTATATGTGCCTTCCACACTGAGAATCCTGGTGTCCAACAATACCAACACGTATCTATTCATTTGCTAAATCTGATAATCCACATAAAACAGTTTCAGAATTGCTAGAGCCATATCACTATCAGAAAGATTCCTATTAGGAATAGAATTTGAGATTGTTTGAAGTTTTTTTTTTTTTTCCTGTCTGCTACAGTTGAGTATATTCAAATAGCCTTTTCTTTTCTCCCTCTTCCCCCCGTTTTCTCTCCCTCCTTTTCCTTTTCAGTGTGTGGTAACACAGAATGGCAAGTGGGTTAAAAAGATTCCTGCAAATAAACAATGGATTAAAGATAATTAAAACAGTAGGACAAATGAAGAGTGAGAAAATGATTTTTTAAATTTCTGCTATGAGGTTTGGCCAGGTGTATTGCAAAGTTAAAACAATGATGCTCTAATCAGATCTGACAAGAAGTTGCCAAGGAATACATATATAGGGGCGCCTGGGTGGCTCAGATGGTTAAGTGTCTGCCTTCAGCTCAGGTCATGATCCCAGGGTCCTGGGATCGAACCCTGCATCGGGCTCCCTGCTCGGTGGGGAGTCTGCTTCTCCCTGTCCTACTGCTCCCCCTGCTTGTGCTCTCTTACTCTGTCAAATAAGTAAATAAAATCTTTATAAAAAAAAAAAGAAATATATTCCAAATACTTCAGACAACTTTTTGAAAGAAACCCAGCTCTAAGTGTATATTGTGCTTAGAGATACTAGCTAATCCTAGAGAGAAGCAGTCAAGATACTTTCTATATTTTACATGTATAAAACATACATTTCGTATCTGAAAGATTTATATGTATAACATATATAAGATTGTATAGAATATATATAATTACTAATTCATATTCATATAGTGTTGTGTTTTATATACACATACATATTTATTTTGAAGTTTTATGCAGGATAGAGATAGTCCTGAGTGATTATAACCACTTGTAAGTTATTGTTATATAAATGGCTGAAATATTCAATAATATAGTGACTGTATTATGCTGCATTAACAAACTTCCCAAAAACTTAGTGGCTCAAAACATTTGTTATTTCACAGCTTCTGTGAGTAGGGAATTCAGGTATGGCTTAACTGGGTCCTCTGGCTTTAGACCTCTCATAACTCTGCAATTAGGGTGTCAGATGGGGCTCAGTTACCTCATGGATATAGATCTATTTCCAAGGTCACTCAAGTGATGTCAGGATTCAATTCCTTGCGCTAATAACTGCCAAGGAGCAGACACACTTCCTTCTCTGCCATCTTCCATGAGGTCACTCCCTTTCTCTACTCTTGACTCAGGTAAAAGGTTATTCAGAACACCAGGTAACCTTTAAAAATGTAAAATTAATCACTCCCTTGCTTAAAGCTCCATAATGGGCTTCCTGTGCACTTAAAATAAAACCCAAAATTTTTAACATAGCCTGTGATACTTTGTATGACTGGCCTCCATTTCTCTCTCTTCCCATCGGAAGCTACAATGTCTTGTTTCACTGTCCTCTATTGTAGTCTCTCTCAGTAGTTCCATCAGAATCACCTGTATTGCTTGTTAAAACAGATTCCTGGGCCCATTCCCAAAGTTTCTGTTTTAGTAGGTTTGTAGTGGAGCTTGAGATTTGCATTTCTAAGTTCCAGTGCTACTGCTCTGGGAACCACACTTTGAGAAATGTTCTAGTCACCCAGGCTTTATAGCTCACCAATTGCTTTATTTTCTCAGGGCCCTCATTCATTTCCTTTGCCAGAAATATTCTTGCCTACAATTCTTTGTTACTTTGTTGGACTCTTTTTTTTTTTTTTTTTTATGAGTTTAAACATAAGAGAATAGAATAATAGAATGAATTCTGTTGTACTCCTCACCAACACCAGTAATTGTTATACTTTATGGCTGTCTTATCTGTGCAACCATAATTACCTTCCCTCCTCTCCCCAGAGATATTTTTTCAAGTATATCCCAGAATTTGTATTATTTCCCTCTAAATATTTATTCATAACTACTCTTTTAAAAAATTTATTTACTAGAGAGCATGCATGCATGCTCAGAGCGGGGGAGGGGGAGAGAGAAAGGGAGAGAATCTCAAGCAGACTCCATGCAGACGGTGGAGTCTGACACAGGGCTTGATCCCAGAACTCTGAGATCACGACCTGAGATGAAACCAAGAGCCAGACACTCAAGTGACTGAGCTACCCAGGCGCTGCCCCCCACCCCACCAACTACTCTTGACTCATCCTTCAAGTCCCAGAATAAATAATAAATGACTCTTCTTCTTTTTTTTTTTTTTTAAGCTTTTATTTATTTATTTGACAGAGAGGGAGAGCGCAAGCAGGGGAAGCAGCAGAGGGAGAGGGAGAAGTAGGTTCTCCGCTGAGCAGGGAGCCCAATGCGGGACTCAATCCCAGGCTACTGGGATCATGACCTGAGCCGAAGGCAGATGCTTAATCCAATAAGCCACCCAGGCGCTATTCCCCGCCCCCCCCCCTCCCCCCCCACTACTCTTGACTCATCCTTCAACTCCCAGGATAAATGACTCTTCTTCAGTAAGGCCTTCTTTGACCTTCAGTCTGAAGTACATGCCTCTATTAAACTCAAACCTGGGACCTGTACTTTATTTCATAGCACTTAACATAATTTGTAATTAATATTCATTTCTGTGCTTACTTAACATCTGCCTCGTCTGCTTAATTGTAAGATCCATGAAGATAGGAATCTCTTCTATTTTATTCACCATTGTATTTGTAGCTCCTAGTACAGCACCTGATATTTGAAGTTAAATATTAGTTGAATTAATTAATTTAGGCACTCTAGGAGAGGCAAACCAGCTAACAAACTTTTGTGCCCTGGAACTGTAAGAGAGGACTCCTAATAAAATCTTTTTTTTTTTTTTTTTTTAAAGATTTTATTTATTTAGGGGAAAGAGCTAGCTAGAGAGAGCACAAGTGAGGGGGTTAGAGAGAGAAGCAGGCTCCCCGCTGAGCAGAGAGCCCGATGTGGGGCTCAATCCCAGGATCCTGGGATCATGAGCTGAGCCGAAAGCAGACACTTAACTGACTGAGCCACTGAGGCGCCCCTAACAAAATCTATTTCTTAAATCGTGGAGGCTTTTTAGGAGAGTTATGAATCAGCCATCAATATTATTTTGCTAAGGTAAGTTAACCACATTCATGTCATACGTGTTTTTGAAGGTAGAGGAGGTCTTAACAGGAGTTCTTGACCATGATTGTTCTAAGGGCCTTTTGATAGTCTGGTGAAATCTGTGTAACATGTATTAAATATATTAATATAAAATATATAAATTATATATTTATGACATAAATATATATATTATATATTAATATATATTAAAAGATTTAATGTAGAGGAAGTGTGAGTGGGGGGAGGGGCAGAGAGAGAATCCCACGCAGACTCCTTGCCAAGCACGGCGCCAGATGCAGGGCTTGATCTTGGGACTCCAAGGTCATGACCTGAGCCAAAATCAGGAATTGGTTTCTCAACCGACTGAGCCACCCAGGTGCCCCAGAAATACTTTTAAATGAATAAAGCAAAAAGAGAATCACAGTGGAAACAAGTTATAAGAAATAGTTATCAAAATATTAAAAAGTTTATGATATATGTGACAGGTAGTATATGTGCTTATTTAAAAATGTTAAGATTTAGCATGTCTAATAATTACCATAATTTCAAGGTAGTGAAATATAAAGGCTGTTTTGAGATGGCTGCAATAACTGTAATATGAAGTAAATATATCTATGATTCTGTAGGTGACAAAGTTAAAGGTATTGCAACTATTGCTGTGGTTTTTTTTTTTTTTTTCTTTTTGCCTACATTCATAATTGAAAAAAATGCTAAATTTCAGTTCAAAGTTAGTGAAAAGATACAAATTTATTTTCCTCATCCAAGTTCATTTATCTCCTTAAGTCTAAACATGGAACCTTTGGGGGGTGTTGTGAATGCAAATTTGAGAATCAGATTTCCTAAGTCAAGAGCTCAGTTTTCCGATTTACCGAACAACCTACCTATGGCTGTCTTGTTCATGTCCCTGTGTTCTGTTTACCCTGCCTCCAGTTTCCCTCATGAGGAATCAAAGCTGCTTGTTACTGGTCCTTTTCTTACCCTGCATCCTATTTGCAGGGGATTTATTGCATCTCTGATGGTAGAGGAGAGGAGTATTAACTTACAGGGAACTCTTTATTATGTTGGAATCTCTATGAAGTTGCTTGACTTACTGTAAATCTTATAATGAAACCCTTGACTCCATTTAAGTAGTTTATTGTTTGCTTACAGAAGAATTTCACCATGTTCTTCTAAGGTAGTTGGCTTAAATTTTTGTAGCAGTTTATCCTATCTACATCTTTTGCTGCGTTCCTGTCCTTTTCCTCTTGACTTGTCTTTGAAATATTTTTTGAATTTACTTTCACTTTTTCTCTACTCCCATTGCACTTTCACAATTTTGAATTACATGGCAGCACTTTTTGAGTCATGGCAGGAGATGAGGGAACCTCCATTGAGGACCTGCTGTGTTCTAAACACTCCTCTAATTTCTTAGTAGTCCTAGTCCTAGGGCTGGGGAAGGGAAGTTCTTCAGGGTTATTAGTGCTGGAGCTGATGAGCAAATCCAGGTCAGTCTGACTCTAGCTTACCATGTCATGCCATCCCCCTGCTTGTTGCTAATTCAAGTATGCCCAATTTCAAGTGTGCCCAGTATAGCTTTCCTAGAATAACTTTACTAAAGGGCCATGTTATGACTGTTCAAGAACTGTTAGGCCCATTGTAGTAAACTGTATGATACACATTTGGCACATCTGGCCTTAAACTTGTCTTTTCTCTTGCTCTTAACATGCACCCTGTGCTCTAGCCATATCATTCGTTTACCCAATCCTGCAATATGTTACTATTTCACATATCTTCTGTACTCTTTTCACATGCTTTTAGGAGGAACTTCTAATTGCTGTATCTCTTCTCAAACCTAAATTGACTTGAATTTTTCATGTTTACCAGTTTTGCTTTCAGTGATAATGACTTAACTCTGTTTCAAGGTTACTTCATTTAATGGTCATTTATATAGGTAAAAATTTGCTGACATAGGATCTCATCTCTATTCTCACGGGATGACATTAGCAAAACAGCTGAGTTTTACTTTACAGATGAAATTTTCCGTTCTTACATCTGTGGTTAAAATTTCTGGTTGATTTTTTTTCTCTTTAACAGCTCTATCGAGGTACAGTTTACATGTAATAAAACCCACCTATTTTAAGTGCGATTTGATAAATATATATAGTTCTGTAAATACCATTATATTCAAACTGTAGAGTGTTTCCATTACTGCACAAAGTTCCTTCATGCTTGATTTTAGTCAACTCCATCAACTATCTCCAGTCCCAGACAATCACTGATCTACCTTCCGCCACTATATAGTTTTACTTTTTCTAGCATTTCGTATAAATGCAGTCACGCAGAATTTACCCATTCACTGGTTGGACATTAATCATTTTACCAGCTGATGTGTACATATGGATTATTTCTAGTGTTTTGCTATGAATAATGCAATGAACATTCTTCTGTCTTTTTGTAGACATAGGTTTTCATTTCTCTCGAGTAGATGCCTAGGAATGGTATCGCTTTCTTATATGATGGGTATGTTTTTAAGAAACAGCCAAATTGTTTTTCAAAGTGGCTGTACCATTTTGCATTCCCACTAGCAGTGTATGAGCATTCCAGTTGCCCTGTAGCCTCATTAGTACTTGGTGGTATTGGGTTTTAATTTCAGTCATGCTGGTGAATGTGCAGTGTTATTGTGGTTTAATTGTCCCTGATGACTAGTGGTGCTGGGCATCTTTTCATATGCTTATAGGCCATTCACATATGTATATATTCTTTAAGTATATATACTTAAAACTGTCCAACATGAGGCTTAAACTCATGACCCTGAGATTGCGAGTTGCATGCTCTACTGACTGAGCCAGCCAGGTGCCCCCATTCGTATATATTCTTTTGTGAAGTGTTGAGATCTTTACCTGTTTTTTAATTGGGTTATCTTTATTGGTTGTATTTGGTTTTAAGAGTTCTTTATATATTCTAAATACAATTCCTTTTTCATATGTCTTGGAAATATTTTCTCCCAATACGTAGCTTGCCTTTTCATTTTTATTTTTAAATTTTATTTTATTTAAATTCAGTTAATTTACATAGTGTATTATTAGTTTCAGAGGTAGAGTTCAGTGATGGATCCATCATTTGCATATAACACCCAGGGCTCATTACATCACGTGCCCTCCTTAATGCCCATTATCCAGTTACCCCATCCCCCCACCCACCTCCCCTCCAGCAACCCTCAGTTTGTTTCCTATACTTAATAATCTCTTACGGTTTGTCTCCCTTTCTGATTTTGTCTTATTTTTCCCTCCCTTTTCCTATGATCCTTTGTTTCTTAAATTCCACATATGAGTGAAATCATATAATTTGTCTTTATCTGATTGACTTCACTTAGCATAATACTCTCTAGTTTCGTCCACGTCATTGCAAAGGGTAAGATCTCATTTTTTTTTTTTTTTGATGGCCGAGTAATATTTTATTGTGTGTGTGTATACACACACACACACACACACACTACATCTTCTATATCCGTTCATTTATGGATGGACATCTGTGTTCTTTTCCATCGTTTGGTAGACCTTGCTGCTAGAAACATTGGGGTGCATGTGACTCTTTGGATCACTAGGTAAATACCTAGTAGTGCAGTTGCTGGGTCATAGGGTAGCTCTGTTTTTAACTTTTTGAGGAATCTCCATACTGTTTTCCAGTGTCTTTTCATTTTTAAAAATATCTTTGAACAAAAGCTTCTAATTTTGAAAATAGTCTAACAGCAATATTTTTCCTAATGGTTCATGCTGTTTGTATCCTGTCTTAACAAATTTTTGCCTAATCCGAGGCCACAAAGATTTTCACCTATTTTTCTCTTTCACTAGATTTATAGCTTTAGCTCTTACGTTTAGATTTATGATCCATTTGAAATTAATTTTGGGGGGAGTCGTCTGGGTGGCTCAGTCAGTAAGCATCCGACTTTTGATCTCAGCTCAGGTCTTGATCTCAGGGTTGTGAGTTCAAGCCCTGTGTTAGGCTCCATGCTGGGTGTGGAGCCTACTTAAAAAAAATAAAGTAAAATAAATTGTTTGTATGGTGTGATATATAGTCAAAGTTTATTTGTAGATACCCAGTTTTTATTTTTTATTTTTTTAAAGATTTTATTTATTTTTGACAGAGACAGCGAGAGAGGGAGCACAAGCGGGGAGTGGGAGAGGGAGAAGCAGGCTTCCCGCAGGGAGCCCGATGTGGGGCTTGATCCCGGGACCCTGGGATCATGACCTGAGCCGAAGGCAGACACTTAACGACTGAGCCACCCAGGTGCCCCGATACCCAGTTTTTTAAGCTTATGCTTAAAAGACTGTCCTTTTCCTTCATTGAATTATTTCTGCATCTGTGTTGAAAATTAATTGACTATGAGTATGGGTATATTTTTAGACTCTGTCTTTTGTTTTACTGATTTATATCAGGGGTCTGCAAACTAACACCTATAAGCCAAATATGGCTCATGGCCTATTTTGTAAACAAAGTTTTATTAGCATATGACCATGCCCATTCATTTAGGCATTACCTATGGCTGCAACAACAGAGGCAGATTTGAGTAGTTTTGACAGACTGTGTCCTACAAAACTGAAAATATCTACTATCAGGCCCTTTATGGAAAAATTTTGCCAGCCCCTAATCTGTGTTTATCCGTATATCAACATTCTAGTCTCTTGATTTTATAGCTTTATTGTAAGTCTTGAAATCAGGTGTAAGTCTTCCAACTTTGTTCTTTTTAGAAATGGGCTATTTCAGGACCTTTGCATTTCAGGGTTCGTTCTTGTCAGTTTATCAAAAGCCTGCTGGGATTTTGATTGGGATTGTATTGAATGTATAGATCAATTTGGGGAGGAATTTATAAAAATGCCAAGTTTTCCAGTACGTGAATGTGGCATATTTTTTCTTGAGGTTCTCTTTAATTTCTCTCAGCATGTTTGTTGTTTTTAGTGTACAGGCCTTGAACATCTTTTATTACATTTATTCCTAAGTATTTTAATATCTATCGATTCTACTATATATGGTATCTTTAAAAACTTCATTTTTATTGTGTGTTGCTTACATATCGAAATACAATTGATTTTATATATTGATCTTGTATATTGCAGTGTTGCTAAATCTCCTCATTCTCCTAGTTCTGTAGATTGCTTAGAATTTTCTACATATATGATCATATCCTCTGAATAAAGATGATTTTACTTCTTTTCACTCTGCCTTAATCTTAATCTTGCCTTAATGCACTGTTATCTCCAGTACGATGTTGAATAGAAGTGATGAGAGCAGACATCCTTGCCTTATTATTGATCTTAGGTGGAATCATTTAGTTTTTCACCATTAATATTCACCGTAGGGTTTTGAAGTGTCTTTTTTCATATTAAGGATATTCCTTTTTATTTCTAGTTAGTTGAGATTTAAAAAATATATATGAATGCCTGTTGAATTTTGTAAAATGTTTCTTCATCTATTTAAATGATCATATGTTTTTTTTCCCCATTAGTCTGTGAACATAGTGAATTATATTTATTTTTGTGTGTTAAGCTAAATTTGCTTTCTTGTGATAAAAACCCACTTGGTTGGGGCGCCTGAGTGGCTCAGCCATTTAAGCGTCTGCCTTCGGCTTAGGTCATTATCCCCGGGTCCTGGAATCGAGCTCCGTGTCGGGCTCCCTGCTCAGCGGGGAGCCTGCTTCTCCCTCTCCCTCTGCCTGCTGCTCCCCCTGCTTGTGCTCGCTTTTTCTGTCAAAAAAAAATGGATAAAATCTTAAAAACAAAACAAGACAAATCCCCAATATCTTTTTAAATATCGTTGGATTTGATTTCTTAAGGATTTTTGTATCAGTATTCATGAGGGATGAGGTTTGCAGTTTTCCTGTGATGTCCTTGTTTGACTTTGGTATTAGGATAGTATTGGCCTTATAAATAAAGTAAGTTCAGAAGTGTGGGGTTTTGTTTTGTTTTTTGTTTTTAAGATTTTATTTGCAGAGAGAGAGAGAGAGCATGCATGCACAAGCAGGGGGAGCGGCAGGCAGAGGGAGAAGCAGGCTCCCTGCTGAGCAAGGAACCCGATATGGGACTTGATCCCAGGCGCCTGGGATCATGACCTGAGCCGAAGGCAGATGCTTAACTGACTGAGCCACCCAGGTGTCCCTAGAAGTGTTTTTTCTCTAGTTTTGAAAGAGTTTATATGGGATTAGTATTTTTAAATTTTAAATTTGGTAGAGTTTACTAGAGAAGCAGTCTGGGTTGCTTTTTGTCCTGTGACTTTTTAAAAAATTTTATTTATTTATTATTTGACAGAGAGAGCAAGCACAAGCAGGGAGAAGAGCAGGCAGGGGAGAAGCAGGCTCCCCGCTGAGAAAGGAGCCAGATGCAGGGCTTGATCCCAGACCCCCGGGATCATGACCTGAGCTGAAGGCAGCCGCCCAACTGACTGAGCCACCCAGGCGCCCCTCCTTTGACTTTTATTAATAACTAAGTTGTAAGAGATCCACAGTTTCCTCTTAGCTCAATAAAAAAGGCAGCCTCTTGGCACAAATAAATTTGAAAATACATGGGGCTTTATTCTGCCTTCTGATGTTGTATGTGGAGGGGACATTTATGAGAAGTTGAGAGCCAGACTTTTCAGTTGTATTCTTTAAACATAATAGGGAAGTAATTTTATTACATTTTAGCTAAATGTTTAATGCTGCCCTTATTATAAAATATTTGAATGCTTTCTGCCTTTGTTTTTGTTAATTTTAGGAACTTAAAAGGAATCTAGAAGATCAAGCAGAAAGGAAAATGGAAGGTCAGAATTCCCAGAGTCCTCAAAAGATCTCACAGTGTCTCAACACATGCTCAGAGCAAAATGGTCATGTTTCCACAGTGCCACATATACAGCCAGTTCTGCAGTATGGTAATCCTTATGCAACACAGGAAGCCAGAGGTTATTAAAATAATTTTGGTTTGGGATTAACTGAATATGGAGTTTTTTTTGGTTTGTATATTAATGGGATTAGAAAACTGGTACAGTTAACTCTAATAGAAACATTATCTTGTAACCAGTAGTTTTAATGTTTAACAGTAATTGGGTTCATCTAAGAGTGCTGCAGCACAAAAGAGTAGTCTATTTGCTTATTACATATATTCTTATTTTTAAAAATCACTTGGGTTAGAAAGACATTTTTGTGATGCATAAAAATGGTTCTTTATATCCTGTTCATCATAGCTATACACAGAGATTCTAATTATAGTACCAGGTTTCACTTCCCAAATTTTTATTTCAGATGGAGCAGATGGTGCTTTTTATCCAGATGAAATCCAAAGGCCACCTCTGAGAGTACCTTCTTGGGGACTGGAAGATAATGTTGTCTGCAGCCAGCCTGCTCGAAACCTTAGTCGGCCTGATGGTTTAGAAGATCCTGAGGATAGTAAAGTAAATTGAATTTCTATTTTTTGAGCCTGTTCCTTTTATTTTTTGTTTCATGTAGAGAGTTATGTTTGTGGAAAAGAGAGTGTGTTTGTGTATACATGGTGATTGTTTAATTTTTGGAAAAACCTGCTTGTATTTAAATTTGGAAAAATCAACCATTAATATGTTTCAGACTTACACTTTAGGATTTATACTAAAGTAAAAGATTAAGTTCAGAGAATGACCTCAGTATTGTAGTTGTCAGTTTAATCTTTAAGACAGTTTTTTTGAGATATAATTGATATATACCTTTAATTCAGGTGTACAGCATAATGATTCAGTATTTGTATGTATCATGAAAGGATTACTACAAGTCTGGTTAACATTTGTTATCACATACAATTAACAAATTTTTTTTTCCTTTGTGATGAGAACTTTTAAGATTTACTCAGCAACTTTCGAATATATGATAAATTATTAGCTATAGTCACAAATAGTTTAATTTTAATTATCACTAAGTAATTTACTATATTCTTTTGATTGCAGATGTACTAGGTTGGAAGAAGCAGTGTTAATGACAGTTAGACATCGTTAGTATTTAATAATCTTTCAGCAACCCAATACTGATAATTTGAGTTTGTGTATCAGTCATTTTTATTTTTATTTCATTTAAGAGATTTCTTCACCATTTAATAAGTTCTTTTCCTCATAGCAGCTTTTTTGGATTTCCTATGCATTAAGATGAATTTAAAAGAAATGCTTTATCGTGCTCTTTGCAAGTACAGCAGTATCATGACCTGTTTCTCATTTAATCTAGTTTGCTGCATTTAATTGCTATTAACCTTTGCAGAAACTGATCAGTGTTCAGACAGGCATGATTTTAGCCCTAGTGCTCAACACCCATAATGGAGAAAAATGTATTTCTCCCTCCTGCCTTTTGGCCTCCTATGTCCATTACTGGGAATAATTAGGAAAACTGTCAGAACTTTTGTAGCCTATTTAAGGTCTAGACTATAATCTTACTGCTTTTTCACACCTTTACTTCACATTTTGCATATTTAATCTGATCATTCTTGGCACAGATGTTACATGTGACAAGCCTTTCTCTTCCGTAGTCATCTGCTTCAGTTTAATTAGCAGAATGTTCTTTCTGATCTGTGTGCTTTGCCCTCCTGCAAACCCATGAGAAGCAGTGTTAGAGTATTGTGCTCATTTGCTGACATGCTTAGATTTGGTAATGAGAGGGAAGGACTCTTAATAGGTGCACCTTGGATAATTGTATTTTGCAATTAGAAGATTTTTTTTTACTTTAGACAGAAACTAATTTTTATGTACATTTAGACTTTTTAAAAAATCTTGTCATTACAGTAACAAAAATCACTTGGAAGTGAAGTATTTTAATGAGTAATTTTTAGAATATATAAAGCAGATTTAGTTGACCTGTTCCTTTTCTCAGGTTCCCTGTCCTGGGAGTAATTAACAGCCACAGGACCTCAGAGTCAGGGTTGAGGCTGCCTGTTCTCTAGTCTACTCCAGTCATATACTTGCCAGCTCTCCTTTCTGCACCAGAAATTGGTCCGCTATAAGATTAGATGCCTTTTGTGACTCCCTTTTCCCTAATAATTGCAATAGCAATAACTGTAGCATCATCATTATGATGATCGTGATGGCACCAAACATTTCTCAATTTGCCAGCTAGTGCATGGCTGTTTAAATATGTTAACTCATTTGTTCTTCATAGCAGTCCTGTGAGGTAGGAACTATTACGATGTTTTCTTTTATAATGGAGGAAACAGATTAACTGGCTTGCTTCATCACACAGCTGGTAAGGGTACAGTCAGATGAGGATTTGAACCTCATCAGTTTGGCTATAGGAGCTATGGTCCTAACCACCTGTCAGTCTATCAGATAGACTAAGCCAGAGGTTCCCAAACTTTCAGTTCATGGCACCTTTGGCGTCTAAGTAAATTTTTTATGATGCCCTATAGGCCAAAAGAAATACTTAACAATTTCCTAACAAGTGTAGTAACCATTTGAAAAAAAAAAAAAGTATATACTGAATTGAAAGATTCTTATTTTTCATTCTTAAATAAGCACCGTTACTGATGGGATGTATGTGGTTGTTGACCACTGTACACCTTCTCAAACCTTGGAATTGGATGGGACAGACCACATTCATTTCCTGATTCACATTGATTTTCACAAAGCACATGCTTTACATTTCAGCAGCTGCCAAATACCCAGCGTCTTCTCAAAGATAAGGTGTCACTGAAAAGAATGTTGAAACTGAGCTATCTCGAACTAGTTGTTCTTGTGATATCTGACAAATGTGGAGTGTTTCTGCATCTTTCATTAACTTAGAAGATTAAAACTATCCTGTAGTACCCTGTGAATTTGATATGGTGCCCTAGCAATGGGAGCATGGGTCTAAACCCTTGCTACTCAGAAATACAGTATGTGGACCAACAGTTTTTTTCTTTTTTCTTTTTTCTTTTTTCTTTTTTTTTTTTTGAGAGGGAGAGAGGAGAGGCAGAGGCAGAGGGAGAGGAAGAGAATCTTAAGCAGGCTCCATGTCCAGTGCAGAGCCTGACACAGGGCTTTATCTCACGACCCTGTGATCATGACCTGAGCTGAAATCAGGAGTTGGGACACTCAACTGATTGAGCCATCCAGGCACCCCCCAAGTTTCTTAATTTTGATAAAGTCGAATTTATCCTATTTTTCCTTGTACTTTTGTTGTCAGATCTCAGAAACCATTGCCTAATTCATAGGAAGATTTGTCCCTGGGTTTTCTGTTGGCTTTGCTCTTATTTAGGTTTTTGGTCCATTTTGAGTTAATTTCTGAATGTGGAGAAAAATAACATTTAAAAAGTAATGGAGATCTTGCTTTTCTTTAAGTTTATTTTAATTCCAGTATAGTTAACATGCAATGTAATGTTAGTTTCAGGTATACAGTATAGTAATTCAGCTGTGCTGTACATTACTCAGTGCTCATCATGATAAGTGTACTCTTATTTTTTTTTTTTTTTTAAAGATTTTATTTATTTATTTGACAGAGAGATAGAGAACACAAGTAGGCAGAGAAGCAGGCAGAGGGAGAGGGAGAAGCAGGCTCCCCGCAGAGCAGGGAGCCCGATGCGGGACTCGATCCCAGGACCCTGGGATCATGACCTGAGCCGAAGGCAGCCGCTTAACCGACTGAGCCACCCAGGCGCCCGATAAGTGTACTCTTAAATCCCCATCACCTTTTTCACCCATCCTCCCTCCCCTATAGTAATCATCAGTTCTCTGTAGTTAAGAGTGTTTCCTGGTTGGGCGCCTGGGTGGCTCAGTTGGTTAAGTGACTGTCTTCGGCTCAGGTCATGATCCCGGGGTCCTGGGATCGAGTCCCGCATGGGGCGCCCTGCTCAGCGGGGAGCCTGCTTCTCCTTCTGACCCTCTCCCCTCTCATGCTCTTTCTCTCTCTCTCTTGGAACCTCCATACTGTTTTCTACAATGGCTGCATCAGTTTGTATGCCCACCAACAGTGCATGCTGATTCATTTTTCTCCATATCCTCGCCAACACTTGTTGTTTCTTGTGTTTTTGATTTTAGCTATTCTAACAGGTGTGAGGTATGATAGCTCATTGTGGTTTCTGATTTGCATTTCCCTGATGATGAGTGATGTTGAGCATCTTTTCATCTGTCGGCCATCTGTATGTCTTCTTTAGAAAAATGTTCGTTTCTTCTGCCCATTTTTAAATTGGATTATTTGTTTTTTGAGCATTGAGTTGTAGCAGTTTTTTATATATTTTGGATACTAATCCTTTATCATATATGTCATTTGCAAATCTCTTTTCCCATACAGTAGGTTGCCTTTTAGTTTTGTTATTTCCTTTGTTGTGCAGAAGATTCTTATTTTGATGTAGTCCCAATAGCTTGATTTTGCTTTTGTTTTCCTTGTCTCAGGAGACCTGTCTAGAAAAATGTTGCAGTGATCAATGTCAGTGAAATTACTGTGTTCTCTTCTAGGACTTTTCTGGTTTCAGGTCTCACATTTAGGCCTTTAATCCATTTCAAGTTTACTTTTGTGTATGTTGTAAGAAAGTGGTTGAGTTTCATTCTTTTGTATGTAGCTGTCCCATTTTCCCCAACACATTTTGTTGAGGAGACCGTCTTTTTCCCACTGCATGTTCTTCCCTGCTTTGTCAAAGATTAATTGACCATATAATTGTGGGTTTATTTTTGGGTTTTCTGTTCTGTTCCATTGATCTGTGTGTCTGTTTCTATGCCAGTACTACACTGTTTTAATTACTATAGCTTTGTAATATAACTTGAAGTCTAGAGTTCAAACCTCCAGTTTTTTCTTTTTCAAGATTGCTTTAGCTTTTTGGGGTCTTTTGTCGTTTCATACAACTTTTAGGATTGTTGTTCTAGTTCTCTGAAAAATACTGTTGGTAAATTTTGATAAGGATTACATTACATCTGCGGATTGCTTTGGGAAGTATGGACATTTTAACAATATTTATTCTTCCAATCCATAAGAATGGAATGTCTTTCCAGAATGTTTTTAATTTCTTTCATGAGTATTTTCTAGTTTTCAGAGTATAGATCTTTCATCTGGTTAGTTTATTCCTAGGTATCTATTGTTTTTGGTGCAAGTGTAAATGCTATTGTTTAGAAATGCAACAGATTTCTGTACATTGATTTTGTATCTCATGACTTTATTCATTTATCAGTTCTAGTAGTTTTGGAGCAGAGTTTTTGGGATTTTTCTCTATATAGTATCATGTCATCTGCAAATAGCGAAAGTTTTACTTCTTCCTTACCAATTTGGATGCCTTTTATTTCTTTTTGTTGTCTAATTGCTGTGGCTAGGATTCTAGTAGTATTTGAGTAAAAGTTGTGAGAGTGGACATCCCTGTCTTGTTCATGACCTTAGGAGAAGAGCTCTCAGTTTTTCCCCGTTGAGTATGATCACTGTGGGTTTTTCATATGTGGTCTTTATTATGTTGAGGTATGTTCCCTCTAAACCTACTTTGTTGAAGGTTTTCACCATGAATGGATGTACCTTGTCAAATGCATTTTCTGCATCTGTTGATAATCATATGGATTTTCTTTTTTCTGTTATAGATTTGATGTATCATGTTGATAGGTTTGCAAATATTGAACCACCCTTCCATACTGGAAAAATATTCCAGTTGATCGCAGTGAATGATTTCTTAATGTAATGTTGGACTCCGTTTGCTAGTGTTTTGATGAGGAATTTTGCATCTGTGTTCATCAGAGATGTTGGCTTGCAGTTCTCTTTTTTTGTGGTGTCTTTATTTGGTTTTGTTATCACGGTAATGCCGGCCTCATAGAATGAAATTGGAAGTTTTCCTTCCTCTTCTATTTTTTGGAATAGTTTGAGAAGAATAGGTATTAAGTCCTCTTTAAACGTTTGATAGAATTTACTTGTGAAGCCATTTGGTCCTGGACTTTTGTTTGTTGGTAGTTTTTTGATTGTTGATTAAGTACCATTGCTGGTGATCGGTCTGTTCAATTATTCTATTTTTTCCGGTTTTAGTTTTGGTAGGTCATAGGTTTTTAGGAATTTATCCATTTCTTCCAGGTTGTCCAATTTGTTGCAAGAGAATATTATGAAAAATTATATGCCAGTTGTTTGTACTTCTATGGTGTTGGTTGTTATTTCTCCTCTTTCATTTGTGATTTTGTTTGAGTCCTTCTTGGGGTTTTTGGATTTTTTTGGCATATGTGCTGCTTTTTTTTTTTCCCCCCACCTTCTCCCCTTTAATGAATCTGGCCAGAGGTTTATCGATTTTGTTCTTCAGAGAACCAGCTCCCGGTTTTCATTGATCTATTCTGTTTTTTGTTTTTTTAGTTTCTATATCATTTATTTCTGCTCTAATCTTTATGATTTCCTTCCTTCTGGTTTTGGGTTTTTGTTATTTTCTAGCTCATTTAGATGTAAGGTGAGGTGATTTATTTGAGATTTTTCTTGCCCTCTTTTTTTTTTAAGATTTTATTTATTTATTTGACAGATCACAAGTAGGCAGTCAGGCAGGCAGAGGGAGAGGGGGAAGCAGGCTCCCTGCCGAGCACAGAGCCTGATGCAGGGCTCGATCCCAGGATGCTGGGATCATGACCTGAGCCAAAGGCAGACGCTTAACCAACTGAGCCACCCAAGCGCCCTTTTTCTTGCTTCTTGAGGCAGGCCTGTATTGCTGTAAATTTCCTTGTTAGAACTGGTTTTTCTGCAGCCCAAAGATTTTGGTCTGTTGTGTTGTCATTTCCATTTGTTTCCATGTAATTTTTTATTCTTTGATTTCTTCGTTGGCCCATTCATTGTTTATTATTTATGTCTTTCCAGATTTCTTCTTGTGTTTAATTTTTAGTTTCATAATGTTGTAGTCAGAAAAGATTCCTGGTATGATTTTGATCTTTTTCAATTTATTGAGACTTGTTTTGTAGCCTAATATGTGGTCTACTCTGGAGAATGTTTCATGTATACTTGAAAAGAATATGTATTCTCCTATTTTAGGATGGAATGCTCTGAATATATCTGTTAAATCCGTCTGGTCCAGTGTGTTGTTCAAACCCACGTTTCCTTATTGATTTCTTTTTGGATGATCTGCCCACTGATGTAAGTGGGGTGTTAAAGTCCCCTACTATTGTTGCATTACTATCAGTTAGTTCCTTTATGTTTGTTATTAACTGTTTTATGTATTTGAGTGCTCCTTTGTTGGATGCATAAATATTTACAATCGTTATATCTTCTTGTTGATTGTCCCCTTTATTTAGTGTCCTTTGTCTCTTGTTACAGTCTTTTTTTTTTTTTTTTTTTAAAGATTTTATTTATTTGAGAGAGCACAAGTGCAGGGGAGGGGCAGAGGAAGAGGGAGAAGCAGACTCCCTGCTGAGCAGGGAGCCTGACGCAGGCCTCTATCCAGGACCCTGAAATCATGACCTGAGCCGAAGGCAGATGCTTAACCGTATAGTCTTTGGTTGTTGTTTTTTTTTTTTTTAGGTTTTATTTATTTGACAGAGCGAGAGACAGCGAGAGAAGGAACACAAGCAGGGGGAGTGGGAGAGGGAGAAGCAGGCTTCCTGCAGAGCAGGGAGCCCGATGTAGGGCTCGATCCCAGAACCCTGGGATCATGACCTGAGCCGAAGGCAGATGCTTAACAACTGAGCCACCCAGGTGCCCCTAGTCTTTGTTTTAAAGTCTATTTTGTCTAATATAAATATTGCTACCCCACCTTTCGTTTTTACATCCATTTGCATGATAAATGTTTCTCCATCCCTTCACTTTCAATCTGCAGGTGTCTTTAGGTCAAAAGTGAGTCTCTTGTAGACAGCATATAGATGGGTCTTGTTTTTTAATCCACTCTGTCACCCCATGTCTTTTGATTGGAATGTTTAGTCCACTTACATTCAAATTAATGATAGATATGTATCTGTTGCCATTTTGTTACTTGTTTTGTGGTGGTTCTTGTAGTTTTTTTTCTCTGATCCTTTCTTCCCTTGCTCTCTTTAATGGTTTGCTGGCTTTAGTGATATACTTGGATTCCTTTTTCTTTATTTGCATATCTATTACTGATTTTTGCTTTGTGGTTACCATTAGGTTTGTATGTAACATCTTCTGCATATTGCAGTCTATATGAAATTGATGGTTAAATTTGAACCCATTCTTTACTCCTTTCCCCCACCCACATTCTTGGTATATGGTGTCATGTTTTGTATTCTTTTATTTTGTGAATGCCTTGACTGATTTTTACAGATAAGCTTGTTCTTTTTTTTTTTTTTTAAGATTTTGTTTATTTGACAGCGAGAGAGGGAACACAAGCAGGGGGAGTGGGAGAGGGAGAAGCAGGCTTCCCACTGAGCAGGGAGCCCGATGTGGGGCTTGATCCCAGGACCCTGGGATCATGACCTGAGCCGAAGGCAGATGCTTAACAACTGAGCCACCCAGGCGCCCCGATAAGCTTGTTCTTACTGCTTTTGTGTTTTCTACTTTTCATATTGCACTTACGGTCTTTCTTTTCCACTCAGAATCCCCTTTAATATTTCTTGTATGGCTGGTTTAGTGTCATGAACTCCTTTAGTTTTTGTTTGTCTGGAAACAGTCTCCTATTCTGAAAGCCTTGCTGGATAGAATTCTTGGCTGCAGATATTTCTCTTTCAGCACTTGGAATATATCATGCCACTCCCATCTGGCCTTAAAAGTTTCTGCTGAAAAATCCACTAACAGCCTTCTGGGGTTTCCCTTGTATGTAACTGTCTCCTTTTGCTGCTTTAAAAATTTTTTCTTGGGGCGCCTAGGTGGCTCAGTTGTTAAGCGTCTGCCTTTGGCTCAGGTAATGATCCCAGGGTTCTGGGATTGAGCCCCGCATCGGGCTCCCTGCTCCACGGGAAGCCTGCTTCTCTCTCTCCCACTCCCCCTGCTTGTGTTCCCTTTCTCGCTGTCTCTCTGTCAAATAAATAAATAAAATCTTAAAAAAAAATTTTTTTTTTTCTTTAAAATGGCATAAAGTAGTGATAATTATTATGTGTCTTGGTCTGGACCCCTTTGGTTGATTTTGTTGGGAGCTCTGCCTTCTGGATCTGGATATCTGTTCCTTCCCCAGGTTAGGGAAGTTTTCAGCTATTATTTCTTCAGATAAATTTTTTGCCCCTTTTCTCGTTTCTTTTTCTGGGATCCTTATAATGTGAGTGTTATTAATGCTTGATGGAGTCATGTGTCCCTAAGTCTGTTCTCATTTTCTGTAATTTTCTTTTCCACTTGCTCAGCTTGATTATTTTCCATTACTCAGTCTTCTGAGTACCTCTGCTTCCCTCACCCTATTTATTCTATCACATGTTTTTTTTTTTTTTTTTTTTAAGATTTTATTTGACAGAGCACAAGCAGAGGGAGCAGCAGGCAGAGGGAGAGGGAGAAGCAGGCTCCCCGCCGAGCAGGGAGCCTGATGTGGGCCTCGATCCCAGGACCCTGGGATCATGACCTGAGCTGAAGGCAGACTCTTAACCGACTGAGCCACCCAGGCGTCCCTATCACATGTATTTTTAATTTCATGATTGTGTTGTTCATCTCTGATGGATTCTTTTTTCTTTTTTTTTTTTAATCTCTGTGTTAAGAGTCTTACTGATGTTTTTCTACTCTTTTCTGAGGTCCAGTGAGTATCTTGATGATCATTACTTTAGATTCTCTATCAGGCATATTACTTCGTCCTGCTTCACTTAGGTCCCCTCTTGTGATTTTTGTCCTCTTCTTTCATTTGGGACATATTCCTCTATCTCCTAACTCTGTTTCTTTGTGTTAGAAAAGTCAGTTCTGTCTCTTGTTCTGAAAGTAGTGGGCTCTTTAACAAGTTGGTGCTGGTCCTCATCCACAGCGGGTGAGCAGCCACCGCTAGGCCAGGGCTGGCCGTGGCTGCTCCCCAAAGTGCAGGCAGGCAGGGGTGCAAATTGTGTGTGCTGGTCCTCTTCCACAGAGGAGGTGTAGCTGGTCTGGAGACTGGGCCGGCTGGGGCTGAAGTGCAAAGCGTGTCTGGGTGGGGGTGGTGCAGTTTTAACAGTATGTCTGTGTCCTCCACTGGAGCCTGGGTGAGACAGTGTTGGCAAGGTTTGCACAGGTTGTCTTAGGGAGGGGACCCACAGCCCTGGAACTCAGGCAGGCCTGGCTGGAGGGGGTGGGGCATGGTGTAAGCAAGTCAGTGAGTGCTGATGCCCTGCTGGTTTCCACAGGTGGCCATGTGATTATGCTGGGGGTGGGGGGTTGGTGGGAGTGAGAAATGGCACCTGCTAGATCCTTTGTTCCTAGAGAAGTTCCTTAGTGAACTCTGAGATTAGTAACTAACTCTCCCTCCTATATGCCCCAAGCACTTTTCAGGCTGCTGCTTCAAGTTGATCTCTGTGGGATGTTTGCTGTGCTGTCTCATTAAGGACAGGGGCTCAGTTTCCTGTTGCCCTCTGGGCTTTCTCAGATTGAGCCTGCTGATTTTTAAAGTCCCAGAGGATTTAAGTCCCCGCTGGTTTTAAGAACTCATGAAATTTGGCCCACCTAATATTCAAAGCCAAATGCTATGGGGATTCATCTTCTCCTTGTAGGCTCCTGGTGTTGATAGTTGTTCTTATACGTCTCTGCCCCTGTGGCTCCCTCTGGTAGCCAGACCTGCAGGGTTTAGCTCCCCACCTCATCTCTGCTCTTCCTACCTTCTTCTGTGTGGCCTTTCTCAACATTTTGTTTTGGAGTTTGTTCTGCGAGTCTTCAGGTTGTTTTTTGGGTTATTTGCCCTGACATGTTATTAGCCTGGGGCAAAGTGAACATAGGGTCCTCCTATCATCTTCCTTGGAAGTCTGCTTTCTCTTTTTTGAATATATAGTTAGAGTTTAATGACACTCCTTCAGTGACATGCTCTATTGCTAGAAATGGATGTTTGGCAGAACTTAAATAGTAACATCTCATAAAAAGAAGAATGTTGACTAATATAATAATGCAAAGTTTTCAGGGATAAAAAGTATTCTATAGTTTTCTGTAAAACTTCAGCAGTCATTGTTGTTCTCTTTTCTCTTACGCATTAACTTTGGCCTTAGTAAATGTTTTGTAAGCTATTGAACTAAAGTAATTTTATCAACTTGGTAAGGTTTACTAAGTGGTGGACCTTTCTTCCTTGACATTATTAACTCCTGAATGATATCTAAATATTCCCATTAATAATTCTTAAGCAAAGGCAGAATTAAAGCACAGTCTGATATATGCTGATTGTATAGTCCTGTTGTCTAGATCCTAATGATTGAAGTGGTGTAACTTAGTCATTAGCTCCTGAGTGTATATTGCTAGTTTGATCATGATTCCATTTTTTAATAGTTACAGAATACGTGTAACAAAAAATTTACCATCTTAACCATTTTTGTAGTGCTGAGTACATTTACATTGTTGTGCAACCAATCTCCAGAATTCTTCTCAACTCTTTCCAGCCTGTGGCAACCATCATTCTACTTTGTCTCTATGGATTTGAGTACTGTTGGTTCCTCATATAAGTAGAATCCTATAGCATTTATTTTTTTATGACTGGCTTTTTTCACTTAGTATAATGTCCTCAAGATTTATCCATTTTTGTAACGTCAGAATTTCTTTTTTTAAGGCTAAATAATATTCCATTGTATATAGCACATTTTGTTCATTCACCCATTAATAAGACATTTGAGTTGTTTCCATTTTTTGGCTGTTGTGACTAATGCTGCTATGACCATAGGTGTACAAGTATATCTGAGTTCCTGCTTTAAATTCTTTTGCACGTATATCCGGAAATGAATTGCTGTATCATATGGTAATTATATTTTTACAATCACGAGTGTATTTTGAATTTAGTATGATTAACTCTATTTAGTATGATTTTAGTGACCTTAATTTAGTATGAAAACCTTATTTTGAGGATTTTATTTGAGAGAGAGCAAGACAGTGTGCACGGGGAAGGGGAGGGTGGGGGGAGGGCAGAGGCAGAGGAGGAGAGAGAGAATCTGGAGCAGACTTTGTGCTGAGCTCGGAGTCCGACATGGGGCTTAATCCCACGACCCTGAGATCACGACCTGAGCCGAAATCAAGTTGTGTTGTTTAACCAACTGAGCCACCCAGGTGCCCCTGAAAACCTTATTTTGAATTTAGTATGATTAACCTTATAAATTTCTTTTATTGTCCAAGAGATTAACCCATCTTAATGCTATTCCAGATGTTTAAGTTGGTTATATACTTTGAGAAGAAAACAGTAATTCTTTTTTAAAAAATATTTTCTTGGTTTTTTTTTTTTTTAAAGATTTTTTTTATTTATTTGAGAGAGAGAGAGGGTGAGAGAGCGCAAGAGGGGGTAGGGTTAGAGGGAGAAGCAGACTCCCCGCCGAGCAGGGAGCCCGATATGGGACTCGATCCCGGGACTCCGGGATCATGACCTGAGCCGAAGGCAGTCGCTTAACCAACTGAGCCACCCAGGCGCCCTCTTGGTTACTTTTTAAGTTTATTTTTTAGTAATCTCTACACCCCATTGTGGGGCTTGAGCTCATAATACCTGAGATCAAGAGTTGCATGCTCTTGTCGGTTGAACCAGCCAGGTGCCCCAAGAATTTTTATAGAATAGATTTTGAGTTGGGCATCTCATAAGAAGTTTTTGAGTTTCATATAGAGCTTCAGTAGATTACTATAGATTGTTTCCTTTGTTTTGTAGTAGAAATAGTATTGTGCTGATGGGTCTCAAAGTAGATGAACAATGTAAGGTGGTTTAGATCTTTGTGGAGGTTAAAATGCTGTTAAAAATGTTTTCTTAAGATATTTGGGATTGTTCATAAATATATTTCAGTTTGGTATTATTTTGGCAGCTTAGCTAACAGACTAGGTACTTTAAAACCTATTCAAAAATATTTTTGCATTGACTGTTTCCAGTACAAAAATGTAATTATTTTAGCAGTTTGGGGCAGAACTCTTTCTCAGGTAGAATACATGATTCTCTGCCTTCTTAAAGAATACCTTATACAGCCTTGATTGTTCTAGTTTATTAATTCAAAAATCAACATTAAACAGTGGCTTCATGTTTTGTTAGTGAAGCTGTGTGATCCAGTGCTGAAATATTACTGGATGTTTTGAGTTCTTGTCCACTTTTCTTTTTTACTAGTAGCCATTTTTTGTTGCTGACAGTGGGCCTGCCTGTGTAACCTCACTTCCAATCTAATTTGTTATATTTAATCCAGTATGATTTTGGAAATTAATTAATCAAGCTTGATGAGTAAAATAGAATAAATGTATTCATGAATGAAAATTTGGTCATTTCGCGTGTCAGGATCACCAGACTTTATACGAATTGGCTACTCAGAGAACTTAACGACACACTTTCTGGTTTTGAACTGAGTAGGTGATTTCTTACTTCATGAGCACTTACGTCTCATTATAACATCTAGAATTCTGTTGAGTCTCTCTCCCCTTTTATTAGGTAATAGGTGGTAGAAGGTACGAATTAATGGGGTTATCATTACCAAATTATATATGGCTTAGAAAGTGTAAAGGTAAAAAAAAAAAAATTGCTTCCCCTGCGCGCCCCCCCCATGGTTAACTGTCAGATAGGTTGGTTTAAGTCTAGCACTTGAGCAGCAAACTCTATTGTTAGCTGATTCATGAAAGCAGTAAATTGGTGTAGGCTATATTTTTGGTCCTTGGAAAGTGGCGTTTTATTACAAGTATCCATCATCAAGAATTTTGATAGTTAAGCATCAAGACCTTCCCTTTCTTTTCCATTATTCTCTTTGATAGCATTTCAAAATTTTATTTTAAATTTTATTTTATTTTATTTTATTTTTTTTAAGATTTTATTTATTTATTTGAGAGAGAGAGAGCACATGAGAGGGGGGAGGGTCAGAGGGAGAAGCAGACTCCCTGCCGAGCAGGGAGCCCGATGCGGGACTCGATCCCGGGACTCCAGGATCATGACCTGAGCCGAAGGCAGTCGCTTAACCAACTGAGCCACCCAGGCGCCCAGCATTTCAAAATTTTAAAGTTCGCCTCTTTTTTCAAAGATAAATGGGGAAATTGTATTCATTGTCATTATTTTATATGTAGTTCTTTAAGCAAATCATTGTTTCAAGTATTACTGCTGGAAGGCCCGAATCTGGCAGCTAGAACCACTGTGGCACACAGTCAAAAATTTATTGTCATACATACTAGGTTTAGCTGATTCAGCTATATCATCTTACGTCTTTGTACCTCCAGATTTAAAACCTGTCTGAATTTTAGTTACTTGTAGACTTAATTCTTAAAGTATATAAAGTCGTCTATGGGTGCCTGGGTGGCTCAGTTGGTTGGGCTACTGCCTTCGGCTCAGGTCATGATCCTGGAGTCCCAGGATCGAGTCCTGCATCGGGCTCCCTGCTCAGCGGGGAGTCTGCTTCTCCCTCTGACTCTCCCCCCTCTCATGTGCTCTCTCTCTCTCATTCTCTCTCTCAAATAAATAAATAAAATCTTTAAAAAAAAAAATAAAGTCTTCTATTCCCCAATTTCTCAATCCTTCATTAGGCTGGTTTTATTTATCTTGTTTTTGTGCAGCAAGCAGTTCCCTTGACTTGTGACCACCATGGGTTTGAAAGGCATGTACAGACTCGTGATCAGAATGTTTTAAATTTTGACTGCTTTTTATTGTTAGTAATACAGTTTAGCAGTTAAAGAAAAAATCACCTCAAATAGGCCACGATGGAAACCACAAGGTATCCCGTCCATGTACCTTCTACCACAATTTTTTTTTCTTTTTCCTTTTTTAAAGATTTTATTTATTTGACAGAGAGACAGCTAGAGAGGGAATAAAAGCAGGGCGAGTGGGAGAGGGAGAGGGAAACAGGGAGGGAGCCCAGACACGGGTCTTGATCCCATGACCCTGAGATCATGACCTGAGCCGGAGGCAGATGCTTTACAACTGAGCTACCCAGGCGCCCCTCTACCACACTTTTCTGACCAAGAGCTACTTTGAGTTTGGTGTTACCAGGGTCAGAGTCAGTCTTCAGCTTATCAATAAAAACAATTGTAAACCTCTTTTAATCTTACTAAAGATTAAAAGTTGTTTTTTCTGTTTTGTATCTATTTCGCAGTCTGCAAAACTGTATGAATGAAGGAAACGGATTATTTTAATGTTACCACACTGAAAAAATACGTACATACTGGGTTATTTAGCAGGGAATCATATATAAGCAAAAATATTTTCTCATGTGATGAATATAAAATAAAAAAGAGCCCCTTACCCTTTCTTGGACCTTTCAGGAAGGGATAATCATCAAAATAATAACCAAGTATCCTCCCCTACCTACCCCACCAACAAGATAAGTCAGTTTGTCTTTTGTTTCCTTCAAATTTCACACCACATACATTTTCTTGGTACCTCTTACCATGACAGACTTGACTACTTAGCCCATTAATAGCAGCTCCGGAATGAGCATAACTACCCAGCAATGTAAGGACGTTCATCAGTGCCTGCTGTACCTATTTACAGACTGTTCATAACATGAGAGTGGCTAACAGAGCTGCTCAGAAAGAGAGCAAATGGGCATTTGGGAGATGTGACTGCTTTTGATGTGAAGTGAGAGCCTCTGTACTTGGTTGTTGATAGAGAACATACAGATCTCTAAAAAGCAACCACAGTGGGGCAGGTGCCTGGGTGGCTCAGTGGGTTAAATGCCTGGCTCTTGATCTTAGCCCAGGTCTTGATTTCAAGGTCGTGAGTCAAGCCCCACGTTGGGCTCCACACTGGATGTGGAGCCTACTTAACAACAACAACAAAGACCACAGGGATGTGTCGACATGGAAATCCAAACCAATGTTTTCTTTCAGATTTATAGATTTTTAGGAATCTTACTTGACAGTCTGTTAGATACTCACAACAGGGTTTGTCATTCACACATTCACACATACAGGTGTGCTGTATTCTCTGTTCCACTAAGCACTGCTTTTTATTTCAAGAAGGTAAGACTTAGTTCATAGTGAAATGCTCTGTAAAAACTGACTTTTAAACCTTTATGTGAAAATGTGGTAACAAGTAGGATTTTAGAAAGGGTAATCTTAATTCCTTTATACTATGCTTGAATTAAGGAATTTACATTCAGTTTCACTTTGCTCAAAAGTTGCAAAATTATTTTTTGCCTAGGAAGAGGAGAATGTGCCCACTGCTCCTGATGCTCCAAGTCAGCACTTACGTGGGCATGGGCATGGAGCAGGCTTTTGCTTTGATTCCAGGTAATTTTTCTTTTTCCTGTGTAGAATTTGGGTTATGTAGATGAGTGGTTCTCAAAGTATGGTCCCTGGAAACTTGTTAGAAATGCACATGATCAGGCTGTACCCAGACCTCCTGAACCTGAAACTCTTGGTGTGGGTCCCAGCAATACGTGTGTGTTTTTTTTTTAAAGATTTTAAGAGACAGAGCATGAGCAGGGGGGAGGGGCAGAGGGAGAGGGAGAAGCAGACTCCCTGCTGAGCAGGGAGCTCAGCTTTGGGGGTTTTATCCCAGGACCCTGAGATCATGACCTGAGCTAAAGGCCACCCAGGCATCCCAGCAATATGTGTTTTAACATGCCTTCCAGTGATTCTGATGCATGTAGTACTTTGAGAACCAGTGCTAATAAATACTCGTAAGGTTTGAATGAATATACTGTTGGGAAATTACAAGTTCTATTAATCTTTATAGTTTTACAGAAGGCATTTTCTGTTAATTAAAAATTGAGAAATTCTTGTTACTAAGCTTCATTTTACATAATATGCTTGATTTTAACAAAAATGTTTTTGTCAAATTGTGAAACTCAATTTAGAGGCTTTATCAGTGGTTTACACAATTGTCAGTAGCAAGTATTTTAGAAGCAGAAAGATTTCTGAAATAACTGAAAACTTCAAGGTAAGTCATTTAGGGTGAATATTAGCTTGACTAGATAAATATAACATTGTCATATCCTGAAGATTATTGCTATTAGAAATACATAATTCTTTCATTTTCCTATTTCTTTAAGCTTTGATGTTCACAAGAAGTGTCCCCTCTGTGAATTAATGTTCCCTCCCAACTATGATCAGAGCAAATTTGAAGAACATGTTGAAAGTCACTGGAAGGTGTGCCCAATGTGCAGCGAGCAATTCCCTCCTGACTATGACCAGCAGGGCTTTGAAAGGCATGTGCAGACCCATTTTGATCAGAATGTTTTAAATTTTGACTAGTTACTTTTTATTCTGAGTTAGTAACACAGTTCAGCAATTAAAAAAAAAAAACAATCACTTCAAATAGACCACTATGGAGACCACAAGGTATCATTTCCGTGCACCCTCTACCACACTTTTTTGAACAAGCGCTACTTTTGAGTTTGTGTTACCAGGGTCAGAGTCCGTCTTTAGCTTAGCTTATCAGTAAATAAAATGGTAACCCCTGTTAATCTTACCAGCTTAAGAAAAGTTCATATGTTTGTATCTTTATTTATTCCCCAGTTTGCAAAACTATATGAATAAAGGCAATGGATTAATTTAATGTTACCACAATGAAAATATATGTAGTGTGTCATTTAGCATATTTACAAGTTTCTGTTGACCTTGTTGATTGAGCATGACTACTAAATATTATGTAATAAAAGTAATTTATCATTATAGTCTTGCAAAGTAATTCTTTGAATACAGAAACTTCCATAATTTAGCTCACGAAAGGATGGTTTTTCAACCTTCTTTAGAATGGAACTGCATGTAGAATGAGTTCACGTGCTTGCAGTAGAGCAAATACATTTTATATTTGAAATGTTTGCTTTAGGAATAGAAGGCATATTTTGCTAATTTTATGACTAAAACATTTTAGAATGACCTAAACAATTATTTTTAAGCCATCTTGAAGTTGTGTTTCTATCTAATGGGAGAATGGAACAAGATAGGTTAGTGCAGTTGTTTGATATTAAATGATCTACTGAACAGTGGTGTTTGTGGCATAAAATCACAGAAAATGTATCCATATCTTTTTCACATTTTCTTGATTAAAAATGTGATGTTATAAACGCAAATCAATGTGTTCATTATGTCTCTATTCTCATTAAAGAGGACACATTTTTGGAGATGTGTAATTTCATTGTCGAATTTATTTGTGATAGCTTTTCATTAAGTCTAAACTTTTTTTCCCTTGGTCTGGGCCTTTAAACAAATTTCTGAACGGTATTTCTCTTAAAATATGAATGTTAATAAGAATTTACTGACGTCGATTTTGCTTCTTTTGTAGTTATCACAATATTTAAGTTTTTCTTAAACGCAAATTAGCGGGGCGCCTGGGTGGCTCAGTTGGTTAAGCGACTGCCTTCGGCTCAGGTCATGATCCTGGAGTCCCTGGATTGAGTCCCGCATCGGGCTCCCTGCTTGGCAGGGAGTCTGCTTCTCCCTCTGACCCTCCCCCCTCTCATGTGCTCGCTCTCTTTCTCTCTCTCTCAAATAAATTAAATCTTAAAAATAAATAAATAAAAGCAAATTAGCTAGGATATTAACCTGATATTCAGTGTGGTGGCATTTCGGTGTGCTGTGTGTGTGAACTGCATACACATCATGTCGCTTGTGTTTGTTTCTGAAAGCAGAATTTGTATTGCTGGAATCCTTTAAAAATAATTTTGAGTGTAGAGCAAAACAAGACATGGCAGGCTGGAAGGCAGTAGTACTGAAGACTCCACGTCTTCCCTCCCTTGGAGATGCAGGTAAAATATGGTCAGTGGTAGCATTTTCGTGTTGCATCAGTTAATTATGGAGCATGCCAGCCTTAAAAGTATCCTTCCAATATTAGAGTGGTAATGGACACTAATAAAAATAAAGAGCCATGTTTATTTTGGGTCAGAGGCAGTTTATTTTAAATGTGATTTCATTTAACATTTATAAGCAGCTTTTCTTGACAGCAATTTTGATTAAGTTGCCTTCAGTTCTAAAACAAACCTCTGTTGCTTTCAAACTTAATGTGCTCTGTCCCCAACAAAACATACGAAAATATAATTTAAAGCACAGTTTTCACAGACACAGTACAATACATTCACTATACACGGTATAACAAAATATTCCCATCCTTACCTGTTTAGTAATACTGTCACAATGAATAAGCAAATAGAAATTGAATTTGTTTTATAGTTGAAAGAAATTTAACATGCACAATGACTATTTTATGACTGTTTAGCTGTTGAACTACTGATCCAGCCTACAGTTTCTTGCGCTAGAAGGAGCGAAGCTAAATAATAATTGCTGGCCTAAAAAATTTTGGTCAATTGTAGGTAGATATGAAATATCCAGGTAGGGCCTTCTTATGCACCAACTAGTTGCTTCTCATGTCTGATCACCCTTTTAAACATGTAACACTGTATATTCAGGACCAAGACCACTCTTCATAGATCTGAGGAAATTTTTAGAGGGCAGTGTCTTTATAAATACTTAAAAATCCCTCATTATGAGGGATTCACAACTTAAGAATATAGAAGCTTACCCATCTGGCCAGCAGAACTGTCATCCTTTCGAACTGTCTGAAAAATTGAGGGACACCTGCTTCCCACCTGTAAGACTTTCATGAAATGGGAACATGGGAAGAAAGTTATAAGCAATTTGAGCTTGCTTTTCACCAGTTTTGTGGGCAGTTAGTTAGCCATCATCTCAGAGCAATTTTTATTGCATAATGAGGCAGTTGGTAAACTCTTGCATGTTTAAGGAATAGCACTTGGGAGAAAAGAACACTCAAGGCATGATGGTATTGTTGGTGAGAAAAACTTCAGGAATGGTCCAGACGTAGGTCACTCTCTTTGACCACCTGCTGCAAGAAGCACTTAATTGTCAATAAGGCTCAATTTCGTATTTCAGCAAAATGTTTTATAAAGCTAAACAGACATTTCCAGTGGGAATACAGACCTCTACAATGTGATGGAAAAAGTGCCTTTAAAAAAAGTCTAAAAACAATGAGCATGAAGAAGAGGCAGTAAAGGGTCTTAAGAAAAATGTTCTCTTTGAAACGTGCTTGGAATTTTAATTATTTGCAACCCACAGGTTTGTTAGGGCAGTGGTTGCAAGAATTGGCAACACATAAAACATTAAATCTGTTGGCAATAGAGAACTACAAAGTGCTTTAAAACTTCACCTAAAGATGAAGCTAGAACTAAATTTCACACACACGAAATTTGCACTTAAGTATTTCAAAGTGTTTTCTAACAGATTTTAGGGAGAAGTATTATTTCACTAAACTGGTATCTTGGTCCAGAAATATCAACAGGCATAAACCGAATCCCTTGCACCCAGCAGGCACTCAATGAATGTGTGTTAATGAGTGAACTGAAGAGACTATTCTGTACAAAAATGCCATTTATAACACTAAAATGATTGGTAAGTCAGATGGCAAGATTTTCAGCTTAAGGGGCAAAAGGATTTGCAAGATAATATAAAACACAGAAAGCACACCTTTTATGTATGTTATTTAAATATGAAAATATTTTTAGCATATTATGTTAAACATTCTTATTTATATTTCCATTACCTAAAGTCTTTCTACTCACAACTAACTACATTATGTAAGGCATGGTAACCAGTTTGATAATGAAGGTATTATTTTGGTTTTGAACATAGTGAGTTGATGTGTTGAAAAACTTCAGTCACATTACAATCTTGGGGGAAAAAAAATCTCAGTGCCAGCCCCTCCCCCCCCATTGATATCACTGCAATACAACTAAATAATATGCAACATGCCCTCGATTTTATTTTGTTTTGGGGGAAATGTGCTGAAGAACCTAGAGCTTTTTTTGTTTAGCACCTTATATCAAAGTAATGAAAATGGGTATGATGATTACATGTGCAAATGTACAAAATCATTAACTACAAAGATACATCATTCCAAAATTACAGAAAAATTTTAAAGCATGCATTTAATTCTTTAAAGGGTTGCTGAATGCTTCCCCTGAAAAAAGGTGGCTGTTTTCAAAATCAGCAACTGCTGGTGAGGATTTCTTGGCACAGTTACGACCAGCATGTTACTGCTGCATCTTCCTGATGATCTCAGCCGACACCGGGGGATGGAAATTGATTGTATGGTGCCGCAGGCCCTGAGCTGTCTTGTAACTCTTACCACAACGACATTTGAATGGTTTGCGGACACGAATCTGTGTTCTGTGACCATTCTTAGCGTGGTACTTTATGCCATTCACATTCTGTGGAGAAGACAAAAAGATCACCTATTAGATGCAATCAAAGTGTCAGACGGGGGAGAACCTTGGTGTGGGTCTGGATTACAACTGGACATCTCCTGGATGGCAGGAGTGTACCTAGTAGGCTTTGCAAGAACTCCATTTCAAGCAGTCTAATGTAATTGTGGGCTGTGCAGACTGGGTTGCAAACTATGCCCTTACTCTGAAAATGAAAGTACTGGCTTCCTCAAATTTTACACAGAATATATATTTAAGACTGTATAAGGAAGCACTTTCCTCTGCCTAGAACTTTGCTTCCCCTCTGGATTTTTCTACTTGGAAGAGTGTTAACAACAAACAATTATATAACATATCCTTAGGGTGGCCAAAAAACTGTCTTTTTAAAGAAAAAACACAGGCAATAGAATTGAAGACATCTATAAATCCTTGATATAGAAACATAGCTCATGTTTTGCTTCCAGACAGCTGTGAGAAGAACCTATCTTATGTGCCCAAATCATGCCCTAGCATAGTTGTGTTAAATAAGCACCTATGGGTAGACTGGGCCTTACGTTTATGTACTGCATTTCAAACATACAATAAACTTTAAAAACTTAGGTTATGGAAGTCTCAGCAACATAAGAGTTCCAAACTTCAAAGTGGTGTACAAATCCCAAGTGAAACAAAATATCAAAATGCCTTCTGGTTTTCTACTAACTGGTTTTGCTGTAAGACTCCATGCCTAGAATCACTCCTACAGACTTACTTTACTATTGTTCATCCCAATTAAATGGTGAGAAAATAGGTATTGAGTATATTGTTCATCCCAATTAAATGGTGAGAAAATAGGTATTGAGTAACTGATGGAAGATTAAAGAATAAATGGCAGAGGTGGTATTAGGGCATAGGTCTCAATTCTCAAGTCAGCTATTGCCAGATTTGGGAATAAGGGAAGAGAAAAGAAAGGGTTTGAGACAAAGTTGTAGAGAATTGATTACCGGGAAGAGTAGGCTGTTTCCTAAAGTATTACATGAATTTAGTCCCAATGAGCCTAGTCCTAAGCCCACCTGAAGGATTCCAACACAGTGGTCTTGAACTTTATTCGTAAGATGCCCTTACTGAGCTCCCACATACAGGGATGGACAGCTGTTGTTTCATGAGCTAGATCTAGCACACTGCCTGGCCCACAGTAGATGCTCAACAAGCATTTGTGAGTGAATTTGTTAGAACATGGTTCACTGTTCTGGAGTAAGTTGGGAATTGCCATTAAAATGTGTTGAGTGGTTATTACTATTTACATTTCCCTTTTAGAGATTCATAATGCACATTAATACTTTTTAAAAGTCCTTTGGTAGAGAATCCCACTTGACTTAGTTGAACCCACGGGTGCCAAACGGCAACTCCAGTTGGCTGTGTTCAGAGTTGGACTGACGGTTGTCCACCAAGTCAAAGCACAAGGACAAATACCCTCTGCCCTGAACTTGGCTCTCGGCCTTCTTCACCTTTGTTTCTGTCCATTCATCAGTCCCTCCCTGCAGGGCAAGGAAACCCCTCACTTGTTCTAGAGGCATTCTGGGGATAACGTGCTGTGGGGGGCTATGGGGAGAGCAGGGACAGTGGCAGAATCAGACCCATTAAGATGATGGGTAAGATAACCCCTGCCAGCCTCCTGCTGTTCCAGCCGTCCCAACGGAAGCTGAGGGATTTGAGTAAAAGCCAACTAGTGTGTCGAGCCTGAGCTGACCTCTTACTGCAACTGCATGAGACACCCACGCAAGAACCACCTGGTTGGTGCCCGGCAACCCACAGAACCATGACAGATAATAACAGTTTTAGAAAAGCACCATCGGCTTTCTAAGTAACAATATAGTAGGAAGTCTCCTGGATCACAAAAACTAGAAATTTGCATTTGTCTGCTTGCTAATAGCCCATTTATTAGCTCAACAGATATTCACTGAGCACCTAGTAGGGTCCTTTTCTGTAGATGAAAGGTGACTCAAACATTTCATGTCCTTGATTTCACAGGGAACTTGTTGCATGATGGGTCAATAAATATCCAGCTACCCCGTGTCCCAGTACCACGGACACTTGTCAGAAAATGGGGGGAACCCAAAATAAAAACATTTGACCAACAAGCTTAAATACTCCATCCAGGCCTGATTTTCTATAATTAGTTAGGTGAAGGGAAGTTTGAAACCAGAAATTGCTAAAGCCCCAAGAAGCCAGTCCAACATGACCAGATCCAGTGTTTGCCAGAAGGACAAGCCCAAGGTTGAGGTGATTTCAGCAGGTTCTGTGGTCTGTTCCCAGCTTGACTGTAAACACCGTATTGTGTGTCTGGCCATGAGACTGTTAGGAAAACACAGCTAACTCCATACATTTGCTTTATTACTCTGGAAAAATCAGTAAGCCAATTGCACATGTGGAAACACGTGGCATTTCCAGGGTTGGCTAAAGAACCTAAAAACCCCACGTTAACTCTCTGTTGCTGTGATTTACAATGTTTACGAGTGTCAGTGGGACAGCCTTATCACAAATGTTAGTACAAGCTCCAATGCGATTCACCGTCTGCCCCATCTGTTCATTCACATATAGCAATGGGAACTTTCTAACACTTGGGATTTAAAAAGATTCACTGACATTTATAATTACAGAGATCCTGAAAGAAGTTTGGTCTTTCAGAAATATGAACAAAAATAAATAATGGCACGCAACTTGAAAACCAAATGCTTCAATCCTCTGGTTTCTGAAAAGAGGAAGGGAACTAACTTCGAAAGGGCAAGGGAGAAAAAGGAAGGGGGGAAAGGAAGGGCAGTAACAAGAGCTTCTCATGCTGAGTATTTGATGTCTCGTTTCTTAACCAGTACTCATGTTTTAGAGAAACAGACACTCCGAGAAGGTGAGTGAGCAGGGGAATGATAGACCTGAGACCTGGGATGGGAACCCAGGCATGCCTGATTCCAGAACCCACATTTCCCCCAGAATTCCATGTACCTGAAGTGCTAGGTACTTAGTAATTAGTACAACCAACTGGTGGTCTTTGAAAAATCTTAAAAGTTGGGAAGGATTGGGACAGGTCACTCCATCTGGAGAAAATGTCTATGAATTACAGTGGTCTGACACGGGGCTACCACGTGGAGGAAAGGGTTGGGCAGGAGGTCCAAGGGAGGGCCTGACGGGGGCCAGGCAAGGATGGCATCAGTTCATTTCCACGCCAGGTTCTACCATCAGGAACTACCGGCCCTAATGAGGGAACTGAACCAGTCAATGGACAACAAACCGTTTAGAGGTGCCTCTCAAAATGCCACTCCAGATCAAATCATGAAACAAAGTCTGGGCGCCAAGCTGGGCGTTCTACATAAGGAGATGTTCTACATAAAGGAGCGGATGGAGTCACAGGGCTTTGATGAGGAAGAAAAAAGAGACCGAAGCTGGGGTGGGCGGGGGTGGTAATGTCAGCATGGCAAGTAAAGCCTCTTGCAGCAGCGTGGTGACACCAAGCAGCCCACGAGCTGAGAAGCGAGTCGCTCCGGACCGGACTCAACATGCGGGATGAGTCAGGCGGGAATCCCATTTTTTTTTTAACTCGCTCTATTAAAGCAATCTGTGTCCAGGGTAGGCAACTGCTGAAATTTAGAAAATACAAAGGGACATAAAGAACAGGTATGATCACTAACATCTTTCAGTATTTTCCCCTGAGAGAAAACGAGATTGGATTCATCATTACATTTTTTGAAAGAAGGATTTTGTTGGCAGGATTTTATTACATTTCCCTATTGTTAGAAATTTAGTATTTCCCAAATTTGTGCTGACTGTAAGTAATGTGATGAATACCTTGTATATCAAGTTTTGCATCCCTGGTGATGCGCCTGGGATACATTTCTTAGACAATTATGGAGCTAAGGAATACAGATATTTTTTAAAAGTTCTGATTATTTACTGCCAAGTTGCAACCCAGAAAGGTTGTCAGTTATGCCCCCAGCAGGGCTTCTGATGGGACCCTTAGGAGAGGCAAGGAGGTTTCGATCCACTGAGCGGGGAGAATGGCTGAAGTGCCCTTCTCAGAAAACCTTCAGCAACACACCTGCCTGGCTGTGTATCTAGACATCAGAGGCCAAGCTTCCTTCATGGTGCTGAAACCATAGCGTTCCCCAGGTAGCGCAGGGACCCTTTCAGACAAACTTCCCAGGGGACACCTTGTTCTGCTTTCTAGTTCTTAAAAGTAGCAAAATGCCTTTAATTCTAATAACTCTAATATTAAAAACTATCAAAAGAAGCACTTCAACCCATCTTTTGAAGCCATTCCCAATTACAAGCTGGGGAGTCCTCTCTCTCTCTTGTCTGAAGTCTGAAAAAAAAAAGGGCCTAGCACCAAGGTGGATGGGATCAGATGTTCACCCTGGAACGTGTCTGAGACAAATCCAACAGAATGAATCATCCAATTGCTTTGGGGTTCTGGTGGTCAGCTGGGGGGGGCCCACACTGTCCTCTTCCCCACGCATTTTGCCTCTGTTCCTTTATCTTCAGAGTATCTACTTGCCCAAGACCTGTGCCTGGTGCTGAGGAGGGGTCTATGAGCTAAATGGACCCTTGGGGTGATAAGGCAGTAAGTGCTCCTAGTGATATGAACAGAGCATGTAGAAAGGTCAGGGGATAGAACTTCAGTCTGTGAGTGGGGACTCAGTCTGGGAAACTGGTGAGGGCTTCCCAGAGGAAGCGGCATTTGAGCTCTGCCTTGAGAAATGAGGGGAATTCAAATGAGATGTACTGATGGAAGAGGGGAAGGGGGCATCCTAGGCAAAGGGATTAATATGGGAAACAACATGGAGACTCAGCTGTCCTGCTGGGCCCTTCTCCTGCCCTACTCCGTAGGAAGTCTGGAAACTTAGATACCTCATCTTTTGCTTCTGCAAATGCCAAGAAGTGGTGAGAAGAGCTGATCTAGAGTCCGTGCCCAAGAGGCTAAGTGGTTAGAGACTCTCTGCCAACAGCGGGCAAGGAATGAGACAAGTCTGAAGTGAGCCCCGGGAATAAACAACATGGCGGCACTTCTGGATTCCGCCTGACCCCACAGCACACCAGCTCATTAGACCCTCCTCAAACCAATACCCAGTCCAGCAATCCTGCAGTCAATAAGATGCAGTAACTACACGAGAGAACACCACTGCCCCGTGGCCAGTAACTTCCTGGCAGAAAGGTCACACTAGGGAACATGACCACGCTCCTCAAGCAGACGGTTAGGAGGAGTGGTTACATGTTTGTCCTTGTCCCATGTATCATGACCGGGCATTCTGGCCCAGAAAAGGAAACTCACACTTCCCTCATGGAAATCGGGACCACTACTTGCCGCCCATGTCATCTGTCAGTTGGTGGCGCTGAAGCAGGCAGCCTCCGCAGCCCAGGCCTCACTCAATTTTCTTTTGGCCTTCGGGGCAGAAAGAGCACTCAAGTCCCCATCAACCCAGATGTAGACAACTGCAGGAGAAATTGCTGGAAACCCAGGAAAAATAATGGCAAAAGACTAATGACAAGCAAACAAGTGACTGGGGGGAAAAGGTTGTGAGGAAGGAATGAAGCTGGTGGGAAGGCGGGAGTGCCTTTTGCTCTTCAGCCAGAATAAAGGCTGTGGCTTCCCCCCCACCTCAACCCCCCTTTTTTGGGCCAGCCTCAGTCTGGGTCATATCTGCTCCCTCTCTGAACACAGTGGATGTGCATGACATCCCTTAAACAGCGTCCGGATGCTTGAGAGAAGGCAGCCAGCGGCCCAGCCCCGAGGAACGGCTCTGTGAAGCCGCGGGGAGAGACGTGGCATCTGGAGAGCAGGTAGGAATCGAGAATAGAACCCTCTCAGTCTAGCTTTCTCCACTTTGAAACAAACAAACATACAAAAAGGAAAACTCTCTGCAATGCCGGGGCTACCTTCGGGAAAAACGAGCCTGTCTGGCAATCCCTTTGCTTTCTGGCCTCTTGAGGTAACCACCTGGTGGCCTTTCCCCCTCTCCGCCTTCCACCCCTTCCACCAGTCTGACACAGAAGACCGACGTGCGCCACTCTGAGTCCGTCCTGCCCTGAGCCCTGAGCGGCTCCCGAGCGCCGAGGGGATCCTCCCGCCCCCGCCCAGGCATCTTCGCTTTAAACAGAGCATATCCGGCCTTTCCATGAGAACATCGTCGCCTATTTTCTATAGGCAAAGCCTTGGCCACTTTTAGATCAGCAGCTGGTACAAAAAATACTGAAATAGGGGTGGTTTGGTTTTGTTTGGTGTTCAGGGACACGTTTAAGAGCCGTATGAGAAGTGCTTATGCTATCGCACATCTTTTAAGCCTTTTTAAAAAAGTCAGTCTGCTGAGCTCTGGGTAAATTAGCATATCATCAAATGTACCACACATAGGTTCCTGATTTTTAGATTTCCATCTCCCAGTTGGATTTTAAAGAGCTGCAAACGCCTCAGGAGAAAGTGTGCAAATTTGCTTTTTTAAGGTGCCCTGTGGACCAACCCTTGAATGTTGTATTTTTTCCCTTTGAGTTTTCTTAATAGAAAATTTAGTGTCCCTGGCCGTGCGTGACACCCAGTCAGGCTCTCAGAGACATGGGTTCTGTGTCCTCTGTCACCGACAGGGCGCTGAAGTGGGCGGTTTGGTGAGAAAAATATCAAAGCCCCCTTTTCTCCTGATCTTTCATGCCGGTGGTGGGGTCGCGGGGAAGGGAGCAAGAACTTCCTGGGCTGAAAGCTAAAAACCCTCCGTCTACCGCCTTTAAGACTTCAAGGTCGTCCTCCGTGAGCCACCTGCATAAGCCGACTGCTGGGGAAGGTGTGTGGCAAATACACAGGCGACACGCTTGATATTCTGATAGGACAGGAGTTTGAAGAATGTCAAAAACACGATCCTCCTACCAAACAAACCCTTCTTTTGACCTATAGCTTCCACCTGGATCAGCAAAAGGGACAACCCCACCAAACACCCAGAACCCAGGGGCCTGCCTGTCCCTAGGCCCGCGTCTCCGTGAGGACCAGGCACCGGTCGGCCCAGGGGAGGGAGGCTCTCTCCAGAAGTGAGGAGCTGCTCCCCGACGTGGGCCTGCCGGTTCCCATGCAGTTAATGCGGTTATGCCAAGGGAGGTGGTCCTGCTTTTACCTTGTATCTCTTTTTACATCCAGGAACCGGGCAGGCAAAAGGCTTCTCCTCCCCTCCGTTCATGCACATGGAGCTGAGGATGGCTTCAGAGCTTATGGCGCTCTCCGTGGTCCAGGACTCATCGCTGTCCGACTCCTCGTAATCCACCTCCTCCTCGTCGTACTCGCTGCCTGCGGGGCCAGAGAAGGGCAAGGACAGTCAGCAGCCGTCCTGGCCTGTGCTTCCCTCCAGTCTGCTCCCCCGCCAGCCCCAGGATAGGAGGCATGGCAGTGACCAGATGGGCCTCCTGCCCCGGGGGGGGGCACTCCAGTGAGGGCGGAGACGTGCAGATTAAGGGTTTCCCAACCATTCATGGCCGGGAATTAGCTGAGCGAGAGCTTGAACTGACTCTCTGGCAGGCCAGTCTGTGACGCAGAGGTGCTGGGGAGGCTGTGAGGCCCACACCGAGGACAACCGAGGATGACAGACACCCCTGCCCCAACACACACACACACGCTGTGGCTGACGTTCCATGTTTCCCGCTTACCGGCGTAGTAAATGCAGAAGTCTGTGGGACGGGATTACATTTTACACTTATTAGGTATCTACACTTCGGTGGAAATTAATTAAATCTTCTTTAGAGCTTGAGCCAAGAAGACCATGAGGAAATTTGGAACTAAAAGGGGGTGACCCCAAGCTAGGGAGTAGGGGGACAGAAACGCCTGAAGCTCTGAGCCAAACTCAAGGTCAGAATACAAGGTCTCAGCTCATGGAAGACCACGGGAGCCCAAACAATTCCTGACCACATCTGTCCCCAGGGAAGGACACCTGTCTCTCTGGCCACATACAGCATTCCCTGGGAGGGCGGGCTGTCCCATCCCAGCTCAGATGGGAGGAGAGAGTTCACTTGTATTCCCAAGGTTAAGAGCTCTGCTCAGAATGGAGTTAAAAATCTACTTCACGGACTTCTGTTCAGGACGGTGGGGATGGAGAGCCACTTCAACAAGCAGCCGCTTTTTGCTCTTTTTTAATGAGGCCCAAAGCCATTTATTTTGAGCTTTTGCACAATGCAACTCTGAAGGACATAATTCTACAGATCATAAACAGTGTAAAATAATATGTTGACAAGTCTTAATGCATTTACAAGCCCCGTGGAATAAATAGGAATTATAGCACAACATTAATAAGAATTATATGGTAGCAATTACAGTTGTGAAATTCATCCCCCAGGTGTGAGGCTAAACGGCACCAGGGGCCTGCCTGGGTGCTCCGTGGTCTGTCTCTGCTACATCAATTATTTCAACACCAAATATTGGCATTTTTATTGGGTTTCATTTTAATAGGCATTAATAAGATTGTTTGAAGAGCCAACTGAGCCAGGCACAAGGACGCCGGCCTCTGAAGCGAACACTTAAAAGGACCCAAGAAGGAAGGAAGGGACCTCAAGTGGACTGACTGCCTCTTGTGTTTCGGGCACATTCGATGCATTGTCTCACTGAATTGGCCAGTGGCCCTGTGAGATTGGGGGGGGGGGGGGGGGGGAGACTGTCACTTCCCTGAACACAAGGAAACCGAGTCCAGAGAGGTTCAAGGCATTTTCTACTGGCCCTTTGGGGACACTGCTCTCCCCCCGTCTTGCTTCCCAGCCACCAATGGCAGTGGCAACCCGAGGCCGGCCCCTGCAGCCTCCTTTGAGTTGCTGGGTCTTCACCGTCTACCACTCAGATGGAATTCAGAGCGGTCTGTTTTGAAGCCTGTTTAGAAACTCTTGGGTGGTGCAGAAAAAAACAATTTGGCAAAAGGTTTTGGAAATTAAATGTGGGTTTCAGTAACTCTGCCGTGTTCGGCTGTAGCCTCCCGAAAGAAGAGAAGGAAGAGACCCCGTTTGGAAAGGCTTGTATGAGACGGCGCAGGGGTGTGCTCGGCCACGTTTCTAAGTCTGTGAGCAAATTTCGCGATCTGTTTTTAAGTAGGGCATTGTTTAGGACATTTTACTCTTAAACAAATGCCACATGCTGGTGTCCTTTAAATTGCTTGTTAGAAAACTATAAATGCTATTTCACAAAGCTCCTCCAGCCGGACTTCAGAAAGTAGAATGACTAATTTACCCATCTAATTGGGCTAATTTGTGAACCTGAATACCAGGAACCACGCAACATTTACACCTGGGGGGCGGGGGAGCCTCAGACCACGGGAGGCCTTAATGAAGCCCAGAAGATAAAACTTCAAAACTCCACTGGATCAAAAGGAGCCAGATCCTGAGGGCTTGATGCTGTGGACAGTCACCTGGAAACCACGCGGCATCCAGCCCCCAGTGGGGCAGGTGGGGGCCGCCTGTGGGAGTGATCACCAGCGCGGGGATGCCGGGCGGAACATGGCACTTCCCCCGGCTAACTGGGCCACCCCCTCCAGGCACTGCTATGCTACAGGGTCCTCTGGGTGCTTTGTGAAACTAACCATCTCCCTGGTGGGGGGTCAAGAAGGACCTGTTTATACTTAATTGTCTTATAGCGAAGAGCTGTGTGCAGACCTGGGTTCCCATCTTGGCTGGGCATGTCTGCTGCGTGACCAGCTCCTGTCATCCACTTTCCCTTCTATGAAATGGGCACAAATCTCTTCCTTGCAGCTTAAGGATAGAATTCACGTCTAGAGAACATCTGGCACAGGAGGACCTGCCCACAGTAAGTGCTCAAAAAATGGAAAACAGCGTAACACCATTTTTATAATAACATTACATGTACATATTACATATAATATTTTTTAGAAAGGCCTCTTGTGAAACGAAACAAAAACATAATTCTGAAAGATATGAGAATCTTCACTAGAAGAAATACAAGTGGGACTTTGTATCAAGACAGGTGCAGTGTGGCCCTACTCTGCCACTGACCAGCTGTGTGACCCCAGGCAAATGATGCCACCTCTCTGGTCTTTAGACTCATCTGTGAAATGAGCCAATACTACTAACCAGCTCTTAAGATCGTGGTGAAGAATAACTGAGTTCCTATTTTTAAAGCAATACACTGAGAACAATGCCTGGCTGGGAAGCATTAAAGGAGTATCTGGTACATAAACGAGTAAAAGGTCACAAGAGCAGTTTCCTTTTTTCACCCACTGTTCCCTTGCTCTTGGGGGGACTCACTTTCTTCAAGCAGAAGAGTGTGTGGAGGGGCTCCACTGCTCATCTTAACCGTACCCCCCACGCCAGCCTGTCATCACACAGAGCCGGGAGGAGGTGTGAGGCCAGGCCTGCCCCTCAGCCGCTGCCTTTCACTCCGCGGCCAGAGAGCCCACTGCAGGTGGAGACGGACCGCGCTGTTCTCCGAACGCAACGGCAGCCGCGTGGTGCTCACATCTGCAAAACTGGCCCGGGGGGGCCTGCAGACAACATCTGCCGACAACCGCTCCTCGTCGGCTTTCAAACATCGTGGAGCTCTAGGAAGAGCTACCCGAAACTAAAGTTATGTCTGCAGTTACAAAAACATCTGGGCCGGGGCGCCTGGGTGGCTCAGTCGTTAAGCATCTGCCTTCAGCTCAGGTCATGATCCCGGGATCCTGGGATTGAGCCCCACATCGGGCTCCCTTCTCCGCGGGAACCCTGCTTCTCCCTCTCCCACTCCCCCTGCTTGTGTTCCCTCTCTCGCTGTCTCTCTCTGTCAAATAAATAAATAAAATCTTAAAAAAAACAAAAAAAACAAAAAACATCGGGCCAGTCCTCTCTCTGCTTCGCTTTATTCGTTTCTTCATGTCTTACCAAGGAGAACAGTAAACCCCAACCTGGACCATTTGCCCTGTCTGCTTCATCTGCGAGTTTCAAGACTAACTTCAGAATACATGAAGTCCTGGTAGTTTCCAGACCTTTGCTAGAGAATGTTCCCGCCCACTGCGGGGAAAGCAGAATGGAGCAAGGCCGGTTCCCCCAGCAGTGGCCTCCCAACAATCTGATCCTACATCCCAGTATAAAACTGAGTATGAACGTGTTTATTGTAAACGGCATGTGTACACTAATACGTAACTGTACAAAACAGGCAAATAAAAGGATGAGGATAAAAGAATTTAATAAGTAAATGTATTAGTAGTTCTAATGGGTATTTTATGGAGTGTAAAGGTCTCACGTCTCCTTTCTCTGTGCCCACTGTGGGGCCCAATGCCCTCCAGGCCAGCTGGAGGGGTCCAGTGGGACACATCACAGCCAGCAGCTTGAAATGAGGCTTCAGACTCCCCTAGGGGAGCAGGTGACTCGCATTCATTCACACAGCAAACGCATCCAACACTGGCCACGGGCGGTGCGGGTCATCTCTGAGGCAGCATCTAACCCCTCTCCTATCAGCCTACAGAAGGGGCCGGGCCCCAAGCCAGCAGGCAGAGGGATGACAAGGAAACAAGACGAGTTTCTTGTTCTGAGCCGCCACCACCCAGAATCCATCAATGTTAATTTTCTGCATAATTTTCTAAACAGAAAAAAGTTTAAAAGTATTTCCTTGGTGTAAAAGAGGGGGTTAAAAAAAAAAAGCAAAGCCAAACCAACAGCCTACCTATCGTTGTAACTGGGGCAGGGAATGGGGAGGAGAGGATTTTGGAGCGTGTGAGTCACAGGAGGAATCAGCCCCTCTGGGGCCCAGAGCAGGTAGGTGTCCTGCAAGGCCGCCCTCTCAGAAAGCTCTGCTGAGGAATGCTGGGTCGTGGAATCCGAATTCCGACACGAGAAGGGACTCCCGGGCCACCGAACCCCGCGTGCAGCTGGTCCATAGTGGTCGATGCAGGGGGCCTCCCTTCTCAGGGCTCTCTGGCTCCCTGCCTCAGGACTCCAGGCAGGAAAAGGTCACGCTCTTTAAACGTCTTCCTCCCTTCTTCTCCCCCCGCCCCCCCAACAAGGCAGCCCCGGATCCCACAAGGGCCCCACTGAAAGGGACGCGGCACTCAGTCACAGAACAGAAAAACACCTATGTGCCTTCACCCCCTCCCCACACTTACTGTTTCGAAGGGCCCAGAGGAAGGCTTCCTCACAACTAAAGAGAATGCCTACAGACTTAATTACGAGAAAGAGATGAAAACTGCTGGCCGGTTTCGTGGCTTCCAGCAGTGGCCCCCGTGCGCTGGGCCGTGCCACCTGGGAAGCGGACGGCGCGGAGACATGGCCCCTGCATTCTGAAACACACATCAGTCGGCCTGATCAGATTTCTCTACTTGACAAACCCGCTGTTCTCTATTAGAAGAGAGACACCCTCACAGATCTGCACCTCAACAGGGCCCGGAAACGGAGGAGATGAAGGAGAGGCTGGGCTGCTGGGCCCACAGGTGGAGGTTGGCCCAAGCAGCCTCGTTGTTAAGACGGTCACTGTTTTTGCTGATGCTCCAGCTGCGAGGCTCCGTGGCCATGAGGGCTGTCCCAACACGAGCTCTCCCCAAGCGGCCTGTTCGTTTCAGGGCACAAATGAGAAGGTTTTAGGAAGGTACTGATGACACAAGAA
This sequence comes from Phoca vitulina, assembly GCF_004348235.1. Lineage (NCBI taxonomy): Eukaryota > Metazoa > Chordata > Mammalia > Carnivora > Phocidae > Phoca > Phoca vitulina. The sequence goes on along the minus strand of NW_022589707.1, from coordinate 40,801,678 downwards.
CACTGCCTGCTTTTGCTTAGCCTCCTTCTAAGTCATTTGCTCCCCCAATTCTGACACTTCCTGTATACCTGAACCCCTGTGTTTACTTGTATTTCTTTTTAAGATTTTATTTATTTATTTATTTGAGAGACAGAGAGAGCATGAGCAGGGGTGGGGGGCAGAGACAGAGGGAGAAGCAGGCTTCCCGCCGAGCAGGGAGCCTGATGCGGGGCTCGATCCCAGGACCCTGGGATCATGACCTGAGCCCAAGGCAGCCACTTAACGACTGAGCCACCCAGGCGCCCCTTGCTTGAATTTCTTAATGAGAACCGTAGCTAAGAAGGAGCAAGTTGTGTTTTACACGTGCTGTTCTGGACCCGAAAAGAGTTGGGAGCCGCCTCTGCCCTCCAGGGTGGGCGCTCCGCACCCCCCGACCGCGACCACCTTTGTTTCCGCTTCAACAGAGCGCAGAGCCGGGCTTCGGGGCTCCGGGAGATGAGGGGTGTGCTGAAGGCCGCCCGGCTAGACACAGGCCGACTGCACTGGGACTTGGCGATTCGGTCCCAAAGCCTGTGCTCCTTGTCTTCACACTGAGTATCGGCCGTATGAGGGAGACCAAGATGTGACCCTGGGAATCCGGAAGAGGAGGAAAAAGGGACACATCGTGTGGGGTAACTCCCATGACACGGGGGCCTGCGGGGAGCGGTGGGCTGTGTCTCGGACACGCAGTGGCGGGACCCGGCCCTCCTGGGTGGCCACGGTCCAGTCTTCCAAAGAGCTACAGGAGCTGTTTTATCAGGCTCTTCTCCATCTTAGACATTATGAACTTTAAAATAACATACAGCAATGTCAGAGTTTCTATAAGGAAACGTAATTTCACCATGCACTGTCCCACACAGACACTGGCCGCCACTCCTGTCCCTCTGGCGGAGTTTTCCATCGTCCCCGTCCCCAGCTGCACTGTCCCCACGTGGGGCTGAGCTGGGCGGGACAGCAGCTCAGACACGCAGCCCCCAGAGCCCCTCTCGGCGGCTCCGCTCGGGAAATGAGCACAACCTGGCAGATAGGATTTCATGAGAAGACAATTACGTTCTGCAGGATTGCCAGAAAAAGCCTACTGGTTGTCGGCAAAGGAAGAAAAAGCCCGAGCTGGTCTCATGAATCATGTGGAAACACAAGGTGGTCGAGAGCCTCTGTACACACAGACTTGCAGAGTCGCCCCCCTGCACCCACATCACCGCCCGGGAGCCCTGCTGAGAGCCTCTGCCAAGCTCACTGTCACTCGCCCCAGGAGCCCCTTCAAATCCTGTCCACCTGCTCACCTGCCCTGTGTTCACCCCGTTACTCCGTGCACGTGGCCTGCTCTCCATCTCAGCCCCTCTAGTAGTCTCATTCCTTGTATTCATAAACATAAAACACTGACATACAGATAGATAAAAATAAGTCAACCTTTTCCAGAAACCCAACACACCACATTTTTCCTATAATGCAGATCATTAATATTCATGCAAAAGTGGTAACTGCAGTGACAGCAAATTAAAAACTCTCCTGGGGTGTCAAATTCTGGCAAATACATTAGCTAAGAGTTGCCTCTCCGCCTTATAGATTTATCATTATAAATTAGCTTTAATTGGTACTGACCCACTTTATAGGAGCTGCAGCAGCAACAGTCGAAATGAATTGGCAACATTACGATTTTGATGGAAGACACGCTAATGGTTCCAGGGACCACGTGCCCAGCCTCGAAAATGCTTGACCTCCTTGCTCCTGGCCTCAGCTCTCTCCTGGAATGGCACCCTCCCTCATCTGCTCCCGAACTACGGAACTGGTCCTGGCTCTCCTAGCCAGAAGTACGCCTTCCCTCATAGGACTCAACCCTTTCTAACTTATTTGGAGGCGTTCGGTCGTTATCTTTGATAATGTGCCCAGGGCGGTGCTTGCACTTAAGGAGCCAATGATACGCGTTTGTTGAATGAATTAATGGGGAACAGACTTCATGGGTTCTAGTAGTAGAAGGGGACGCAAGATTACACAGTTTGTACTCTTGACTGTCTACAGTCTTAGAAAAAGTGAATAAATTATATTACCTGCCTGCTTAAAACTCTCTAGTGGCTTCCCATACCAAGGAGTAACCCACTGCCTGATCATGACCTTATTCCATATCATACTTGTTTGGAATTTTAATATCTGAAGGACTTTTTTTTTTTTTTTAATAAGAAAACTTAAATATTTTTGTGTTTTTTTTTTTTTTTTTTAAAGATTTTATTTATTTGACAGAGAGAGACACAGCGAGAGAGGGAACACAAGTGGGGGGAGTGGGAGAGGGAGAAGCAGGCTTCCCGCAGAGCGGGGAGCCCGATGCGGGGCTCGATCCCAGGACCCTGGGATCATGACCTGAGCTGAAGGCAGACGCTTAACGACTGGCGCCCCAATTTGTGTTTTGTTTAGTGCTAAATTTTACATCTAGAAGCCTACTTAACAAATATTTCTAAATATCCAAATACTATTAAGTAAATCAAAAAAATTTTTTAATGTAAGCTCTGTGCTCAATGTGAGGCTTGAACTCATGACCTCAAGGTCAAGAGACGCATGCTCTACCAACTGAGCTGGCCAGGCACCCCCAAAAATATAATTTTTAAAAATATAATGCTCTTATACATTTAAGTATTAATTACAAACCTGGTCAAATTCCACACATTTCAACAAAATTGTGCTGACTCTACCATTTAAGTAGTTAAGCTTTAGAATACCTTAAAGACCGACAAATCAGACAAATGATCGCAATGACTATAAAACCTACATTTAACCTCAAATGATCGCAATGACTGTAAAACCTATGTTTAATCATTTTTCATGATTTTCATCCTTATCTTTGACCTTCCTGGGATTACCAGAACCTGGCAAGACCTACAAAAACAGGAGCTGATTTTGACCTACAAAAACAGGAGCTGAGTGGAAGGGAGGGGTTCTGAGTTACTGACCCACTGACGCTCGGTCAGGTTCAAGAGTGAGCCTGCATTTCCTGGGCTGGATGCCTGGGATCTTCACTCAAGCTTCACCTGCTCAATAGACAGGAATTTTAAAGCCTGTGTCTTTCTTGCCCCATCATGTCTTCAATATAATCACTAGGGCCACTGGAGATAGCATCTCCTGGGGAAAAGGATTCCCTCCCAAGGCACATAGCTCTTCCCCGCATCTTGCAACCCTCCCTGGCGCAGACCCCCTTCCCGCCGTTTGTGACAGGCTGCTAGCTGGTCTCGCCTATGCTTACCCCAGTTCCTACTTTCCCTGCGACTTCGGGGCTTACTCCTAACTCCCTGCCAATCTGCTGACAGAGGTGGAGAAAAAGACAGAAGTCCACTTTACAGAACACAATGCCACCTACGCCAACGCACCCCAGGGAGGGGTGAGAAACAGAAACACGTCCTGTTATTTCCACCGTTCTTCTATTACAGCTACTTCTGGACACACTTTACATTACCTTCTCCACGTGCAGTATCATTTTGGACCCATTTCACAGATTCAATTAATTACCAGTCATCATCATATTCCTTGATGCTCAAATGACTACAACTTGGCCGCTGAAAGCCCTTTCAGGTGGTCTCCTGACTTTACAGTATTTTCTCTGTTATTAATTTACATTTTCTTCTCTTTGATCAAAGTTATCATTGCACACAGTAAAAAGTTAGTTGGATAGTTCTTCGTGGCTGACAATGAAAAAGAGGGGTCCTCTGTCTCATCCTCCCTGCTCCCCACACTTACATCTCTCTAGCTGGGATTCGCCTCATGGCTTCTAAACAGCACAAGTTTACCACTCCTTTTTGATGTTCTGTTTTGGATCCCTGCTGACTATGCATGATAAGAATTTTGGTCTTTGGGGTGCCTGGTTGGCTCAGTCAGTGGAGCATGCAACTCTTGATCTCGGGGTTGTGGGTTGGAGCCCCACGTTGGGTATAGAGATTACTTAAAAAGGTAAAATCTTAAAAAAAAAAAAAAAAAAAAAAAAGCTTTTTGGTCTTTTACACACATCCAAGTCTGCTCTGCACTTCCCCTTCTCCTTGGAGAATTGCATTACGACACTCAGTTTCATCGCTGTTCAATGTTTGCATTATCACCACATTGGCCCACTCAGTGAACTGTGACCACATTTTTGTTGTCCTAGGAGTTAATCAGCACATTTCCAGAGCCTATGTGTCCTCTTCCCCATCCTCATCGTCACAAGGGCAGCTGACACTTACCTGGGGCTCCCCACGTGCCATTAACTCATGTAAACCTCGCAACACTAAGACGCTGCTACTAGGATTATCTTCACTTGACATAAAAGAGAGGCTCGGAGAGGCAGACTGCCTGGTCTGAGGCTGCAAAGCTTCTCCATGGTGGAGCAAGGGTTCCACCCTGGCCACCTGGATCGGGAGGCTGCGTTCCTAACCAGTATACTGCACTGCTCACTTGAATTCATCCCAAACTCAGCTCAAATGTCACCACCTCCAAGAGGCCAGCCCTGATTACCCGACTACTTCTACAGGCACCATGTCCTCCCCACTGCGTGCCTTTCTCACAGCATATCCAACTTTCTAAATGATCTTGTTCTTGTCTTTGTTAGCTTTCTTCCTCACCAGGAAGCAAACTCCACATCACTGAATTGCTGGAGTCCTTAAAAGTGCCTGGCCCGCAGTAGGCACTCAATATACATTTGCTGAAGGAAAGGCAAGGGCAACAACGTCAGGCTTTCCGACAGCCGAGTCATGCTGCCCAACTACCTGCTGATGTCACTTGGGGGGGAGGAGGGTGTGTGGGGGGAGAAACTCAAGCGTGGGGGCAAAGCGAAGATACAAAGTAATTAGGGATCTGAGATGCAGGTTCCCCTGCTTAATGGCAAATGAGATGCACAAATCCAATTCCCTGTCACCTGCCTCTGTGTTGTTGTTTTTTTTTAAAGATTTTATTTTTAAGTAATCGCTACACACAACATGGGGCTCGAATTTATGACCCCGAGATCAAGAGTCGCACGCTCGGCTGACTGAGCCAGCCAGGCGCCCCGCTCTGTGTTTTTTGACAAAGTCGGAAGGGTTACAGGTAGCTGTACTTCCCACCAGGACACTGACAAAAAGGGGAGCCCTGGAGAAATGCTTAGGCTGCCTCCCCCTCCCCCCCCAAAAAACCTGCCAGCGTTGTAAACAGAGCGTAGTCTCCGCCAGGAGGGCACAGCCCTACCTGCCACTGGACCACCGCCAGCAGGGTGAGGGCTAAGGTGTGTGCGGAGCAGGTGGTGACCACCCCCCACCCCCCCAGCACCCCCACATCCCCGGCTCCTTCATCCTCCATCAGGGGAGTGGGGAGGATGTTGCTCTAACTCCATGGGCTGTGCCTGAATTTGAGGTCACGATCAAGGCTGTAGCAATCAGCATCTTCTAAAAATTGGAAGTTCAGATTTTAAAGCCATTCCATGAGGCAAGAGCAAGCAAGTCTGTATTTGAATAGGCACATTCTCAGAAAAAGATGAAAAGAAACACATAGAAAAACTGGCCCCTTTCTCATTAATCCTTCATTGTTATGTCTCTTGATCCTTTTCTTCTCTTCTCTTTGAGACTTCAGAGAAGCGTTCTTCTGTACTTTCTTGTGACCTACTTGTTCCTAGCTCTGATTTCTATCATTCCCACACTCCCCCACGCCACCCGGAAAGGGTCCTCTTGCCAATTTAGAGCTCCTGCTGGGCACTGTTGATGGGCTGGGTACCCCATCTCCCAGCTCTTCATCTTGGTTGGAGAAGAAAGAAATTGCCCCCAAAACAAAACAAAAAAATACCATCCCCTTTCTTGTCCCCAGCTCTTGGCTATTTTTCAGGAAAAGTGAGCAATAAGAAATGACTTCTCATACACCCGAAACAAATGTAACAGTGTGTGTCAACTGCAGGGAAAAAAAAAAAAGAAATGACGTCTGCTCAGTACAGCACAGATTTCAGCAGTATCCACCCCCTTCCATTTCTCGTCCCCATTTAGGAGTTCTACTCTTTCACCTTAGGGGAGAACAAAATGATGTCTTTTCTCTTAGTCTTCTAGTGGCTGCTGGATTCATGACCATTTAACATAAAAGTTTCCTGTGGCAATAGGCAACTCTTGAGACCTACTTCCAATGCAGAGTCCTAGTGTTTTCAAACTGCAGACTGTGATCCACAAGCGGGTTGTAAAATCAATTTGGTGGGGTAATTAAACAAATAAGGATAGAATGGAAGAGAAAGTGTCAGAGTGTAAAGATGTGTTCATAAAACGTCTGTTTCAGGTATGTGTCTCAATGTAAATAAAATATTTCTCCCTATGTGCCATAGCAAAAACGCTTCAGGCCATTTTTGACCATTAGCATCTTGGTTTCCAGAACTTCTAACTAAAAGAACCATTTCATCCAGATGAGAAAATCACCAAACAATTTTAACCAACATTTAAATAGGATGTAAAACAGACTAAAAGAGAGAAAGGCCATTTTTGGCAATGATCAACGAGGTCTTACGTCAGCTGGCAAGAACCTACACTCTCCCCGAGAAGGTGGGCTCTTGGCAAACTGACCTCTGGACCATCAGGAGGGCCCACACAGACGGGAGCCAACGGGTGACAGGTGAAATGTGAAAGTGACAGGTGTATGCAGTGGATAGAAAGTATGAGGACAGTTCTCCACTGATTCAGGTATCCTTTAAGACCATGTCCCACCACCATCTTTTTGAATATTCTCAAGGACAATCTTTGTTTTCAGAATAGGTGAATCTGGTTCTAAAGAAAGGCCCAAGTCATTCCCAGACCTTGTGCTGAATTAAGAAGGGTCATGCACGGCACCCTGGCCTCTGCCCGCTCTGCCATCAAGGTGCCGAAGAGCATGGGTTCTCAGAGTTTCTAATCCTGCAGCCAAGCCGGTAAGCACCGTGCCTTTGAGGGGCAAGCAGGCCTTCTGGAGCCAATGCTTTGGGCCAGACCCAGAGAATCAGAGCTGCCCAGAACCAGGAGGGAGGTGCAGAACTCAGAAAGGGCAGATCTTGGTGTTTCCAAGGGTAGCTGGCAGCTCCGTCTTCCCTATCACTCTGATGCGCTCACTGGGAAATCACCGTCACTGGGGAACTTCTCCCTGTTCCTTGCAGCATCCCCAGCACCAAGCATTCCTGGCCTGAGCAGGCCTCTGCCAATCTTCGTGGAATGAGGGAAATCCACAGCAGAGGCCCCCGCACCGGAAGGACATTCGCTACGTGATACACAAATGCACACAGGTATATGTATGTACTATACATCTTGTGCTTCGTGATTATGCTTATTTAAAACACAGTACGATTTGGATATGATAAAACGAAAGGAAGCATGTGATCAGGGATCACAGCCTGCGAGATACACAGAGAAGCTTCATCCTTCGGTTAAACCTGATCAGGACAATTACATCTGAACCCTGGCCGGATGCTGTTGGGAAGGCGGGTCATTCGGGGGCTTGGGAGCAGGCTGCCTGCATGAGGATTCTGGCCCTGCCATTATTGGCCTTCGACCAGTGATTTCACCTCTTTCTACCTCCATTTTGTCATCAGTAAAACCACAGTAACACGAGAGCTGCCCTCATAGGGCTACTGAGAAGACTGTACGATTTAGCATGGAGAAGGTAATTGGAAAAATTTCTGGCATATAGTTGTGTACTCTATTAGGACTAGCTGGAATTATTATTTTAATCAGTAATTAAAAATTGTCTAGACTTGAAAGAAATGACCAGGGATAGACAAAGCCTAACAAGAAATCATCTGGTTATAGTCGTCTGCCGAAAATGCACAGACAAAAATGTTTGGTTGTAGCTTACATTTCCAGTACAATGGATTAACATACTGATTTCTAATGCTGTCGGGGGGAAAATGTTGATTTAGGATTGTACTGTGTGCAGTGAGGACGCGGGCACCCTGATGGCTCACTACCACTCCTCCGCCGGGGGAATGCCCTGCTTTTGAAAAACATCAACTCTGAGGGGCACCTGGGTGGCTCAGTCGTTAAGCGTCTCCCTTCGGCTCAGGTCATGATCCCAGGGTCCTGGGATCGAGCCCCACGTCGGGCTCCCTGCTCGGTGGGGAGCCTGCTTCTCCCTCTGCCTCTGCCCCTCACCCCTGCTTGTGCTCTCTCTCTCAAATAAATAAATAAAATCTTAAAAAAAACAAAACCAACCCTGAACTCTGGAGACCGCGGGAGCGGAGCAGCTGGTGATATGGGTGCGGGCTCCTCTGCAGGGAGTACTGAGGTCCTGGCCAGAGCTGGCACTTGCCGTCTGTCTTCCCGCCTATCTCGGAAACACAAGGTGCCGTGTTTACGGAGTGCGCACCTGCACACAGGGTGCCCGTCTCTGTGTTGAGGGAAAGCTTCGAGAGGAGGGGCGGGGGAAAGGATGATGGACACTGGGAAAGATGCTGCAGTCATCAGGCTGAGAATTAATGAGGGTCCCCCCGCAGGTGCCGGCTTCTCATGCACCGGAGGAACGGTCTCGTCCCAGACACGGCAGACGACGTGAAAATGCACTGCAACAGAAAAGACGTTGCTCCTCTGGGGAGTCACGTCAGGAGAGTCACTGAGAGTTCACACAGATCTCAGAGATCTCCCCATAAAAGCTGAGTTTCACACTTCGTCCCATGTGGCAAGCACAGCCTGGGCTGCATGAAAAACGAGTTTTATGAGAGTACTTCTGATTTTTAAGAAGGCTATTTGGCTTTGTAACGGGGCAGCTTCCTGAAAGCACCGGGATCGTCGTTTTCACATACGGCACGTCTCAGGCTGGCTCGGCGCTCATCGGGGCCGCGTTAAAATCCGGGGAAACGGTACGCGTGTGACAAACCTTGACAAAAGCGATTGGGAGAAGATGCAGCAGCAAGAATTTCCCAGTTAAAGAGCTCGTCTGAAACATGTTATAAAACGGAGTGAGACTTTCTACGCTCCAGGCACGGCTTCCCTACTCACAGCACCAGCCCCTTCCTACACGCTTATTTACCACGCTGCTCCCCACCCCGGTGGTGGCAGGTTCTCCAAGGCCCAGGTCTCCGTGTGACCATCCAGTGACCCCGATGGCGCTTTCTCTTTTATTTCTACTTTTTCGGCAATATCTCACACGGTCACAAGACGGCACTTTGGAGCCTGACAGCGTGGGTCCCAATGCGGGCTCCTTCGCCGGCTCCCTCGGTGACCCTGGGCAATGCACTCAAGTTCTCTTTGCGACAGAACCCACAGCAGAGCGTTAGAGGGGCTTACAGATACATATATACACCTGCCACTTAGCAGCCTCTGTCGTTAGCGTTTCCACAGGCTGATCAGGACGATGGCTGGGGCTCAGTCGTCTTTTTAAGACCTAGGGTCCGTGACAGACCCCAGGAGCTGCAGAGGGCCGCTAAGCCGGCCACTGGTGCTCGCATGGCCGTGGCTGCTCCTGCCCTCTCGCTTCTCCCTCTTGGCTCGCCCCGGCCTGCTGGCGCCTCACCTCAGCCGGAGCCTGCCTCAACAGCTCTGCCAGCCGGCCACCACCTCCAGATTCATCCACCCTGAGCGTTCCTCGCCTTGCCCCCCGGACAAGAATGCGGGATGGCTCGCTCTGGCCTGACTCCCTCAACGCCCCTCCCACAGGACACGTGTCGTGTGATGAAGACATGATGCTACTTCCTCAGAAGACTACATTCTTCTCTCAGTTGGACACAGTTGACTTCAAAGTGCCTTGGAGCTTGCCCTGTTGCCGTGACACGGAACCATCAAGCTGGCCTCGAGAGCAGGGCCCCTGGAGTCAGACTGCCAAAATTCACACCCTGTTTGGGGGATCGCAGGCAACTTCCTTCAAGCCCCAGCTACCCCACCTGGAAACAGCTGCTGCAGTGTGTCTCTGACCACTGAAAAGGACTGGGTGGGTACACAGAAGAAGCTTTTCCCAGAGGCTGGCAGAGAACGGGGTTGACGGTCACATGCACCGAGAACAGGAGGTCCTTCTTCCTTGCCCAGAATAGAGGGAGGTGGATTCTCTTCCTCATGCCTTCTTCAGCTTCAGGGTCTCTCTGGACACAGGCATCATCAGACTGGAAATCCTGATTCGCAGGCTGTCTCTTCTCAATGTGTTTGTAATAAGTCATGTGTGTTTATAATAAGTCAAGTCATATAACAGAACGATGCCATATAAATATGCCACATGGTGATAAACAAGAGGCTTTCCCATAGTTCAGGAACAAGACTGAGGGTTTATGATTAGATATCTATTGAAGGTTGAAAAGAGGAACAGTTGTGGCCCTAATAAACCACAAGTGGCAACAGAAATAAGGAAAGACCCGTCGTTCTGCCCAAACCCTCACATGGACATGTGATGGAGGATATATTGACAAGCCTGACTCCAAAAGCACCAGGTGCTTATGTTCTGTTCTGCCTGAGCTGCCTGGGGCCAGTCTGGATGGGAATTTTTCATACAACAGATGAGGACCAACCAGTTATTTCTGAGACTTTAGACGGCTGTGTCTTGATGGTGCCAGCCCTGCTCCTCCCCTCCTCCCCGCTTCCAAGACACGCTAGCAAACCTACGCAGGGGCTTCTATTTGAGTCACTTCCTTGTGTTGTAATCCCACAGGAGACCTGATGGGCTGTTTTCTGGCCTGTTTTCCAGAATTCTATCCAGGAGCAGGCAGGCCAGGAAGATGCCCTGCCCACCATCTTTAACATGTGCTAGGAAGTAGGCTTTGTCCATAAAAAACAAAAATAGAAACAGAGTGACAAAAGACCATCATGTCATGGTCCTTTTGCCATTTTCTTCTCTTAGAGATAGGAAATGGCATTTCTACCAAGATCTGACTCTCTGCAAAGTAAAGGAAAAATTTGAATGTCTGTGTCTCATTTTCCTAGACCCTCCACTAGCCCCACCTCTCTAATCTCATTTAAAAAGCACCCCCCGCCCCACACCTGGATGGCTCAGTTGGTGGGCGTCCAACTCTTGATCTCAGCTCAGGTCTTGATCTCAGGGTTGTGAGTTCAAGCCCCACATGAGAGCCTACTTAAAAAAATTAAAAATAAATAATAAAATAATAAAAAAAAAAAGCACCCCTGCCCCAACTAGCTCCTCTCCTCTGGGGCCTTATAGGAGGTGTTTTCACTACTCTGACCCTCAAATCTCCCTCAGCTCCTGCTCTTCTGCCTCTACTCCAGCCTTCACTGGCCCCTTTCATGTAGGTCTTTCAGCTCTGTTTTCAGTTCCAGGAGAGCCTGGACTCGGTTTTACGCTTCTCTTCTACAAGTCCTGAGTACACCATCAATATATACTTTCTGACTGATTTTAAAATGCCCAAGCTTGACCTTTATAGAATGTCATCACTGAGTCATAAAATGATAACATTTCAAGTCTGGAAAGGACCTCAGATATTGTGTGCCAACCTCCCCTCTGACAGAGGACTACATCAACACCTGGGAGGTAACCTGTCCCTGGTCACATACTCAGCAATAGTCCAGGCAGGGGTGGGAGTTTGGCACCCAGGTCTGGGTGTCCCCTGTCCCCTCTAAGGTCTTGTCAGTGGCCTCATGGGTCAAATAAATGGGAAATCCAGCCTTTGCAAGCCAGGTGATAGAGACCTCCCCTCACTTCACAGAGCCTGAGCGTTAAAAGCTGTTTAAAACTTATTCTCAGGGCGCCTGGGTGGCTCAGTCGTTAAGCGTCTGCCTTCGGCTCAGGTCATGATCTCAGGGTCCTGGGATCGAGCCCCGCATCGGGCTCCCTGTTTGGCGGGGAGCCTGCTTCTCCCTCTCCCTCTACTGTTCTCCCTGCTTGTGCTCTCTCGCTCTCTCTGTCAAATGAATAAATAAAATCTTTAAAAATAAATTAAAAAAAAAAAAAAACTTATTCTCAGAAGTTTGCTCAGTAAACACACTCAGTCCTCCAACACTGTGTCTACCCAAACAAGCTGCCTGTTTACTTTTCAGAAGGTGATGTTGAAAGAGTAAGTTCTTTTCAAAACTACAGGTAGTTAGCAATGCTTCCCAGGTAGTTTTGACTGAGTCTGTGTATACTCCAGCCATGATCTGCATACAGAGGAGGCAGCTTCATGCATATATATAAGAGATAAAAGGTTTAAACCCTTCTCTTAAACTGTTACTCTATTGTCAAGGTAGAAATTGAGTCCTGAGGGGAAAATGAACGTGAGAATTCTTAATTCTAAGTTCTCACATCACTGAGTAACTTTCCTTCCCCGTCCTCCTCCCTCCACTACTATGTCTGATTTGTGGCCAGCACTAAATCCAAATGGTCCATTTTTCAAATCAATCCTGGCTCAGAGGCATAAAGGTCGACCTTGAAGAAGCAAAGTCAGTCCTGTGTGCCAAAGGGGTTGTGATATTTGTAATTCAATGATTATAACCCTTAGCCAACCTTCCATTTTCCAGCGTAGGTCTACTATTTCCTCCCTTGCGTTGTTTTGCTCTGTAAGAAGAAGGCACTTTATCCAAAGACAAACTCAATGACCCTTTGCAAGTCCTGTAAGTCATATGTCATCCACAGATTTCCTAAAGGGATAATCTGTGTGTCCTAGACAAAAAAGGAAGTATTTTCCAGTTGCCTAAATGAGTATTAATGAACAGATATTCAGCAAATCTTTGGGGAGACACAAGGAAACCTCTGCATTGAGCGTTACGATCAAAGCCCAAGCAACATGCACAGTAGGCATCTGTAAATTTCAGACTATTTCAGAGGCATAATTTTCAAGTTTTGGCATCCATGAGAAATGTTTTCTATGACTCTGTTCTTCTGAAAAGTCAAAGGTCAGAGAGCCAACCCACAAATATAAATTATATGGTGGTCCCAATCTTTTGGAAGGGGGTCCTACGATTATGAGCGTGGTCCTACCGCAGCTAACTGCCAAACAGGAGCTAGACATGCAGACACACACGTCTCGGGATCAGAGGTGGGAAGAAAAGTCGACTGGGGCTATCACCTGTGCCTTGTTCCGCGGGACTCCAGAAAATCCCGCTGAACTACTTCTAAGGTGCAAAAGCAAACTGCTGTAAGGTCATCACACGAGGTGCTGTTGGGGCTTCATAGCTCGAGTACCGGGAGTCTCTGGCAGCCATTCTGCATTCTTGCATAAACGCCCCCCCCACCCCCAAATCCCGCTCTCCAACAGAAAAAGCCCTTTCAATAATGAACAGCCAGGTCTGTTCCACAGAGCACAGGAAAAACATGATAAACCGAGTCACACAGCCTTGGCTGTAAACATATTCTTACACAAGATTTCTACAGCTTCATATAAACAAAACACGAGCTATTAACCACTTGCAGAACAACCACCAAAAAAAAAAAAAAAGCACCGGGTTTCCTGCAATTACGCTGCAATGTTTTACAGTGTAATTTTATTTATAACTGAAAAAGAGTAAATAAACAAATATATAAAAAGTCCAACAGACCCCTCCCGCCAAAGGCTTATTCTGCAAATTAACTTTGCAGTAATAAAATGTGTGCGAGCTGGACCCCTTCCTCGGGGCTCTGTGGCACAGGCAGCCAAGGCAGGTATATGGCTGAGAAAAAACAAAGTAGGGCATTTTCCACCTTTAGCCAGGGATGTTAATTGAAATTTGGCAAACGTTTAAAGATTTCTCTCTCCATGTTCAAGAAGGAATTAAAACCAGTTGAGCTGGGGGAAAATCAACATCTGTTACTGACTTGCACTCAGAACCACAATGAAAAACATTCATAATTAAAGCGCTTTTGCTTCCCTGCTGGTTAGATCTGTAATCTTGGGTTAAAAATATAAACGCAGAGGCTCCTTATTGTCTTTGGGGCATTCTTCTTACAGCTGCTTGTAAAAAAGGTAGTTTATGCTGGGCTGCATTTTTTTCCCGTTGGAAAAACAATATCAGGAAACAGATTTGCGTAGAAAGATAGGGGATGACAGCAGAAAGCACCTACGCAATTGAGGCTGGTTTTATGAAGCTATGAAACAGTAGTCAAGAAGTGTTTTATATTTGGGAGTTAAATACACTTTACAGCTGTGTAAAAAACCAGAGCCATTTTGGGCTGAACACAAACATTCCAATGTCTACAAGGTTTACTTATGTCGAGCAAGCCGGGCAGGTTTCTATCAACTTGGAGGGATTTGTGTGTTCCACAGAACGGCGTTGAAAAGCCTTCCACATCCAGTCATTTCCCCTTCGACACGCAGAAATTCCATCCAGAAAATCCAATCTGCTCCTGTATGTGCACCCTGGCTATTGAACCAACGTCCTAACTGATCTGCCAGTAGCGTCCAGTCTCGTGCCCTCCAACCTGTCCTCCTTCCACTGCCAGATAAACATTCTCCCAAATAGCTACAGTCCATAATATCGCTCTTCTTTGATTGCCTAAGTTACCACTCGTATTAAAAATGCCTCCCCGCTGCCAAGTCTATTAAACACAAATTCCCTAGCCTAGCACTTAAGGCTGTTACATCTGTGTGTACGTGTCGCGAATCTAATACACCAACCAAGCTGGTGTGTGTACACCATGGTCCCCACACCATCTTCCTGCCCTCTGGCAAGGTTTGGGGGCTTGGAATCCATAACACAACACCCACTCCGCCGTATAACCCTTACCTGCCCTCATCCCTGTAGGCCTCTCTCGAATGCTCCTCATCCCCAGGTAATTAAATATTAATTGGATTGTTCCCAAGTAGAAGGGACTGCTCCTTTCTTTGACAATTACAACACTTGATTTTAGGCTCTTAGGTTCAGGGTCTTCTAGCTTTATTTACACACTTGTCTTACTCTGCAACTAGATTCTGGTCCCCTGGAGGGCAGGGATTCTTTTCTCATCTTTCATCCCCTCCCTGCGGCACTCAGAACTGGGTCTTCCAGGAAGAGCATCAGACCCAGTTCCTTGGTTGTCGATATTCTAGAGAGCTGGTGGAACATTTTCTGATTTTTATCTGACATGCTGCTGCTAAGGTAGATGCAGATGCTTTGATGCCATTATTGTATGAGCTACACTCATACTCGCTTTCACCAATATAATGCGTAATTTGGTTAAACAGATTTGCCCGGCGTGGGTTCTAACTAGAAGGGTAGTCTTCATTAGTTCCTTTTCTTGGTCAGGCCAAGAGGGAATTAACTGCTGCTACCCATCAGTTAACATTGTTTTGGAAGTATCTTAAAACAGGGCCTCGCCTTGGAAGGTGCCCATGAGCCAGCTCTGGCCCCATTCGCACACCCCAGACCCACTCGAGTAAAGGTGATGGGAAAATCCCAGGGAGGGGAGACCAGAGGGCAGAAAACTGTACACTCTTAGCAGAGCACGAGGCCTTTTTTTTTTTTTTTTTTTGAGGTTTTGGAAAAGAAGTCTAGATGGTTTTCTTTCAAAGTGGTATTGGTTCAGCACACCTCTCCCTTCCTTCACCGCCCCTTCAGGAACGAAAACCAGAAGTGCTGAGGGAGCTATGATGTTATTTCTGGCCTCAACAAGAGCGGGAAGTGCCATAAATCTCTCGAGAGAGCAGAGGCTCATGGGATTTCCAGAACCAATCCACCAATTTATGAGGATCAGATTATTCAGCAGACATCTGAGCCTTAGGTCCTTATGAAAAACATTAGTATGTGGGAACATTCCTGTCATTTAGGAAAAGGCTATTCTTTCAGGGTTCCCCGCTTATTAGAAATATGCCTGACATCGAGGGAAAAACATCAAAGAAGTATAGCCTGAGTCAGGCCAGTCAGCAAACCTTTCCTTTAATTTTAGAATGACTTATCTGGAAAATTGCTAGTGGTTCAGCGGGCAACAATAAACAGGAGAGATGGTGTGGCATGACAGGGGTTTTGCATCTGGACAGGAATGTTGCTCAAACAGCCTTCAGGTCATCACGACTGGCCTTGGCAAATATGAAACAGCAGTGGCTTGCAAACTAGGTCTGTGGCCTGATGCTGGGCTGGCGGTAATAGAATCACCTGGAAACTGCTAGAAGCTCCCAATTCCCGGCTCTCCCCCTCACATTTGACTAAATTTAGAGTGGATCCCAGGGATCCATATTTTTAGGATGTTCCCAGACCGGGAAAAATTGGGGAACTACTGAAATACAGTCTATCATGACAGAGGTAGTCAATGACTTAAGATCATGTCTTCGTTCTGAGAGTCCTCGACTGTATATTGCCCCTGAAAACCTGTCCCTGCCCCACCGTGCCCAGGAAATGGTGCCACCACCCACTCACAGCTGCTCCAGCAAGGAACCCAGGAGTCACTCCTGCCTTTCACTCTCCATCTCCTCCTCTAACTCCCGTAGGCTCTACCTCCCAACACCCCACGTCCCTCCACAGCTCCACCCTAAGCCCTGGTTCTATCGCTGCCACCTTTCCTGGAGGGTTGCAATAGATACCAACTGCCCTTTCTCCATTCTTAGCCTGTCCCCCAGCAGTCATTCATCAGTCAGAATCATCTTTTAAAAATGTAAGGCAAACCATGACATTCCCCTGTATAAAATCCTCCAGTGGCCTCCCATTATACTTTGAAAAAAGGGCCAACTCTTGCCAACTGGGCATTTTTCTCCCTCCCTATCCATCTGAACCATACACCCGCTTTCTTTTTCTTCATCTAAGAGGTACTGATTCTTAAAACTCAGAGTGAGTATCACTGCCTCCAAGAAGTCCTCCGTGACTCCTCCCTCCAAGGCTGGACTAGGTGTCCCTTCCTTCTATGTACACGCCAAGCTGGTCTCCATCAAGGAACTTAGCATCCTGTGTGGGTTTCATCATCTGTCTCTTCCCCACTTGTCTCTGGGCTACTTGAGGATGGGGGTTATGGCTTTTATCTTGGCACATATGTCTGGCCCATAGTAGGCACTCAAATGTTTGTTCTGCATATTAACAAGAATACCTCTCCTAGTTATTCCTGGAAAATAGTCATCCTAGAGGAAGAGGATGTACTGAGTACTCCTGAAGGGCACACAAATGAATCACATTTCATATTTCACATTTCCAGGGGTCACAGAGGAGAGCAACCAGGAGCGTGCTTTGGAGAAAGGCAGACCTGGGTTAAGATCCAGGCACCCAAACTTACTAACAGCGTGCCCTTGGGCAAGTTACTTAACATCTCTGACCTTTCGGTTTCCATTCAAATATAAAATGGGGATGTGAAAAATGTGCTCAGCAAAGGGCACAGCACTTCCTAGGCGTCCCCACATGGTGACTACCATTGTTATTCCCTTCTTTTTTTTTAAGTAGACTCCACACCCAGCGTGGAGCCCAACATAGCGCTTGAACTCACGATCCTGAGCTGAGATCAAAAGTCAGATGCTTAACGGACTGAGCGCCCCAGGCACTCCTAACATTCTTCTTCTCATTCCTCCAGGTGGGTGCACCACAGGCTAATTCTGATGCCCCTTGCCAAGCTGGGGTAGGGGTCACAGGGTCTTTCTTCAACTGTTTTCATAACTATTTTATTCCATAAGTCCTATCTCCTGATCAGTTTTCCTCCTTAAGTGATCTCTATTTTAACAACATTTCTGGGGCGCCTCGTTGGCTTAGTTAGTAGAACATGTGACTCTTTCTTGATCTTAGGGTCATGAGTTTGAGCCCTATGTTCGGTGTAGAGATTACTTAAAAAACAAACATCATTTCTTAAAAGAAATCTACTGGCTATAGAATTCAGTCATCCGATTCCACTCTACTCAGGGGAGACTCTGATGGGCGACTCAGGACACACCTTACCCCTTCTGCCCTTCTCCCTCCGGTGGGCACGTTTCCACTGTCCAGTGTCACTAACACTATTGTCCTTACAACTGCCCACACTTCGCTAAGTCCCTAACGTGGAAGGAACACCAGGTTAAAAGTCTGAACCCTTTCTCTCTCTCTCTCTCTGGATAAGTTTTGCCAGCCTTGTTTCTTAAAACGTCAAGCATTAAACTGCTTTTATCTCACTAATTAATAATTAGCTTTGGCAAGCAAGAAAGTAAAAGGCACAGCTGGATCATTCTCAAAAATAAATTGTAATAATAAAATCCCAGATAGTGTACTAGGTTTAACATGCAAGGAGATGTGTAAATGCCAATAAAGCAGAAATCACAAGCTAGGTGTCTTTCCTTGGGTGATGGAGTCAGTGGGAGAGTTTCCATTACTCCTCCCGGACGGGGGTCCATGCCCTGGGGCGGACGGCAGGTCCCCACAATGGGCGCTCTATACTTGAAAGCCCTTCAAGACTAGAGGCAGTCTTTTCTCCTGCTGCTTTGTAGCGTGGAAATCCCAGCTAGTGATGACTTTATGGGTTTGTACGGTCTAGACAAGAGGGTTACTCTTTGGTGAAATTGCTCCTCGGGGAGGTTACCGTAAAAATTCCCATACTACTAATCACCACTCGGAAGGGCAGGCTACCGAGAGGACGCTGGCCTTTGGCAGGGGCTGCGTTTGGAGAGCCAGTACGCCCAGCTTTATCACCGACTACGTTTATTTTCTTCCCTGTCAAAACAAGGACAGGAAAAGGGGACAAGAGCCCTAGCGAGAAAAATCAACTCAAGGTAACAAGGGAGGACGAAGAATGAAGGCTGCCCAGAGCTCTGACAGAGAAGGCGGGGCTTTCTTGGAGAAATAGGGGAATGCCGACCCTCTTTCTGCTTTATGTTTTCTACGTAGGTTGTTTCGGCTTTCTCTGCATCTTTAGACCGTTAGAAGGGAGTGCATACAGATCCGGTGGTCTGGACTGGGTATAGGGGGAAATACCTTAAACACCCAAAATACCTTCGATGTGGTGCTAAAACCCAGAGGAACGCACAACTATTTTCACCTCAGGTTTTAAGGGACTGATAGAGGTGGGTGTTTGTACGTGCTCCTGTGATACTTGGAAGAAATCCTTTTCACCCACCCCAGGACGGAGCCAAGAGAAAATACCTGCGTAGAAAGCCTGGGACTCTGGTTAGCTACCTCTCTGGGAGGAAAGACGGGCTTCTGGGAAGGGAACTCAAGGCCTGGATTCCTGCGGGTCACATCCAAATGCAAAACAAGTTCTAGGAGGAGATCCTCTTCTCCAGAAGCCCTTCCAGACCACGCCTGCCTGGCACAGGGGCCTTCTCTGCCCTCTGGGCCCCTCCCTGCCCTGCTCTCTTACCATCTGGCATGGATACGGATTTCTCACTGGCGTCTTATTTGTTGGGACCAGTCTCTTCTCCTTCCCACTGAGTTGCTTAGGGTATAGACTGTACCTTTTCCCACCAGGACGTCATCCTGATGGACCCAGGGATGGTCTTGCAAGCTAAGTGCTCAGTTATCCCCGAGGACGGATAATTGATCAAACAAAGGAGAAACTTCTAGCACCCCCCCCCCCCCAAAAAAAGGCAAATAGAGAAAAAGCATTTCTTCCTCTTTATGGCTAAACTCTAGTAAAGGACCTTGTGCTTATTCTGGGGATGGGAGTCTGGGAATGTTCTGGGATCTGCAGGCCCAGAAGGCATTGCATGGCTACGGTCTGCTGAGGTCTCGTGAGGGGAGAACTCTGAATCAAACACAACTGGCTATGAAAACACACTCATATTTCGTAGTGGCTGGAGTGTGACAGAGACGGAAACGACACGAGTAGGAACAGGAAGCTTGGACTCTGCTTTCATCCAATTTGGCGACATGAGCTTGAGCCTGTCATTCTACTTGTATGAGCCTGTAACACTGTCCTTCAAATTTTCTGACCATGATCCAGCGAAAAATAACATTTTATATCACAACACAGAACTCGACATACTCACACATGAAACTAAGTTTCCCCAGACAATGCTTACACCTACTGAGTGTGAAGCACCCTATTTTTTCTTCTTTTTCATGCTGGTGATAGCTTACAATTACAACAACCAAGATGATGGCTGCCTATATCTGATGCTCTTTTAAGCCATGTTGGCCTGCCTCCTTTGCTTTCCTCAGTCAGGAGGAGTTTGGGGCAGAAACGCACCTCCTAATTTTAGGGGTGTTAAGAAACGACGACTTACATAATAAAACCACTGCATCACCCACCTGCCACTCTCTTCCAAGAACTCTCTCCCTTGCGATGAAGGAGGGAATGGAGCTGCTCTCCCATCTCTGACCATCATTTTATTATTTTTTTTAAAGTTTATTTATTTAAGTAATCTCTACACCCAACATGGGGCTTGTACTCAAGATCCCGAGATCACGAGTTGCATGTTCCTCTGACCATCATTTTAAATGGAGCAAGAAGTGGAACTGAGTCTCTTCACCCAAGCTATAGAATCTCTGTCCTTTCTCGGCAACAAGTACCAATGGTTTGAGGCATCCCCAGTTTTAAGACATTTACTTTTACCAATTCATCTTTGTCAGTCTCCCATTCTTTTGAATATACCAAAGACATTGGTACCAAACACCAAAGACTGGGAAGATGAACATGTTACAGCTAAATTGAGGTCGTTCAGAGTATTTCAGAGACAGGCACTTTGAATTGTTTTCTACATAATCTTATTTTCACATCCCCTTGGGCCAAGCCAGAGGAGAAAGCAACTGTTTGAGAACCTGATCTGCCCCCGTGTGTTTACCATAGCTTCACCATCTCTTTCTGGAGAGATTTTGAGGGACCATACTACCCGTTGTTTGACATTCGGCTGGCATCAAGGGCATGGTTCATGGTCCTGGGATGCAGTCAATTGGCCCATATGGGAATGAAGCCCAAGGCCTCAGGCGCAGTAACACTGTGCTGGGGTCACCTGAACTAACTTCAAGCCACAGAGTTCCAGATGGCGAGCATCATGAACCCAGGGAAGACGGTTTCTACACAAGACTGTAAAGAACCAGCATGCAGACCCGATTCATATCTTCCTCTGTCAGTGAGAAGAACCAATGACAACTATTAATTGGGCACCTAAGTAACAATACAGTTTATTATGTTAATAAATTCAGGCCACTCAGAATGCTTTTGAGACAAGAACCTGACATTGCTCTGAAGGAGCCATAAATTGCTACCTTCTGGAAGATTACAAAAGAGGCAAAATGTTCTGAGAAAATATCCACTCACTTTTGACTATCATCTTTCCAAAATATATAATCATATAATAGAAAATACAGACAAAGTGAACAGAAATTCTAGGAGGCTGTGAGATGCTATTTTTAAGAGTGACTGCTACCGTGAACATGAAACTCCTTTCAAGTTTAAATATAGCATAATTTATTTTCCAGTTTGCCTTCCTTGCTTGACAGAATTAAAGGGACGAAGTTCCTCACTGTGCCACATCGATAGCTTTAGCTCAAGGGCTCCCACGTGACAAAGGACGAGCTTTCTAGTCCTGGCAAACCTTCCTCTTATGATGATGCCAGGAAATAGATCTTTGTGGAGAAGCAAAAAAAAGAAATCCTTTTTGGAAAATTTATTACTGATTCATTTTAGGAAACACGGCTCTATAGATTATTTACACGTGTGTTAACTGGATTCTACCGAACTTTTAATTTGCTGTGTACTTGCCAAGTACCCTGTATTAATTACCAATGGCGTACGCATGCTTCTGTAACGCAAGCTTATGTCGTTATCCCAGAGCCTCGGATTGATTTCTGAAGAGAATTTTTTTTTTTTTAATTAATTATTTATTTTTTAAAGATTTTATTTATTTATTTGAGAGAGAGAGAATGAGAGACAGAGAGCATGAGAGGGAGGAGGGTCAGAGGGAGAAGCAGACTCCCTGCCGAGCAGGGAGCCCGATGCGGGACTCGATCCCAAGACTCCAGGATCATGACCTGAGCCGAAGGCAGTCGCTTAACCAACTGAGCCACCCAGGCGCCCGATTTCTGAAGAGAATTTTAAAATCCCAATGTTTGTATTTGCAGTTACTTCATAATTTTAATTTTATGGTTTTAGTTTCCAAAAGGGGCTTATTCATTTCCAGGGGGAAAATAAAAACAAAAACCAACCAACCCTCCAGGCTGTGGTGCGTTGTCCACAGGTGGTGGTAGGAACCCATCTAGCCTGTTACAACCAACTCCAGGCCAGGCCCCTCTGGCAGGTCACTTGCAACTGAGCTGCAACGTTTTAATTTTATGTTTTTAAAAGTTAATGATTTGTCAAGTTTTGTTAGTCTTAAGAAAATAATTTCCTTTAGGTACCACATAGCATATTCTAAATCACACACACATATGTTACTGAAACCAAGTGGCTTTAATTAAATAAGTTTTTCAAAGACTATTTCCTTTTAATGGCAGTGAAATACTGTTCAGAGCATCTGAGTGCTCTGCCAAAATTAACTTTATTGAGTTGAATTTTAGGGAGACTTTTTTTTTCATGGGATGAGACTTTCAACATGATTATGGTCTAGAACTTCATGTAATTTTAGAAAGTAGTCATGTAAGGGGATGGCATGGGGGCCTGTTCAAAATACAGGATCATGATGTGTCCCAAAAACATCAGCCAGAATGGAGTGCCCGGCACTGGTCCTTGTGTTTGTGACCATACAGGAGTTCAGCCTAAATAACGCCACACGGTTCTCCCTGGCGGACAGAAAGGGCAACAGGGGCCAACGGAAAAGCACGTTGAGGTCCTTGCCACCCCTGATTTTAAGGTTCTATGCAATTGTTTTCCTGTCAAACTTTGCGACTGGAATTTTAACCATGCAGTTACGCAGCCTATAGAGAGCTTGAGAAATCTCACACAGAAAACACCTTTTTCACTATTTGCTAAAAGAGAAATCTGCTTTACACATGTTTTTTTCTTGTTACTTGGTATTTCTTGTTATTACGGCAATTCTGAAAAATGTATCTATTTTAAAACTAAAAAGCCCCCAGACCCAGGCTGTAAAGAGACATCTTAGCTGGCTGACAATGACAGGCACTCTCTAGCTACTTTATCTACTTTATTCAAAATTACTTGACGAGAGGAAGAACAGTTTTTCTGAGTGACTTGTTCTCAGGCCTACCTTGGCTGCCTTTTTTGCCTTTAGGAAAAAAAAAAAAAAGTAATAATTGGGTGCCTACGTAGAAAACATAGCACATCATGGCATAGTTAAATCTCAGATTCCTACACAGTTGTCCCCCAACCAACTTCAGTTTCTCGGGGATGATTTTTTATGTGTGTTTCCATGCCAAAGAGACCATGAACTGGCTAGGTTTAAACAAACAAACAACTTATTGAGTCCAGTGGAGTGTGAAACACATCTTCGTTCTGGTAAGATCAAGCCAACTCATTGCTGGTCTTATGGATATAAATTAACACCAGCAACCAGTTTGCCAAGGAGGAATGATGTAAGCTTGGTGGCAAGCTGCTAGAAACCTCTCTGTCCCTGGCACCAGAGAGGGTCCAGCAGCCTAACTTTCTCCCTTCCTGTCAAATACTGCTTTCTTTTTAGTGCATCTCCAGGAAGTCTGCACAAAGCCCTGGGACAGGAGCTGGGAGATTCTGTACCTTGACTGTCTTTTTAGCAGGAACAAATTAGCTTAATTCTTTCCCATTTTTCTGCAGATTCTTTAATGCTGTGCAGCTGGATGTGCCTGGGGATCATTTTATTCTGAAAACTAGACCCACATGGAAAAGACATTAAAATAAGTTTGTTGCCGTGATACCCATGAAGATGAAAGGGCTTCTCTGATTTTAAGATGCTGTATTTTAGATGGGAGGGAAAAGAAAAGCCTTCTTTGGAAACACAGACATTTGGCCGGGCTACAAATTCATCAGGTGTTAAATCCCCATCACCTTTGCAGTAGAGGTGTCCGGGGGAACCGCTCGTCTGTTTGTTTATTCATGTTTCCAGTTTTCCAGGCTTACAATCCATTGCTCTCTTTAGCACTCTTATTTCGGCTCTGGAACTTGCTTTCAAAGGAAAGTTACTGAGAAGTGTGCACTGATGGGTGCCGGCATACGAGTGAGCTCTGGATCTTGGCTTAAAGAGACTGCATTCTTTTTTTTTGGAGGGGGGGATAGGGGGGCTGAAGGAGCACAGCGCAGTCTTCATGTGTGCCCTTTAAAATAATTTTATCTTATGATCGCTCCTGATATTTTTTTGGCCAGTGCAGAGACCCCTGCTGGGCCAAAAAACAAGCAACTCGGACTGAGAGCCAAAGCCTTGACACGAACTGTTTCCAGCAGGAGGAGAAATAGGACTGTCAAGACTTTTAAGATTTCTTGTGGGAATTCTTAACAGTGGACATATTATTTTTCTTGAGTTTGATTAAACACAGTTAATAGTAGAGATGACATTTTGGTTTATAACTAAGCGTACATGATTAAGCAAGGTATTGCTAAAATGGTAGGCCTCAAAGATATTTTCCTTAGAAGGTAAATTATAGATACCTCTGTCACTGCAAATATTACATCCGAAGATAAGCTGCTTTTGAGTGATTGCCCATGATAGAAACTGGGTTTATTTAGAGTTTCAGAGGATAGAACTGAGCTGCTTTAATTTTCTTCCCTGAAAAATTCTCAACATAACGAAGCACTCATCTCATGGGGAGCAAAACGTTTTGGCTGTTGGAAGATCCTGATGCTAGAATTTTCTATCAGGAATCCTTTTAGTCATTAACCAATTCTAACTGTGACCTAAAACAAAGCGTTTGGCAACTAGCTCTGCTTGCCCTCTTCTTTCCTCTTTTCTGCCTGCTTTATTTCTTCATCTAGTATGTATTGCAATTGTTTTGACCATGCTATTGGTTCCTCAGGGCTCCTAAGAAAGCTGAGAATAAGGGATTCCACTTACTGTCAGTCTTCAATGGAGAGGAAATTCCAGAGATTTTATTACTCAAAGGACTGCATGTATTTACTTCCTTTGTTCTTAAATGGATTGTTTACAGCAGAGGAAACGCTATTTGCTCGCTCAAGCAGTGGGTGGAAGCTGTGGGCTCCTGTTCCTCATTTCTGCCCGGGGCCACCAATTCTTTTTTAACTGAGGCAAGTACATCCACAGTGCAGTGCACAGATCTCAAGGGTATAACTGAGAAGTCTAACAAATAGATCCCTTTGTGTAACCAACATCTCAATCAAGATATGGACCATATCACACCAGAAAGTTCTCTTGTGTACACACCCCTCTCTCGCACTCCCTGAGTCAACCACTGTTCTGACGTCTGTCACCACAAATTGGTTTGCCTGTACTTGAATTTCTTATGCACTTTTTTGTGTCTGCCTACTCTCACTCAGTGGAAGGTTTTTCTTTGAGATTCACCCATGTTTTTTGGTGTAACATTACTTTGTTCCTATTTATTCCTAAATCTGTATTCCACTGTATGGACAGATGACGATTTGTTTACCCATTTACCAACAAGTGAATTAACCATCTGGGGCTCTTGTGAATAAAGCTGCTCTGTGCATCCTTGTACTTGTCTTTTGTGGACATGGTTTCACTACTCTAAATTCCTGGAGTGGAATTGCCAGGCCAACTTCACTTTGGCTTTGGAGCCCTGAAGAAGCTATGTGGTCTCCGCGCGTCTCGCCCCCCTCAGCTGGGTGGAGGAACAGTGACATCTGATGCTCTCACCCCTCCTCAGGGCAGCTCTGAGGATGTTCTCTGCCCTTCACAGGAAGGAGGGCAGGGAGTTTCCAAGATGCTGTCGTCAAAATTCACCTGGTCCTAAAGACCTTGAGATGACCTTTATGTGGCCCTATGACCTAGAGATATCTTATTAGTGCAATGTGTAGTTCCACCACATCATAAAGGGCCCTGAAAATGAAAAAGAAGCTCAAAGCGGGTGCCCCCTGCCTCCGACTGCAGTGGTGGCTGGGCCTGTGTGGCCATTTCCTTCAACATGTGGGGGGACAGAGCTCGTAAGGAGTGTATTTGTTAGAAACATTCAATATTCCATTTTCATAGTGCTTTGAATTTCCACAATTAAAAGGGCTATTATTATTATGTTTACTAAAATAACAAAACAAGATCTAAAAATCTGTGAACCGGCTACCTCTTTACTTCTACCATCCCTGGTCGTAAAGTGGTTATCTTAAATGCTCCCATATTAATAACATATAGCGTCTTTTTTGTTTTCAGATAGGACCACCCCTGTCCCCCGCCCCACCTTCCTTCAGAAAATGTGTCTCTGCCCAGAGCAGGTCATTAGCAAATACCACCTGTAATGCACATTCCTGGAACCAGCCTTTTCTGAGGTTAGTGCAGACCAAAAATAAACATGCACGAGCGGTCCTGGCCAGGGCTGGTGAAATCCTGTCTGCCCGAAAGGGCAGGATTCAGTTAAGAGCAAAAAGTGTTTTCTTTGTTTTGAACGTGCGATTCAGCTACTTCAAGCAGCCCTAACTAGCCGGCCTACACTGGCCGTTCCCACCATTGCCAGCAGACAGTTCCTGAACATATGGGGCTTCTATACCCCTGCAGAGTCTTATGCAGAGTCGGGCCCTTCCAAAGCCAATGTCCTTTCTGAGCTGGTGGTTTCAATAGAGACCGTGTTAACACAAGGGGATCTTCCCATCCCTCTATCTCGTTCATCTTCACAGTGAGGTAGGATTGCCTCCCACATGCAGATAAGGAAACTGAGACTTGGAAAAATTTAAGGCCAACACTCTCTCCAGCAGCAGAACCGAGATTTGAAGTCAGATCCCTCTGATGCTTAAGGCTCTCACACCTTTACTGCTACACTCCCAGAGTTTTGAAAGGTGACCCAGAAAACCCCAGATTCACTAACACCTTTTGTTAACATATCCAGGTCTGATCACTAAAATTCCCTAAGCTGACATTCGCTAATGATCATGGAGTAGAAAACTGTCTGCCCCAGGTCACTTTCCCACTGATCTCACCTCATTCCAACTCCTTTGGAATGTGCGTTTGCCTTACAATATCTAAGACATTTTATGGGTGTGAATATACAGCTTGTAGCTGTGCTAAAACAGCACAGAGGGCATGACGCCGTTTGTATCGCTCTTGTCTTACTAATCACCCGTGCTGATAATTTAGGCCATCTGTGTTTGTGTCATGTTCATTACGTGTCTGTCCTACATGTGTATGACTGGCTTCTACTAAAAGATGTAAGTTCTAATCCACAAGAGCTATGCCTTATGCTTTTCTGTACCCACAATACCTGGCACTGCACCTATACCAACATAGATACTTAGTAAACTGTGTCGAATGAAAAGATGCCCAGTCCTGGTGCCGTGGAAAACAGTGGCTATGCCATTTGGGAACCACTTGAACTTGGGCAAGGTATCATCTAAGTAAGACTCAGTTTCTTTTGTCTTTAAAGTGGGGTTGATAATGGTGAATGTGAATGCTTTTGTGCACTATAAAGTGCACTAGAAAGGTCTAATCTATTATTATTACAGATCACCACTGATTTCATTGTTTTCTTCCAGTCAAGAAAGAGTTTTGTTTAGGAAGGTTTCTTGTAAGTTGTGTAGTTACGGAAAAGTAATTGAAATACTACTTCGTTGTTGCCATCCTTACTCTTACCAACACTTTGAGAGGTGAGAGGAGATGAAAAACAAGTAGCCACATAAGACGGTGGGGAAGGAAGCAGAACTAGCCTCAAGATTGGAGCATGACCCTCAGGAAGCAGCACAGAGGTTTTTACGAGTCAATCAAAAAAGAAGATGAAAGAACAATGATTAGACCAAATTAGAATATAAACAAACGAGCAAAAAAACCATGGGCCAGGAAAGGGTGTGTTAGTGACCCTGAACATAATGCAGGCCAGATAATACAGCAACATCTTGTCATTCTCCAGCAACAAGATGGCACCTTTATATGAAAAGGGAAATGTAAATCGATGCCATTTTCTTAATAGGAAGATTTTGGGGAATGTTTCTTTGGCATGGTCTCTATACTCAACTCTTTAGGGCAGAACCTGTGAGAAAGACCAAACTATGGCTTCAGGCATTCATAAGTAGGTCACAAAATTCAGTCACGCTGAAATATTTTCCTTTTCTTTTCTCGTTTTCCACCATGAAACAGAATAGGATTTCTCTCTTTGAGGTTTTTCCTTCTATTTCCTCCTTCTCCTTGGGTGGGTGAGGGGAGGTATGTTAGTTTAGACCTCACCTTAGTTATCTTTCTCTGAGATTTTCTGCTTCTATTAAGCCTACTTAAGTTTATTTTGTCTTCTAAAAATAAAGGCATGGCAGGGGTGGGGAGAGTCCACCTCAACTCCATTTAAATAGTTTCTAAATGTCAAGTAAAATTTTATCAGTCTATATTGCAGTGTAATTTCCATCCTGAGAGAAAAATTAAGACTTTTTAAAAAGACCTGCTGTGGATCAGGAACTCCTGGAAATTTTAAAATCTTATAACCTGAACAGCTTATTGCAAAAGCCATAAAGGAGTGTTAAGGGTCTACTGTAAGGCCAAATAGCAGGAGACACAGAAATACGAAGTAAAATGACACAACATAAAAACTCAAATTATGCATTAATAGATATTATCTGTGACTTCACACTCATTATAGGGAGCCTAAACAAGAAAACAAAAAAATTGGTTTAATTTCCTTGGGTGCCTTTCTCTGGTTTAATATTTGAATCCCCCCCCCCCCGGCCGAGTGGGCCAAAATATATATACAAATATTTTCCAGGAGAGACTATGCAATGCTATTATAACCAGAAATCCAGCCAACTCTTTCCATGGCTTCTCCATTAAGACATAAGCGAGCATCTGTCCAGTCCCACTGGACCCATCTCTGGAGTCTTAGCAGGCAAGGTGGAAATATGTTAACCCAAGCAAGAAAACACACGGCTATGACAACTAGACTGATCACATTTTAAAAGAGCGCTTTCCCAACTTGGGCTATAGGTTAGAATGATCTAGTTTGAGAGAGCTTTTAAAAACTCCCAGTACCGAAGCCCCACCCACATAATGAATCAGAGTTTCAGGGATGGAGCCGAAGCAAAAAGTGGCTTAAAAATCCTCCAGGTTTGGGTGGGTGGGGGTGGGGTGCCTGGGTGGCTCAATCAGTAAAACATGTGACTCTTGATCTTGGGGTTGTGAGTTTGAGCCCCATGTATGGCACAGAGTTTACGTAAAAAAAAAAAAAAAATTACAAAAATCTTCCAGGTGATTTTGACGGAGAGTCACTTTTTTAAGAGATTCAGGGGCAAATATGGGGGGGGGGGGGGGGGGGGGGGGAGAAATTACTTTCTTAACTAATTTACAGGCACTGATAACCAATACAATCTGCAAAAGCTATAACCTTTAGGATGACCTTCTTCCTCCTCCAGAAAAGATAATTAAATTAATTTGAAGAAAATAAATTCATTAAACTCTTTTTTGGAGGGTAGGGGGCCATCAATAATCCTGTTTATACTTCCCGTTATGTGCACTAAACAGTTGTAGTTATAAAAGTAAAACAGACTCATCTTAGTAAATGGGAACAAAGAGAAAGGAGAAAATAACACCCATTTTCCGATCATATTAAGATAACCACAGTTAACTGTTTTAGAGTAAAAAATAAATTGGGATCATGCTGCACATGTGGTTTTGTAACCCAATAATGTGAAAACCTTTCCGTGTCATTACATAGTCACCTAAACATTGCTGTGAATGACTGCAAAGCAATCCATTGTTTGAAACGGCCATTATTTATTGGTGACTGAGGTTTGCTTTAGGTTTATTCACAGACACAATTAGGACCGTGATCCCTTGAATGACAAAGTAAGATTAATCTGATAACTACTGAAAGGATAAACCATTGGTATAATGGTAAAGAGAGAGCGGGTGTGGTGGGGGTGGGGTGCTGATAGGTAGCATTTGCTAATTTGATTGGTGTAAATAGTCCCACCATGGCCAATTTCAAGATGATCCTTCTAACAATGGGTTTGCAAACCTGAATATTTAACAACTGGCTCTCTGGAATCAGTTCCCGCTCATTCTTAAAGAAAACCCTGGCTAAACCAAAGTGGTTAGTTCTCTACTATTTGAATGGTAGAATGGGAGTTCTGTGAATGAAAGTGAACCACAGTTCCAGTTATCTTAACATGCTGTTGTATTTTGGGATTGGAACTGTCAAGCTGGTAACTGGAGCAGCTAGATGGCTGAAGGTCTAATAAGAGTTTTCTAAAAGGTCTTAGTGTGGAAAGTGCAAGTACACTGGAAAGACCACATTTTTTGAATAGACAGACGTGGGGCTTTGTGAAGTTAACCTTATTAAAGCCTCTATTTCTTTAATCTGCATATGGGAATAATAATGTCTCAGTCGAGCTGGTGTTGGGATTAAAAACATCATACATCAAATATACAGTAAGCATATAATAAACGCTCTACAAATGTTAGCTGTCTTTCCCCCTTAGTAATTATTACCTCTAAGGAAATGGGTATGAATTCTTTTGACACTTTATTTGCAGGGAATTTAATGAAGTTGATCTTTAAATTATGTATCTTTATGATTTAAACCAGGGGTTGGCAAAATATGGCCTGTGAGCCAAAACTGGCCTTTTTTTTTTTTTTTTTTTAAGATTTTATTTATTTATTTGATATATAGACAGAGACAGCATGAGAGGTAACAAAAGCAGGCCGAGTGGGAGAGGGAGAAGCAGGCTTCCCACTGAGCAGGACCCTCGGATCATGACCTGAGCCGAAGGCAGACGCTTAACGACTGAGCCACCCAGGCGCCCCAAAACTGGCCTGTTTTTATAAATAAGGTTTTACAAAAACTTCTAGTTTTGAAGGAACACACCATGCCCGTTCATTTATAGAGTTCTACGGCCGCTGTCATGCTACAAGGCAGGACTGAGTTGCTGGAACGGAGACCACAGGGCCTAGAAAGCACGAAATATTTACTATTTGGTCCTTTACAGAAAAGGTTTGTTAACTCATGATTTAAGCCATTCTAACTTTCCTTAAGTGAATACTTTCTTTTATATTTACATATACCTAGAGAGATATATATATTCAAAAAAACAAAACAACTTAGGATAGAAAATGAAAAAGATGAGGTAAGAAGATTCTCCTAGGATTTAGAAATTGCAAAATAAATATTAGGTCGAAGAATACCTGAGAAATACTTGAAACTCCAGGATAAAGCTGAGCTCTAATTCAGTCAAGACAGTATATATTAAAGACTATTTTATAAATGAGATTTTCTACAAGAGGGACTATTACTTCTGGACCTGGAATACACCTTAAATGTGGAACTTGGAAGAGTGAATTCAGGAGGCAGAAACTTGGAATATTATTTATAACTTGGCAATGAAAGTGAACGAAGAAACCACATTAGTCAGGCAAAATAAGCTGATCTCTCTAACTACAGGTAAAATAACATTTCAAACGTTGAAAAATGTACACAATCAAAACTGTACAGAGTAGAGGTTTAAGCAACCATTTCCCCTAATTTTTGATGTTTACATGGAACGTTCTTCAAGCAGCAAATAAGTTACCAATGATCTTGACAGACTGAAATGATACATCTTTACCACAACATAAATTAATTCTCTCAGTGGGAAATTGTTAAAATAGGCAAGGTGTCAGAAAGATTTCTTTATGTCTGAGGGAAAGGAAATGATTCCATTTCTTCCAAACGTTCTTACATGAAAAATAATAAACTCTCACTTTTAAACTGTCTATTTTCATGGGGTTCTATGGCACCCATTACTAATTGGGGCAGTCATGGTTATCTGGTGCTGGCCACGAGTCACTTCACATTAAGTCAAGTATAAAACACTCTCCGGTATAAAACTGCCCCCATAATTCATATTATATACGAATAAATATTCATAGAAATACCCAGAAAAGCGGAGCACAGAGTTATACTATGTTCTCATAGCATTCCTTAGATTTACAGAGCAAATATTACACAAAGATCCTGGAAAGTAAATCTTCACAGAATAAAATATAAGGGAAATATGGTGACCTATGTAAAGGAATGGACAAATGCCCGACACAAATGAGCCAATTCATCCTCTACAGGAGGGTGACGCTGATTCTGTTCCTGAAGCAACTAGTTGAAAACTCCAGACCACAGAGATGAACATTTATTGAATGCTGGGGGTATACACATGCTCTCACACTTAACTCACACAAGAACCTAGATAGTGGGTATTATTAGTGATGTGTAAAGGGAGAAGTACAGATAGGAACTCTGATCCGTCTGTCTCGCACGCCTGTCCTATCTTCGAAATGCCTAATCGTGATAAAACACAGGGTGTCTTATCAGCCATGAGTCTCCCAAACTGCCCTTAGAAAGGAGGTCCCATAATCAGAGTCAACTAAGTTTGGGAAACTTACTAAATCCTTCCCTTGGAGAATAACAAGGCCTGCATTAAAGAAATCAGTGTACTTTGGTCTAACCCATCCCTTTCCCTATCTTATTAGGAAGTGCCTTTCCCTCCAACTACTATTTTGTGAAGTAAATATTCTGAAACACAATTTGAGAAATACTGCTGTAGTCACTTCCCTTGATAGGAGATGGCTGAAAGAGAGAGCTGCAAACTGTCAGAGAAAAATCAACTTTTTAGCCACAGTCAAGGGGGTGATGGTACAGAGATGATGGTGTGATTCTAGGTGGCTTCTCTTTGCTCTCAGGATCAACCCACAGTGCCCTGGTCCCCGCCGAATGCCCTGGCCTCGCCTCACACGGGTCAGCTGGCCTCTTTCAGTACCCGCGACCTGCCAGGCTCTTCCTCACAGAGCTTCTGCAAAATGTTCCCTGGCGGGACGTTCCTCCTTTCCCTCTTTACCTACTTGAGTCCTACTTATCTTTCAGGGAAAGCCTTTCCTGAATGTCTGTCGGGATGCTCTCCTATCACTGAGTTCTATATAGCACTTGTCATGGTTAAGGTTATATTTATTTACTGCCTGTCTAAACTCCGACTGTGGGGCAGGGAAATATATTCCCTGCCTCTCGGATGGGAAAAAGAAGAGGAGGGATCTTTCCAGCCTCCTTTGACTGTCCTTACTCATTCCTGCTCAAGGAGGAGCAACTACTTAGTGGCTCTCTGAACTGGGGAGAAGGGGCTGTGCATGCTCCTCTCAGGGCGCAGGGAATACTCGGGTCTGCTCGGCCTCCGTGTAAAAGGGCGGTTTGGGAAATAAGTTGAATTCAGAGAAGACATACTAAGAGAAGCCCAAAGGTTATGGATCCAAGTTTCGTTCTGCAGTTTGGCTTTAGTCACTAATAAAGTTGATTTTGATCTTTCCTCTGGCTGTTGTTTAATTTTTCAGTTGCTTCTACATCTGGGAGGGGAAGACAAGAGTGTGCTTGTTGGCGCCCTACAATACCAACGTCTCCCACTAGGCCTAACCTCCTCCGGGAGGGGGATGAGGTCTCCTCTGGCTCACTATGGTAGCTTGGTGCCCGCCACACAGGAGGCACTCGGAATTTTTTTTTAACGTTCATTATGGAAAATGTTTAAAATAAGCAAAATAGGGAGAATGGTCTAACGAACCCCTGTGTACCCATCACCCAGCACCAACAATAATCAACACATGGCAATCTACAGATGGCAAAGGCTCAAAAAAATACCTATAAAACCATTATCACATACAGACTACACACGACAATTGATATTTCTTCAGTGACAGAGGACTAAATCAACAAACTCACAGAGACCAGTAAAGGGTCTGAATTGTCGTCGGTCCCCGGCCCCCTTTGCCCCCAGCATACCATACATCGCACTCACGCGCACGCTGTTCCCCAACAACTATCCCCCCGCACCCCTGTCCAGATGGTAGGGCCGAGCCACTCACCGGTGGGCGTGCTGCTGCGGAATGAAGAGGAGGGGGTGATGGGCGGGGTCACGGGAGGAGTAAGGCTTCCACTGCTGTGGCGTGGCGGAGTGGACACATTCCCTCGAGACACTGAGCTGGACAAGGTCAGCGAGAGCTTCGGCTGAATCTTCTTCTTTAGGGACTCCTGCTCTCGGCGGGCAGCATCTGTCATGAATCTGAAGCAACAACGGAAGGTGAGTAACCGGGCCCATCTCTGGAGCATGAGGAATGATGACAGCTCCCCCAAGTTTGACAGATGCCCCACCCTGGGAAAAGGGGCTTGTTCACAATCCCAAAGACTTACAACAGATTCCCTTTTCCTATGGGATGAAATAATCTTCCAGCTCACTGTCTTCAGGTTCCTCACGGGTAGGCCCCATTTCTCCCTGAGGCAAACCCTCCTCGCGGGAAACTTGTACACACAGACTATGTCTACACCCGCTGCAGTGCCTTGGGTTAGAAGGCTTCTTCTCTCTCAGAAGGTCCTCTCTTTTCTTTCAACTCATAGAAAGCCCACCCATTCTCAAAGTTCCCCAGCACTTCCAGGTGGAAAGGGCCTCCTTTATTGGTGGGTGGGCAGGATTTATTGTTCGTACTGCTTCACTGCCACTCTACATATGCGGCCTCCTGAAAACGGATTCTTTTTTGTCCTACTCCAGATCCTCAAGTTGTTATTTGGATTTTTAAAAATTTTCTTGGCAGACTGAAGGTCTTGTCTCCCTAACCGTTAGCTGAAAGGAAAGGACACAAGTCCCCGTAATTGCGGCGAGCACACTGCCAAGTCCATCTCAATTAACATTTATAGAAGGAGTAAATCTGCCCAAGCAGATTCCAGAAGAGAGCAGTACAAGGAGGAAGATGACTGCTACAGACCCATTTATGTTGTGATTTTATTACCCATAAAGGGAAAGGCGACTTTTCCTGATCATTTCACTTTGGAAACTTCAAAGTTATCCCTTCCACACTTCTGTTAGTAACATTCAAACCGTTCTTTTCTCACTGTATAACATTTCATAAATTCATGTAATACAAGATTCAAAACAATCTACGGCGTATCTCTTATCTAAAGAACAAATTTTTTTTGGACATCATACAATTTTTTTTTTTTAAAGTAGTTTCCCTGCCCAACATGGGGCTTGAACTCACAACCCTGAGATCAAGAGTTGCATGTTCTACCGACGGAGCCAGCCAGGCGCCAGCAAACTTTTTTTTGTATTATTGGCAGGCAGGCTCTGTCAGCTGCATTTCTGAAAACTGCAGCAGAAAGCCTAGCGAACAGAGTGCATGAAAGCATTTAGGGAATGAAACAGACACTGTGGTTGAAACTCACTGCCTTGGCTAAGAGGACATAACCATGGCCTTGCTCAAGTCCTCCCTGTACCCAACCCCCCATCGTTACATTCTATTTTAATACAATTCATCATTAACTCCATTTGACTTAAAGTGGTATTAATGACCCAACACATTTCACATTCTGTCTAAAAAATTTCTTAGTATTTGTCTTCATTATGCTAAGAAGTTTTAGAAGTCAACAGATAGTTCCAATGCCTGGTAAAAAACTTAGCCAATCAAATACCCAATGAAACAATATTACAGTATTGTTACAATGTCTTAAAATGTCTACTCTTATACTTGGAACATGGATGGCACATTTCTTGAATGGCTTCTGCAATACAATCTAGATATATAATAAACCAGATTTTTATGAAGAACTGAATAATAAAGCTACATGCTTTGCCTTGAGCTCTTAGGTTTTGTGCTACAAGATGGTGAAGGCTTATTTATATTTTTATTTTTTTTAAAGATTTTATTTATTCATTTGACAGAGAGACACAGCGAGAGAGGGAAAACAAGCAGGGGGAGTGGGAGAGGGAGAAGCAGGCCTCCTGCCGAGCATGGAGCCTGACACGGGGCTCAATCCCGGACCCTGGGATCACGACCTGAGCTGAAGGCAGCCGCTCAACCGAGCCACCCAGGCGCCCCAATGGCGAAGGTTTAAAAAGAATAAAGGAACACCACCACAAAACAGAATTGTTTGCACCTGGTAGCCAAGTACTCATTTACTTTCAGATGCAAAGTTGGCTCTACTGTTCTTAAAACTGTTTTCCACCCCCCGCCCCATAAACTTCTACTCAAAATATGGACTCTCAGAGAAAAGCAAAGAACTAGTGCTTTCTTCTATCATTCTAAGTAGAATTACTAACTAGCACAGTGCCAAGCTTCTCCAACTGGGGTACATGGTAGGTGGGGAGTGGGCAAAACCACAGGATAGACATACTGCTTCTTCCAGAAAGACCAATGGTTCTCAATGTAGGTAATTCAAGTCAGTTTTTTGTTTTGTTTTGTTTTTAAAGTAAGCTCTATGCCCAGCGTGGGGCTCGACTCACAACCCTGAGATCAGGAGTTGCATGCTCTATTGATTGAGCCAGTCAGGCGTCCCTCAAGTCAGTTTTTTAAATGGTAAAAGAAAGCAGATACTCTGTGGAGTAGAACATAAAATATGCATCTTGCACCTTAGTGAAGAGTATGGGACTTGGAGCCAGGCAGACCGGGGCTCCAGCCCTGCTTGTGTTACTTACTATGTGACTAAACCTCTCTAAACCTCACCTTTATTCCCCGTAAAATGGGACTAATGACTATAGGCAAAGGGTCAACATACATCTTTTCCCCTTCTGCTGGAGAATTTGATCTTTGGTTAAGCTCAGGTAATCTGCTAAGATGGTATGTTAGCTATGCTAACAGTCAACACTCCTTAAGATCACACTGACCCCTAACTGGTAAATCGCTTCTGGACTTGGAAGAGTAAGAAACCATTTATATAAACTGGATAGGAAGTCAGAGCCTAGACTTCCTGAGTGGTGATCTTGTACCTAGTACGTCCAAGCGGGGAACCGAGGAGTATGCCCGTGGAGTGTTACAGGACCTCTGACCCCTCGTCTACCAGGGCAGCTCTCACCTTTGCCTGCGGAGCATCTTGTCTACCTTGTACCAGTGAGGACTCCGCAGAAGGCATGATGCTGCCCTGCTGGCAAGCTGTGGCTCTGCCCACTATTCCTCTGACGAGACCCAGTGCCCACCGTGGCTTCTGGTTATCTTGTGAGTCTGAATGTTCGTGATCGAAGAAAATCACCCATTGATGGACCGGATAGTGCTGACTTCAGAGGACGGTTCTAAAGATTAAATGAGGTAGTAGTGCTTGGGTGGCTCAGTTGGTTAAGCGTCTGCCTTCGGCTCGGGTCACGATCCCAGGGTCCTGGGATGGAGCCCCGCATCGGGCTCCCTGCTCCGCGGGAAGCCTGCTTCTCCCTCTCCCACTCCCCCTGCTTGTGTTCCCTCTCTCGCTGTGTCTCTCTCTGTCAAATAAACAAAATCTTAAAAAAAAAAAAAATAGCTCATGCCATTTATTGTAAAATACTCTCCTACAGCTCAGATATAAAACAACAACCATAAGAAACCACAACAACGTGCCCACACATCCCCTACCTTCACCCCAACAGGAGTTTGGTCAGCTATGGATAACAATCTATTTTAGGCTTATATCTGCTAAGTCCTTTCTAGAAGTGAGAACGAGACATCATGTTAAAAGCATTAAACATGAAACTCATAAAGCACTTCTGCCAACCTTCCTCTCCCTCCACCTCCCTCCTCCTCTCTTGGATTGCTGGTTGTGAACTTGCTCACAGCTCAACTCGTAAATCAGGGCAACCCTGCCATACCAACATACACAGCTGCATGATTTATTCCCGGGGACCACACACACACACACACACACACATACACACACACACACGCACACCCCACGGGCACACACCTTGGGAGTGGTGATTACAATTCACCAGCTTCTCACTGGCAATACTGCCCAGCTCTTCCTCTTTCACTTATCAACCATGACTTTACCTATTTTTTGATACCTATTAAACCCCAAAGTTTTAAAGCAATGTTCCACCAATACAGCTCTTTGACAAAAGATGGGCAGATTCCCAATGGCAAGGCATCCCTTGGGGAGCCAAGTTTATAAAGAACCTGATGCGACAGAGGAAGGCTGTGAGTACAGCCAAGAGCGGGAGACTCGAGTGGTTTGGCTTTGACCAGAAAGGCAGGTAAATCTACTTCCCACCTTGAAGGCAGCTGCACTGTGACACATCCTTGAAGGACCACAGCCCCGATCTTTCCATCGTCCCTATTGGAAATGTCCCCCCGTATTCCCACGGCTGAGAGGGAAGTCAGGCTTGGGAAGCCACATCACCCTGTGGTCTGCGTTTTTCTTGATGCGTTTTGACATGATGGGTCATCTTTTCTGAAGCCTTCAGTAATAGCAGCCAACATGGGGGCGCTTCAGAGCTGGAAGAAACCCAGGTAAGACAGATCGCCTAGTCTAACCCCCTCATTTCTCACATTAACTGGGAACTGAAGCGGAGCGACCTGTGCAAGGTCACTTTGCTGGCGGGGGGCAGAACTGGCATGAGAGAACTTCAGCCTCAGGGCTGCACCCAATGCTCCCAGCTCTGCCATGGGCATGTCAAAGACCTCGGAGCTTTCTTGCTTTTGCTTCAGAGTCCTGGTCTTCAAGGTTGAAAGGGCTCAAGGACCCAGAGCTTAGGGCGTGGGGCAATGTAGAGGGAACCCCTCTGGGGGTTTATATGTTGGAAGTGGGGTGGGTTGGGAGACAGGAGGCCTCATTCTCTCCATGTCGGCCAAGCTCTGCTGGGTGGGGCTGCCTGACTCCTGGGTGGGGGGGACCCTGGCTTTGTAGCCTCACGGGGCTGTGATGTGAGGAAGCCTGGCTGTGCCCGCCTCCCTGAATTCTTTCTGCTTTGCAATGGGATCTGTTGTAATCTCGTAGTAGTAGTGTGCTATTGTGGGTTTGTACTGGCTTGTGAGAGCTGGTCATTAAATTTTCAGGGATTCTTGCGAGCCAGTTGTTAAACACCCATTATTAAAAATTAAATTATGTGAATTTATAATTAAGTATATTTTTAAAAAGGTAATATGCAAAGCTTATCAATTCTTATTTTATCCCATTTTACTATTATTTAAGTTTTCGGGGTTATTTGCATTAATATCCTACCTCTTTGCTGTAATTATCATATAATGGTGTGCTACTATACACCTCTTCCCAACTCTGTTCAATGACACCATGTTGGTAGATTGAAGTTGTTCCACAGTGGGAGTATTTACACCATGGAAATTGGCAAATATTACCAATCAGGGCTTTTTTTCTCTCCAAAAGTCAGTTATTCAACATTTATCAGAACACCTTGTAGTTATTATTATTGTTTTTTTTAACGTAGAAAAGAGCACTTGAACCAGACTCCTTGCCTACTCACTAACAGAGCCAATCAGGGAAGGGATAAAGAATATATAATAAAGTCTTCCTTTCCTTTTAAAAATTATTAAAATATATATCATTGAAATACACTTATATAAACATTCTTATGGGTTTGTGGCTCGTGTTTAAAAACTTTTTTCAAATTGTGGAATATACATGTACACACACACACACACACACACACAAATGAGTGTACATATTGACATGCGCCGCTTAAAGAATAAAATGACAGTCTATAAACTCACCAGCCTATGAAAAAAAAATATTACCAGAAATTTTGAAGTTTCCAGATACAGGTATGGTTGATTTTTCAGGGTATTTTCCTTCGAGTATTGCCTTTCTACACAGAGAGAAAACTGAATATTTCTTAAGGAAAAAAAAGTCACCTGAGAGTTCATTCACTGTTGACTAACAGCCTGGAAATCTGTGGCCAAGCAGAGCCATGTTTTCATTTTGAAACTGAAACTGCTGTAAGATTAACTTTAACTTTCCTACAAATCAGAAATGCCCACGTTACTTTAATTTAATATGGCCATTTGTAGTAATATTTGTTATTGCTAGGGGAAGTACATATTCCTTAAGTAAATTTTCAAGACTCCATTATAAATCTTTTAAATCCTTAGACCACAATGTTCATTCAGTCTGACATGGTGAATGTGGAAACATGAATATAACACCACAGGGGGAAAATGTCAAACTGCTGGTCCAGGGAGACCAGTTTCAACCACAAACTCAGGAAATTTACAGATTTCACTGGAACCTGGGCAGAAACCCCACTGCCACCTACTCTATGGCCAAACACCTGGGCCTAAGTGTCCTGCTGGGGAGAAAACCACATGGCTTTCCCTGGCTCTGGAGAACCCAGGCATGGAAGTGACCACTCGAAACTTGGGTCTCTCTCGGAGAAACTTGAAAAGAATCCAAACTACGAGATGCATGGTGTGGTTTGGTTGTTATTATAAGACTCTGGAGAGAGCGTGTGGTCCAGAGGCCTGAGCTGTGCGTCGGAAGGCTTGTTCTGGGGCAAAGAAGCCAGTGGCCTCCGGAAGTCCCAATGCTCTCTGTTCTGGCCTTGGTTTGTCTACTTGTTAAAATGGAAGCGTTCAGGGGCGCCTGGGTGGCTCAGTCGTTGAGCGTCTGCCTTCGGCTCGGGTCATGATCTCGGGGTCCTGGGATCGAGCCCCGCATCGGGCTCCCTGCTCAGTGGGGAGCCTGCTTCTCCCTCTCCCACTCCCCCTGCTTGTGTTCCCTCTCTCGCTGTGTCTCTCTGTCAAATAAATAAATCTTAAAAAAAAAAAAAAAAAAATGGAGGCATTCTGTACTATGGTGAGCGCTGTGATTTGTGTAAGACTGATGAATCATAGGCCTGTACCCCTGAAACAAATAATACATTATACGTTAATAAAAAAAATTAAAAATAAAATGGAAGCGTTCTGGCTTTATGGATATATGTAATATATCACCCCTAAGTTCCTTCCCAGCTCCAACAGTCAATGATTTCAGCAACAGCATTGTGCAGTGAACTTTTATTTTTAACCTCAACCCGTTGTAAGAAGCGAATGTCATATTGGGAGCCTGTACACATATGTATAATTAGGTCTGCAATCTGCAATTTTGAAATTTCCAAAGCTCTGAAAACTGGAAAACTTTTTTATAAGTTTGGCAGAATTCATTGGGAGACAAACCCTGAATTGAACTGCTTAAAGGCTACTTACACTATTCATTGTATTTAATGTAAATATTCACATGCCTCACTGTACAAATATTAATGTGGTTGATTCCAGGGGCTGCCCCAGACCCTGCAGGGAGCGTTATGTAATATGTGGCATTTGCACCGTATTACCTTTCTGAAATCACAAAAAGTATGAAAAATTTCTGAAGTCCGAAAAATTATAAAACATATCTGGATGCGAAGAATTTTTATGTAATTTGTCTGAAACAAAAATTTCATGAAACAATCCTTCCTACGTGTGATATACTCTGATATCTTTCTATTCTATTTCATTTTAACAAAATATCCTGGTCACTGATTTCTTGACCTACTAACAGGTCAGAGCCTGAGTTTGAAAATATTAGTGTAGCAGTTAAAAGGGTGGTGGGCTTTGGAGGTAGACCATTTGGATTGTAATCTCTGCCCTATGCTCTCCAGCTGTGTGACCCTGGGCCAGTTACCTCTCTGTGCTTCAAGTTCTCTCTCAGTAAAGAGTGACATGTTAGTCACAGGTCCCGTCCTACAGAGTCGTTGTGAAGATTAAGTGAGTTAATACATGTAAAGCATGTATTTGACCTTGATAAATGTTAGGTTCCTGGTACATAATGGATACAAATGAGATTTGTTCTGGAAATCCTAATTCACAAATCTTTCATCTCTGACACTTACATCAGCAATTGGTTATTTCTGAGCTGAATTACTGAATAAGAGGATAAGCACTTGCCATCATTAATTCTGCTGATTCTGAAAGCAAAGAGCCACCCTTACTGATTCTGAGCATATTTATCACCCTAGTGCTGCAATCACAGGAACATTTGAGAAGGTACTTTTAGTAGCTAGAATACAAACATAAGGTCCCTCTGAGGGACAACATGCTTGGGGAAAAGGGTGCTATCTATAAATCCCCACACTTCCTCTTTACTTCTCTGAGAAGGACCAAACTAACTTCTAACACGGCAAATGACAGGAGACCATCCACACAGCTAGCTGAGAGAAAGACGTCTTTCGATGAAGTTTAAGCCTGCCCTCGCCTTGGGAGATTCCTAAAGTTGCACAGGGCCCTGTCTGGTCCACAACCAGACCCTCTGTACAAAGCGTCGCATCCAGCTACTTCATTGGAAGTCAAAGCTTTGTTCTGCTTTTTCAATGGCCCCTTGGGCATTGCCATTTCTCAGTGAAAACAAATTTGTGAAACCCAGAAAGCCTTTGAGGAAAACTGCAGGGGGGCTGGCAGGTAGACCATGAGGTTCCAAGCACTCCCAAATCTGGTAACTCATGGCTCCAGACACAGGATTTCTGACCTGACAAGGACACAATCGATCTTTCCAGTGCAGAGTCCAAACTGTCCATTACTGATTTTTGTTTTGTCTGACTAGTACTACATGCAATCCAGGACAAAGATGGACAGAAAGCCAGTGAGGAAGTAAAACCACCCACAGGACATTTGAATACAGACCGCGGGAAATGAGCGCGGGAATAATGGGTACATTTTGGCATGCGATCATGTGTGGCCCGCATGTCAGAAGATCTGACCGCTCCTCTCAGTCGCCTTGTAATGATGGCTTTCAGAACACACATCTGCTAATCAGCTCATGAGGTAAGTCTTCACATTTTAGCAGCAACTTAAAGCCGCAGTGCAGCTGAAGGAGTATTTCGTTAAAACAGCTGGTCAGTGAAACATAACCTGTAAGCAACAAGTGGAGTAATTGCTTGTCCACACCCCTTTATTAACAGAGGGCGCTTTTCTGGTGATCACTGGGAACTTAATAAATAAATGTTCTTCTCAGTAGACAAAAGTAGACAAAATTTAGACTCCTGAGTAATGCTAATTTCAGAAGGTTTCTAATCATGTTTCCAATAAGCATACGTTTCACTTCTCATTCCAGAGATATTTTTGACTTCACAATCTGAGGTCAATGGGGTAGATTTTGAAGCTTCATAAAAATTTTTGCAATGTCACCAAAACTCTGAGCCTCTTTTAACATACTGCTATTAAAAATTTAATGCTAAATAATAAAACTAAAAGCAGCACCAGGCAAAAACCCACACCATCTGATCAGATCAGTGTGGCATTTAACTTGTGAGTGAGGGTTTTCTTGCGTGTGATTTTCATCTGATATTCACATGGGTTGTGGGCATAATTTGTGAAGTACACAGCCAATGAATCAGATTTTGTTCTTGGGTACCAAACCAAGCTGACAGATTTATTGCATTAAGTAAGACTTTTCTCTCTCTTTCCCCCTTTTCTTTATCTGACACATACAGAATATTGTTCCTGGACTCTGAGGTGTTCTGGTCTAATCTGCACAAAATAAATTAACATCGAGGGCAAGCCAATTTCCTATCAGATTTTGTAGCTCATTTTTCTTATAAATTTTCACTTTATTTTTGGGGACAGCAAGAAGGAAAAAGAGAGGGGAGTAAGAGGAAAAAAACCAAAAAGCCAAGAGGTGATTTTAAAAATATCTACTCTCGGGGTACCTGGCTGGCTCAGTTGGAAAAGCACGAGACTCTTGATCTCAGGGTCGTGAGTTTGAGCCCCAATTGAGTGTAGAGATTATTTACTTATAAATAAAAAAACAAATCTTATCATATTTCCTTTCTTTTTTTCTTTTTTTCCTTAAGGCAGCTACAGTTAATTTATATTTTCTATGGCATCTAGCCTGGATATTCTAAGCCTTTAAAAAATATTTAATAACTAACATTGGTTTGCCAATTTTTATATTACCAAGTGCCGATTTTTATATTGCTTTATCTACCTACCATCTACCATCACCAGCCTCTCGTTGAAAAGAAAAAGCCATTTTAACATAAAATAGGAGGACATAATCTTA
Source organism: Phoca vitulina (assembly GCF_004348235.1). Classification (NCBI taxonomy): domain Eukaryota; kingdom Metazoa; phylum Chordata; class Mammalia; order Carnivora; family Phocidae; genus Phoca; species Phoca vitulina. The sequence goes on along the minus strand of NW_022589707.1, from coordinate 40,758,272 downwards.
AATAAAATAATCTTTTCTTGAGACAGATTGCTCTTTATTCTGTGATTGTGTTAAAAATAAACACAGGAAAAAATTTACTTAAAAATTTTTGAGATGCAGGGATGCCTGAGTGGCTCAGTCGGTTAAGCGTCTGCCTTCATCTCAGGTCATTATCCCAGGGGCCTGGGATCAGTCTCACATTGGGCTCCTTGCTTAGCGGGGAGCCTGCTTCTCCCTCTCCCTCTGCCTACCACTCCCCCTGCTTGTGCTCTCTCTGACAAATAAAATCTTACAAAAAATTTTTTTGAGATGCAGAGAAGCTACAATATTAAATGTAATTTTATCATTATTTTATAATCACATCATTTGTACACTGTATTGTTTATAGTATAATGTTTATAATTATTCTCTAGATACAAGCTATTAATAATATCTACCTTTATTGTCTATCACTGCCATTGCTAAAAATTCTGTTTCAAGGAATGCTGACCAAATGGAACTCCTACATGTGGGAGGAATCATTTGCAATATGCTGAATGAAATGAAAGAAGCCAAAGAGAAGAGTACCCAAACCCAGGAGCTTCTCTAAGAGCTGGGAGCAAGGTGGAAAGAGCTGAGGGTCCTCCTACGGCAGGGCACACAGGGGGCCATGGGGTGCTGGAGGCTCCCTGCTCCCTGGCCCTGCATGTCCTTGGCAGCTTGGAGACTGTACACCAGTGAAAACATCCTGATGAACAGCATCATTCAAAGACTAGCAGCTGTTCTGTGAATAGTACTTAGAAATGATTTTTTTTTTTTAAAGATTTTACTTATTTATTTTGACAGAGAGAGAGAGAGACGGAGAGAGGGAACACAAGAAGGGGGAGTGGGAGATGGAGAAGCAGGCTTCCCGCAGAGCAGAGGCCCGATGAGGGGCTCGATCCCAGGACCCTGGGATCATGACCTGAGCTGAAGGCAGACGCTTAACGACTGAGCCACCCAGGCGCGCCCCCCCCTCCTTTTTAAGCCAACAATCTCTTCTGGAATTTTAGCACTCAAATGAAATTCATGTACTAAAGCCGAATAACTGCAATAATACACAAAATCCCATTCCTGCATACCATTACTCCGTATATTCCCAATAAATATTGGGTATTTTCTAACAACTAAGGAGTAATAAAGTCAATCTATCTTAATGAGAGCTCTAGCTCTGGTTCCAGCAACCACTATTTTAAGCCACAGGTCAGCATAAATTATCAGTGAAGCAATTAATTTTGATTTACTTTAGCCTGAATAGAGTAAACCATGGTCATTTTCATCATCAATGCCAAGAATAAAAACCACTTCTGAAAACTACATGCACAAATCTTTGGTTTGGAGGCCAACTGGAATGTCCCTCTCCTGGCAGCATCTCTCCCTCACCCTTTCCATTCCTTTTCCACTTTCATCGAATTGAGAAGAACCGTGGCTGTTTCTTACACATGGTTTTCATTGCTAATTTGACATCTGTGTCAAAACCAATGAACAAAACAAAGAAGTTGCATTTTATGAGGTTTTGTGTCACAAAACTACAAATAGCTTGAGTTTTTTTGTTTTGCGTCCTCTGGCAGTGAATTAAATGAGTTATTTGAGGTTTCCATGTAAACTGCGAATGAGATGATCCGTAACTCTCCCCATAAGTAGGGAGAGGTTTAAAGACTAAAGGAAAAAACTGGATATAGGGTCTCTGGAGTTTTAGTTCCAATATCGCTAACGGCTGTGAACACAGCCTAGTGGTTGAAAGTCTAGGCTCTGGAGGCAAACTCCTAATCTGGTTTGCTAGGTATTCGAACTTGAGCAAAGTACTTACCCTCTCCAGCCATGGGATCCTAATTCATAAAATAGAGGTAACTCTAAACACCTACCTCATCCGGTTACTGTCAAGATCTCATTAGATAAACAGATGGAAAGCAGTTGGCCCAACATAGTACTCGACATGTATCAGGAGGCCACTCAGAGTCTTGGTATTTCCATGGATGTAAGCCCTATGCACCTGACTCTCACCCAGGAACTATGAGAAACTGTTCCTAAATCTAACACTCATTTGACTGGATAATCCCTATATAAGAGAATATCTTGGGGGGGGGGGGAATGCAGTCCATAGATGGGCTTAGATAGATATATTAAGTCTAGGATCAAAAGTCTCCATTTCTAAAGAGAAGTCCTTCTCTGATGCTGCCACAATCTTCTACTTAGGTGAGCTCTTCTACCAGGTGAGAGCTGACATTTAGCTGAGAACAAGTGACTCCAAATGAATCCAGCACTAGGGGATGGGGTGCACTAGACAGCTCAGGTTAATGAAATGCTGGGTTGAAAAAGGCGAGGAGACGTCAGGGAGATGGTAGAGGACTCTCAATGTCAGAGGAGATCTCAAATAGGCAGGATTTGTTTATGCCAGGGGTAGCATGTACCATTCCTCTGGGGCCATTTAGAACCCACTCTGCCCATGAGAGCCATCACTAATTGATCAGAGCACTCTTGTTCGTGCTGCTTTTGCATTCCACTTTAGCTTCTTCATCACTAGGCCTGACATGGCCACTAGCCACTGATTAAGGTTAATGCATAAAATGAAGGTGTATACCATCTCTGATTTACACATTTTCCCCTAAAACACTGGTATTTCTACTAATATCCCAGTGTAGGCATATCCTAATTCATTTGGACTATACTGTATCCATTCTCAGAGAATCAGGGAGCAAAGACGGCAGACAATAGACATATCTGAGAGAGGGGTGCCTGGCTCGCTCAGTCAGAAGAGCATGTGACTCTTGATCTCAGGGTGGTAAGTCTGAGCCCCACATCGTGTATAGAAATTACTTAAATAAAACTTAAAAAAAAGTATTTGAGAGAGAAAGCTCTGTTCAAGACAAGAGCTGTCTCCAAAGTTAGGCAAGCATGTTAAGCACACATTCAGATAACTGCATGTATTCATGAATACAATTATAAGGCCAACTGCTCACTGAAATTTATTTTTGTACATATGTGACTCACTTATATACAGAGCAGCAGTCAGTGGATTAGCATTGTTTGGGGACAGAGTGGAGTCAACAGCAATTTTTCTTAAAAGGATTAATCCATTTAGGCAGTGAAATAATTTGGGGGGCAAAGTCAGTTCTGTAAGTGGGCTGTCCTTCACAATGTATACATCTGTGGGCATCATATGCTTATAGACCTCAAGTTTTGTGGGCCTTGGGGGCTGATTTTTTTCAAAGTGATTTGTTTTCCTTTTGTTGCAAGAGCTCAGTTAAGCTGCTTCTGGACTAGAGTTTAATTTTCCCTGTTTTTCAGGAGGCGGCACTTGATAAACGTGTTTAGGTATTTGGTTCTTCAAATGAGCACACGCATCAGGGGACTGAATTATTTTTTTAAAAAAATCAAAGATATGAACTTCTATGTCTTCCTGCTTGAGCAAACTCAATGAGTTTGTGAACGTGCAAGATACTAGGTAAGCCATAAGGTGTATGTAAACATTGCAGCTGGAGAAGATGGGGGGTTGATGATGGTGATAATTTATACTTTTTATTAGAGATCATTTCAAAAGCACGCAAAACTAGAAATTAGTATGATGAATCGTCTTGTTATTAATATTTTGCCATCTTGTTTAAGCTTTCTCCCTGCCTACTCCCTTTTTCAGGCCATGATTATTGATCATTCATATATATCCCATCCTGTGTTCATATAATCACTTGAAAACTATACAGGGATTAAAAAAAAAAAAAAATGGAAGAAAAGAGAAGGGGAAAAAAAGGAGAAAAAAGAAAATTTTCAACATAGTTCCTGGGAAATACCTAATGAAGATTCAAAATCGAATAAGAAGATGGTTAGCAGCATAATTGCAGGATCGGTCTCTCTCTCTCTGTCATTCACCCACCCCTAAACTATTTTGCTTGCAAAGTTTGAGCACTATTATACAGAGCACATGCTATTGAATGACATAATGAAGGTTTGTTAATTTGGAAGGTCTGAGCCAATGGTTCCTAACTCCTTCAGCCATGGGGACCCCCATCATATAGTGTCAGATGGTGTGCTTTCACTATTATAATGGCATTTCTAGTGTCCCTTAGATTGTGTGTAGGGGGAAGAATAACACAAAACTGCTATTCAGGATTGCTTTGAAATGAATTTGTATTTTACAAGATCCCCCAGGCACCTTTCCTCCACAAGTCCCACCCCAAACGGGGAATTTACAGGTTATTTAGGGGAAAAAAATTCAGGTGTATTTGTTGTTTAAAATTTTCAAGAATGTCACTGTATTTAACTGCTAATGAAGTGTTTCTTGGAGGGGGGCCTCCAGCCCTTCTGCTGAGTTTCAATGAACAGCCTTCATTTGCATGCCAAAAGCAGGCACTAATCCTTAGCATCAGCTGGTTCCCAGAAATACGTGTGCCCCCACAATCCTGTTTATCCTGCTGATTTATTTCACAAACCTTTTCTTCACAAAGAGTACAGGCCCCCATTTCAAGCAGGCCAACCTGATTATCCCAAATCCCTAATTAGTGTAATTAAAGCTTTAATGGATTGCAGCCAAGATATAAACCATGCAAACCCCTTTTTTAAACTTGTTGATTGTGCAGGTCTGGTCCATGCCAGAGGGCTTCCTGTTGAGGCGCTGAGGGCCCTGCTCTCCCAGAAGGCCCTGGACACCCCTGCACCCAACACCCAGGCCATTTCTGATTATCAGCCTCTTTGTCAGGTTCACACATGCAAACCAAGCTGCTCCCCCATACAGTGTCTACTGAAGCAATGGGCATTTTCATTAAGGCGACACCTCTCAACCCTCCTACAGATACTAGTCTCGTGGGGATTTTTCTCCTGTCATTATGCCCTGGAAAACAAAGCCAATGCCCTAACTAAAATATTCCAAGCAACCTAGGAGAATCTTGTTAGGTTCTGCAGAGCACTCTTACAATAACTCTTGCACAGAATCGCTCAGAACTTTTCCAATAACCAAGGCCTTCATCTTAAACCCATGGTGTATGTTTTTTTAAGGTGTTCCCTGCAATATGTAAACCGACCCATTCTTAAAATGGCCCTGGTGAGTGTTCACATTATCTAAGCTCTAGATGGATATTTGGAAATTAATATTAGAGAAGGGTAAGGGGAAAAGGATCTACAATTCAAAAAAAGCCTTTACAGCGTGTACTATGCTAGATGCCCTGTAACTATTACCTTCTTGAATCCTCATTACAAACTTGTCAGGGGTTATTATTAATACCCTCTTCTCTTCTCTTCTCCTCCCTCCCTCCCTTCCTTCCTTTCCTAAGCAATCTCTACACCCAATGTGGGGCTTGAACTCACGATACGAAGATCAAGAGTCACATGCTCTATCGACTGAACCATCCAGGCACCCCAATCAGTTCCACTTTACAGATGACAAAGTTGAGCCTCTGAGACATTAGGTAGTTTGCCCAAGGACCCACAGCTAATAAAATGCCATAGGAAAGATACAAACAAAAAAATTAAGGATATGATGTCCAATCCAACAGCCATCAGCCAAGTGGGGCTACTGAACACTTGAAATGTGGCTAGTGAAGCTGAGCAACTATATTTCTAATTTAACTTAATTTTTTAAATTATTTATTTGAAAGAGAGCACAAGCAGTGGAGGAGACAGAAGGATAGGGAGGGGAAGAGGGACAAGCAGACTCCATAGCAGGACCCTAAGATCATGACCTGAGCCCAAATCAGCCACTTAGGGACTGAGCCATCCAGATGCCCCTTTAAATTTAATTTAAATCTAAATAGCCACATGTGGCTAGTGGCTACCTTATTGGACAGCACAGAGAACATTCTCCTCATCACTAAGTTCTACTGGACAGTGCTGCCACAGTGGGTACAGTTCAGTTGTGGATATGCTAGATTTGAAATGGCAGTGGGACATCCAAGGGGTGTAAACAAACAGCTCAGCAATCTACATTAGGAGTCATCCACTCAGAGGAGGAAAGCAGGAGAGCATGTAGGGAGAGGAGGGAACCAAGGTCGAGAAGAGAAACTTGGGAGAAATGCCTACATTTTATTTTATTTTATTTATTTTTTTAAAGATTTTATTTATTTGAGAGAGAGAGACACAGCGAGAGAGGGGACACAAGCGGGGGGAGTGGGAGAGGGAGAAGCAGGCTTCCTGCCGAGCAGGGAGCCCGATGCGGGGCTCGATCTCAGGACCCCGGGATCATGACCTGAGCCGAAGGCAGACGCTTAACAACTGAGCCACCCAGGTGCCCCGAAATGCCTACATTTTAGACAGGAGGAGGAAGAGGAGCCCCCAGAGTTACTGAGAAATAGAGTTCTTATACTTTTTTCAGGCTTGATAATTTCTCCTCTTACATTTTTAGATGAAATTTGGGGAACAAATATATTGTGATTGAAGATCTGCCTTTTGTAATGAAAAAGTACATTTGTTTATTCATTCTATCGTTTTGTGCAAAAATGGCCTCCCTTTGAAAGGCACGATATTCACACCTTCTAGCTCAGACCCGGGAACACTATATTCACTAGCACACTAGCAAGGGACGCTGCATCACATGGCTTTGATGCAATGTGCAGGAAGTGGTTTAAATTCAATTTCAAAATGTACCCAAACCTCCTTAAATAAGGAGATCCCCAAAACTTGCTGAAATAAAAACTCTGACGCAGGTTCCTGCGGGGAAGGGTACTTTATGATGGTTTTTGCTTAAACCCCCCTTTTCGGTTGCCTGAGGGATTCTTCATGAAGTTATCTGATCCTGTATTTCTTACTGCGTAACCAAAGTCACTCAGAGAAAGAGCCTAATCCTTTTCCTTATTGGGAGTGAAAAGACCACTCCCGAAACCTCTGCAGTAAGGAATTTTTGTTTGGTAAGATCTGAGACCAAACTCTGTTTTCCCTTGGAGAGGGTGAGAAAAATCTTAGGCCAGTTTACCCCATACTTTTCATCCTACAGAATAGTAGAGTCTGGAACTCCCAGTGACTTCAAAAGGGAATTCGTCACCAACCCCGTCAATGGAGGGGGGCGATGCAGAGGGAGGAAGGAGGGGTAGCGAGAAAGGTATTAGCAAGGTGATAAATGAGCCTGCTAACATTTAGGTTAGAGCTAAAACAAAAACCTTGAAATTCAGAGTTCTGAAAAGCCCATTAAAACATTTCCAACTTTTTTCCTATATAATTTACAACACGGCTTTGGTGAGTACTCGCAATGCATGTGGCCCTCAAATGCACAATGCAGAACTGGAGAGAGGAATTCTGGGAGTTAAAATGTGTGAAGCGTGCAAACAGAAGACGGGCATTGCCTATTAATACTGGGGAAGGACTGGAGGATGCCAAAATTAAGTTCCCATCCCGCCCCCCCCCCCCCCCCCCGCCCCTCACTCCTGATTGTAGCACATAGTCTTTGCTGAATTTACATACAGCGGGCTTTTGCCCCATTTGTGCAATTAACCACATTTTCTCTGTGTCGGCATCACTCCCTGGGAGAACATGAGGAATTTGCAAGGAGACATTATATCTTTCAGGATACCTGGGGGGAGCCATTTAGTGGGTAATTCACCGAATGGAACCCTAGTGCCTTTGAAAGAGTTAATTCACCTCCTGAGGGTCCCCGAGAATGTGCTTCATCAGGCCTAATGGGACCAAAGGGAGGTCATTACAGAATAGTTTATGATTTTTTTTTCCAGTAACCAAATTGACTTTTTCTGATCTTTTTTATGTTAAAATTTCCACCACAACAATGCAATGCATTATCAAGAAAAAAAAGAAAACACTAGGAGGAGGACATACTGTTTGGACAAGTAGGATGGGTGAGGAAAAGGTAATCTTTTTAAGGGTCGGCAGAGGAGGGAGAGAAGGTGGAGACCCCTCCCCCCTTGTGAAGAGAGCTTGGTGGGCCAGGCCTAGGCAGCCTTGGAGAGGCGCTCAGGATGCTGGGGGGCGGGGGGAGGCGGTGGGCGGTCAGCACACTTACTGCTAAGGATGGAAACAATTTGCTCTCTTTCAGGCTGGGTCAGAGCTCAGTTCAAATCCCTCCCTTCCCCTCCATCTCTCGCCTGACTGAAATTTCCAGATGAAGGAATTCCAGCCCATCTGTGGGAAACCTTCCAGATGCCTCATTCCTCTTTCTGACCTACACTGCTTTTACTAGAACCGAAGCTTAATTTCTCTCATTCATGCTCGGTGAGGTTGCTACTTAGCAGGGGCTGTGGTAAACAGGAAAACAAAGGTGGGAACTGCAAGACATGTATCCAGCTCTACCACAGGCTCATTATAAGCCTGTGTTCAAATTTTAAAACTCTCTGGGCCTCAGTTTTCTTATCTGTAAAATGGGAGTTTTATTTATTCATTTATTACTACCGGTTCCAGAAGAATTAAAAGTGGCTTTGCAGGATACATGAAGTCCAGTAAAAAAGAAAGAATGATAAGGGCAGAAGAAGTAAGGCAAAATAAGGCAGAGAACATAGCACAGAAGCAGGAACGGGGCTAAAACAAACTGGAGTGGATTGAATGTTCCTGAAAATCCCCGCAAATTGGAACGTTCTGAACAAATGTAAGGGACTGCTTGCCACATTAGCAGTCACTGAGCGCAGGACTGCACGTGCTGTGATTCCACTGAACGGGTATCTGTGGAGGTACCTGGGCCGAGGGAGACACGGACAAGGAGGGAGACGGCGCCTGCACTCCAAGGCTGTCAGCTAGCTGGAACGGGGAGTGTGAGGGGAGCACAGGTGATTCTGAAGGGGAGGACGTCAGCAACAGGGTGAGGCTTAAAAAAGCAGGAGAGCGCTGTGTACAGCTGGGCTGTGGTCCTGGATAGTGAGAATGGTGTGTGCGCGTCACCCACAGCTCCTGTTTATGTCTGCAGGAATTCTGTGTACCTTTTGTTTCCAGACTGCACTTCTGACTCTCACGCGTTCAGCATGACTGCCAGAAAGCAGCCCTCACATCTCTTGCTAAAAATGGAAAATTCTGCTCACCAGCCAAGGATAAGAGGGGCGTAAGGCCAACGCTGACCTCGCCATTCTTACTCAGTCCCCCGGAGAGATGAACCACTTCTTAAAGAGGACTAGTTGAGGGGCGCCTGGGTGGCTCAGTTGGTCAGGCGACTGCCTTCGGCTCAGGTCATGATCCCAGGGTCCTGGGATCGAGCCCCGCATCGGGCTCCCTGCTCCGCGGGAAGTCTGCTTCTCTCTCTCCCACTACGCCTGCTTGTGTTACCTCTCTCTCTGTCTCTCTCCCTCTGTCAATTAAATAAAAAAAATCTTAAAAAAAAAGTTTCTATAAAAAAAAAAAGGACTAGATGATATGAACTTTATTTTCACACAGGGTTCTTTTAGTGTCTTATATATATGTCTGTTCAACCGTGACTCCCATCTCATGCTCAATGTTCCCATAGAAAACGAGCCTCTGAATTTCCCAAGACACGCATAGGGCTCCTCTTTTAGAATCTCCTCCTCTGGTGTGCTAATGGAACACATTTTATTTGTAGTAGTAACCAGAGCACCATTTACTTTAAGTAAAGAATTTTAGCTGATGAAGAAATGAGCCCCAGCTCTTAAGCAAGGATTAGATTCAGTCTCAGTAACCAATAAGATGGCAACCGCCAGCCATTTTAGCTACAAATTACCGTTAAGAGTTTACTATCAGGATGATCCCTTCAAGCAGGCCCTATTAAAAAAATAATCACCATCTGCTAGACTCCCTTCTTTTTTATTAAACTGGTCATTAATTACTGGTAACAACTAATTTCGTCTGGATTTTATTGAGTAATTATAAAATAAACTGGGGAGGATATCAAGCTTCCTGCCTTGCTGAGGGCAGGAATTCTTTATAATGCTACATTTCAAAAGGGGGTTGTAATAAACCACAAATTCCATTTAATATGGTAATTATAATTCTCAAAATTCATCCTTCCTGTGGTTAACGAGTGCCTTCTTTCAGCTTAGCTCAGCCTGACTTCAGCTTGGGTCATTAAATAGCAAACTAGTTTTCACCCACTGGTAACAATAGATCTTTCATGGGTTATTGCCTAATTAATTGAGGTGCATAATTTGATCACTACAACTTTTTAAAAAATTTCATATTCCAGGTATCATGTAACAATATGATATTATTGTAGAGTAATTTAAAATGGAGTGAGTTTTAATGTTTTGATTAGAACAGGTTTATTATTCTGGATAAGGTAAAGTGCAAAGTTTTACTAATGTTTTTCAACTACAACACTTAGGTTAAAACATTTGAAACAAGTCATTAATTTAATAACATGCTCATCCAAAACAAATCATAACTCATTTCTTTTTACTGCAAAAGTAATTGAGTAATGAATAATGAAAACCATCCCACTAAAAAGGGCAGTAAATATGTTGACTTTATTATTAATACTCAATTTTGGTTAATAAGGCAGCTATTAAATCTGAAACATGATGGACTTGATTTATTGACTTATTCAAGATAACACTGAAATATTATCTAGTAAATTCTGGGGCTCTTGGGAGAAGATCCGATCATGAAACAAACTGGAATTTAACTAAAATTTCAGTTCACATTAGAACTATTTGACCTCAAACTTCTTTCCCCTGTACTTCACGTGTTCCTTAAAAGTATTTCAATTGCGTGTGTGCACGTGAATGGGGCGGGTGAGAGAGAGGAGAGGTGTGTGTTGGGGGGAGGGACCTAAGAGCTTTCCATATCACTCCGCACCCTTGTGAACTGGAATTCTCTGGTGAATCAGTATTGCTTTGGTTGTTTTTAAAGTTCACAAAATATACCAAGACGGCATTAGTTACACCTAAAAGGTCGTCTGTAGCCTCAGTCTGAAAAACAGCAGGTTAGTGATGATTCAGGGAAAAGGAAAAAGAATTCATTAAATGTAAAGGGGACTAATGGAATTTTCTTTTCCTCCTGTAAATAGAATTACAGTTGCTTCTTCAGTTATTCACAGTCATTATGTTTTATAAAGTTGCTGCAAACATTGAATTAGTGAATACTGAACCACTGTGTCACAGGTATTGATTCTGGATTTACAAAGAAATTTCAGCTAGTAGAATTCATAAATAATGAATCTGCTAATGATGAGGATCGATGATGGTACCTTACATCACAGGCTTATACTACTCATTCATCCATATGTTGTTGTTTGCTTATCCACTAGAATTCTTTTTCACTTACAAGAATCTCTGCCTTATGACAGGCCCTTCATCCCATGGTATGGGACAGAACATACTTACTTTATTTAGTAAAGCCTGAAAAAGCCAGAGCTTACAAACTGATGGTCTATGGAATGCTGACCCAAGATTTAAAAATAAGATTTTACAGGACAATCCAGTCCTTTTGGAAAATGAGTGGCTCTTACATCACTGAGCCCCAATTCTCACACAGCAACAGTGAGCCGAAAGCAGAGAAGCAACCTGCCTCTCGTGGGCTCTCAAAGTCACTCCCTATTTTTCCAGCAGCCAGCCAGCTCCATTCATTTACATCACTTGTCTGACAATTTTTTTTATATTTATTTGAGAGAGAGTGAGAGAGCAAGAGAGAGGAAGCAAGAGCGAGCATGAGTGGGGTGAGGGGCAGAGGGAGAAGTAGACTCCCTGCTCAGCAGGGAGCCCGATGCAGGGCTTGATCCCAGAACTCCAGGATCATGACCTGAGCGGAAGGCAGACACTTAACCGACTGAGCCACCCAGGTGCCCCCATTTGTCTGACATTCTTAAGCACTTGAATTTCCCAGCCGTCGCTTAGACATACACATCTTCAACCACACTTATTCAGTAAGTATTTATTAGATGTCTACTATGTGCTGGTTGATCTTGCTTTCTGAGAATAGCCAAATAAGCCCCCTCCAATTTGGAGAACCTGAACTAGATAGAAAAACTAATATCTAAACAAAAAGCAACTAATAAATCAGTGATTTTTTTTTTTTTTTTTAAAGTAGGTTCCATGCCCAGCATGGGGCTCAAACTCAGGACCCTGAGATCAAGAGTCACATGCTCTACTGACTGAGCCAGCCAGGTGCTCCTAGTGATTCTTATCTAGGGAAGGGAAGAAACGAAGTTTTAAAATGAGCCAAAAGGGGGGTACCTGGGTGGCTCAGTTGGTTAAGCATCTGCCTTCGGCTCAGGTCATGATCTCAAGGGTTCTGGGATCAAGCCCCATGGCAGACTCCCTACGCAGCACAGAGTCTGCATTTCCTTTTCCCTCTGCCTCTCCCTCTCCACCCTTGTGCATGTGCTCACAAGCAAACAAATAAAATAAGCCCAAAGGATTTTAGTTGGCAAGGGACAATAAAAATCAAATTCTTCCATGAGGAGTTGCTCATGTACCTGAGTGTGCTGAGGCAGACATAAGGTAATAAGAGCCACGATATTAGACGGTATTTGTAGGATGTAAGGGATCACTTTAATTACTTGGATAGGAAGAAGTGGATCACTTTGGGAAGGGTTTTTCTTGTAATGTTAAGTTGGACAAAGAGGCCTCTTGCTTTGATACCTGCCCTCTTAAAATATACTAAGAACCTGTGATGGGTTTGGAAGTACTTAAATAGTCCTTCAAGTCTCATGGGCCCCTCATAACTCATACAGATCTATCTGCAAAGGGGCCACTTTGCAAACGACTGTATCATTGTTCTAGGTTTCAGAGTTGAGTTAGCTGACATAGTCTTAAGCCTGTTCTAGGGAGGCCCTGCCTATGCAGTGGTGTGAGCAGAGACTGATCCATGGAAGCTCCAGGACTGAGACAGTGGGGCCCAGACAACAAATCTGAACTTGCTAAATATCCTCTTTTGAACCTGGGGCACTCCCTAAGACCCCGCTGACTGTGGAGAGTACAAATGAGAACCCTGATATGTGAACTGTACACAGTGGAAGAATCAATAAGGTAAGAGACAGGACTACTTGCAGAGCCAAAGGGGGTCTTCTGCAGAACAGACTAGCAGGGGACCAGCGATTCAGGTGTCTCTGATCCCTGAAGAAGCAGGAGCCTCCTGAGAACTGTGGCAAAGCAAGGACAACGCTGTGGGTAATAGACCAGAACTTCTGTTCCACAGCTGGGATGATTCTCTGCCAGGAATCTCATTAACACAGAATTTATCACCTACAAGTATGTTGGAAAAGGGTGGTGCCAGGATGACTAATTAATTCAGTGGCACCAAGGATTCCAGTTCCTTCCATCTTTTTATCATCCCTAGCATGTTGGATGTTCCTCTGGTTGCAAGAAGGTTGTATCAGATCCCATTATCACATATTTTCATGGAGATGCACTCTCTCTCAAAGATAATGAGGACCTTTTCCAGAGTGCCTTCCTTCACCCTCCAAGCCAGGGCATGTCCCATCATGTTTCATTGGCTAGACCTGCACCCCAATATTAACTGTCCATTGGTCAGTGGCAAGGAGAATGAACTACCACCATTAGCTTAGAGCAAAGTTTCTGATTCAGGTCTGGGGAGGAACCTAAGAATTCACATTTCTTACAAGCTTCCAGGTGGTGCTAATGTTGTTGGTTTGAGAACCACTAAGCTTAAACTATTCGAAACTTACCACCTCAACAAAGTTAGGGCTCTTCCAGCAAATAAGGAGAGGGAAAGTTTTGGGTGGACACCAACAATGGCAGCTACACACACTCTTTATGGAACATATGAGGTCTGCTGAAACACTGGTGAGGGTGCTATCAAGTGGGCAGCTTAAAGAAGACTAACAACTTGTATTCTCAGTTACCTAGATGGAAGCTAAAACCAAGCAAACTATTAAAATCCACAGAAGGTAAACTAGAGATCATCAAGCTATGATCACCTTGCATAAGAGGTTTAATTATTGGGGCTCCTGGGTGGCTCAGTCGGTTAAGCGTCCAATTCGATTTCAGCTCAGGTCCTGATCTCAGGGTCATGAGATAGAGCCCTGTGCTGGCTCCATGCATGGAGCCTGCTTGGGATTTGCTTTCCCAACCCCTCATGCATCTGCACACTCTCTCCCTCTCAAAAAAAAAAAAAAAAAAGTTTTAATTACTAGGTACACCAAGTGTTACATTCTTTCTAAAGATTATTGATTCTGCTCTCCAAGTGTCTCTGGCTCTCCAGTTTCTGGGCCCAGGATCGGGCATGGCCATGTGACTGGATTTGGCCAGTGAGATATGCATGACAATAATGGCCCACACTGAGATTCCTCTTGCTGTCATGATTGCAGATCGTGGGTCAAGCTTTATCAGATTAGGTTACTGAATAACTAAAATGAATAGAGCATTCCTCCTGAGCCACAATGGACATACACAGTGGGCAAAAAATAAACTTTGTGGTGTTAAGTTGTTAAGTTTTGGAAATTATTTGTTCAAGCAGTATAACCAAGCCCATCCCATCTAATATAAAGTATATACAATTTTAATGCTGCGTTTAAATTATTTTTTCCCTTTTAGCTCAGAAACCCCCTTTAAAAAAAATCCTAATTATCCTTCAAGCCCTGGCTCACCTTACATTTCACATTTTATCATTGCTCACTTGTATCTCATGTGGACACCCAATTCCAACTACAAGAAAATCACAAGGTTCAGTACTTGGTTATTTTGTAATTGCTCATAAATAGTAATACCACATCACTGAGTAGACTGGAGACTTTGAAGGGCAGGGATCATGTCACAGACATTATTATATACTCTTGAGCAAAGGAGGGAAATTAGCAGCTTACAGACAGAATCTAGCTGAAGAATAGAGCAGTCAATAGTTTATAGTATTTTAACTTTTCCATTATTTGCATACAATCAGAAGTTATTGAGCATGTTTTCCCTGTAGTTATATTGAACATTTGTGAGCAGAGTTGCAAGTGGTCACTTCATTAACTGCTGCAATTTTTACCACCTATGGAAATTTCCATTTCTCTGACTATATACTAATATTGACTATATACTAGCTAATTTGACTATCAATTGGCCTGTTCACTGTCTCCTTCCCCAAATGAACTAAGGAGTGGAAAAGAAAGAGTGGTGCCTATAAAAGCCGTCCATTTTGTGCAAGTCCTTCGAGCGCCTTTCTATTCGCTGGTTGGGATGCTGCCTGATTCATGAATTGCTGAATGAAGCCAATTAGATCTTCAAATTTACTCAGATGGATTTTGTTTTTTTTAACACATTTCATTAATATCAATAATCTGACTTGGGACTTTGTGAAGTCACTTAGCCCAGCCCTCTATCTAAAGATTCTTGCTTTCAAACCATGCAAAATACTAGAGTTCTTAAAAGCAGATGGTAAGAGGCTCACTGAAGGTTACCCGCTTAATAAATGATCGACGTAGTATTGAAACAGAACCTAGTAAGGGGCAACATTAAATACTCAGCATAGGCTGGGTGGACTATCCCATCAGGATGGAATTACATCTTTTGAGCTCTCAGGAGAAATACTTTGGACCTGGCCCCAAGTTATGAATCGGATCTAAAAAGGGAAAATTGGAGGCATAAAGCAATAAAGAATAAAGATAAGTCAATCATGCACAAATCTGTGATGAGGGTTTAAAAAAATCTATCAATTGATTTTTTTTTTTTTTTTTTTTAAAGATTTTATTTATTTATTTGACAGAGAGAGACACAGCGAGAGAGGGAACACAAGCAGGGGGAGTGGGAGAGGGAGAAACAGGCTTCCCGCTGAGCAGAGAGCCCGATGCGGGGCTCGATCCCAGAACCCTGGGATCATGACCTGAGCCGAAGGCAGACGCTTAACGACTGAGCCACCCAGGCGCCCCTATCAATTGATTTTTCAAAGGTAAATGGATTCAGGTAGTCTGGGGTGGCACCTGAAAATGTGCATGTCTAACAAGTTCCCAGGTGACGCTGATGCAGTTGGTTCAAGAATGACTGAGCTTAGACTATGCAAGATGCAAGCATGTCAATAATGCCTGAAAGCCCTAGAGGAGCATATTTTGTTGTGAAAAATGTAACCTAGCAGTGCCAGACAGAACAAGCATGAGGAGATGTTCTGTGGTAACAGGGTGACAATATGAAAATAACTAAAATAATGCCAAATTTGTTGGAAAGCACACAATAGGTTTGAGTGAAGTCTTAGAAAAGAGGGGTGACTTAAGGTTACAAAAGGAAGGCGTGGGCTCAATTTTGTGCTATCTGAATACAGGAACACTCATGAGGAGTGTGGCTTCCAGAGAGCTAAGAACATTCAGGGCTACCAGTAGTCCAATTTTACCCCGCCTTTTATGAAAGAATTAAAAGTAGCTAATCCATTCAAGAAACACAAGTTGGAAAGAGGCTCCAACTCTAAATACCACTAATGACAATGTATATAGAGGAAAAACCACTCCTTGTTTACAGTAGTTAACTTTGTGTGCAAGTGTATAACCCGCACAGAGTTAGGATCCTCCTTGATTGCCACCCTCAAAATCCAATCACACGGATGTCTCCTAAGTGTGCATAACTTAAGGCAAGTACCTCTGGTCTTTGAGGAACCAAAAACCTCTGGCCCTGACCTGAAGACTAGTCCATAGCCTTGTGAATTACATCCCAAAGTAAAGATGTTATAGTAACGTTTTGTACACTGAGTCCAGTAGCTTTTTCAAAACTTCAGCTTCATTTGGTAACTGATGCCTCTTGGGAAGCAAAATTACTTACATCATTAAAACTTCATCAAGTAATAATTTTATTACAGTTGTTAACATAAATAACTGCAGTAAGTAAGTACAGGGTGATCGATTTGTTCTTGATAGCTCAAGGGAGTCATTATTTAGCTCTGATACAGCAAATCAGGACAATACTTATTTGAATTGCAAACTACATATCGACTATCCATTTGGGCATGTTTTAATTTGTTTTAGGTTTAGCACATTCCATAACTGAGCTCTATAAGCAGGTCGGCTTCAAAAATAAGGTCTCGCATAACAGCTAAGTCTAAATGATGATGTGTCATCTGGCAGGTCAAATATTTTTTCTGATTTCTCCTGCTTCCCTTCCTGACACCAGCGAGGGGAAGGGGAACCCTGTTCTAATGAAACGTAAAATGAAATTCTGCTAAGATGTGAAAAAAGGAGGGAATGTGTGCATAAATACGGAGTACCCCCTCTTTCAAAGTCAGCAGGAAGTGTCTTCAGCCTGTTTGGTCTGCCTCACCAGCAGAGGACAAATTTTTCACTAGATTCATGTCCCCCCTCACGACTCTACTGCTAACAGAATAAGATATAGCCTGCTAAGATAGATTACCATAATATAATGATTGAAGGGAAAATATATGGTGTAATACAGAGAGGTCTAAATACCTGTAAGTGGAAAAAAGCATAAATGACTGTTTTAATTAATTTCCTAATGTAAAACACAGCTGCAGTAATGTTGGCAAGTCTCACCCGCCTGTTTTAAATTTGTGACATGAAATCATGCCACTTAATTAAGTCTTAATGCACAAAAATATATTTTATTTACTTTTTATGGAATATCAGCATTTAAAGCTTTCTATTTATGTGTGTAAACGCTTTATAAATTACTTGAAATACCGAAAAAAAAACCCTACTAATCGGCAGTTACAACGTTACCAGTTTTGGTTTCAATAATGAAATGCCTTTTTGGTGGACTCCTGCTGCTACGTGAACTAGCTCTAGGCTATTAAAGTAATGAGTCCGGACAGAGTCCTCCGATCTCTTGCTTGATACAAAACCCAAGGAAAAGGACTTTGCCCACAATTCCTAGTCTGTTTACCGACCGCCACCAGGCTGACTGACTGCAGGAACATTATGAAGCCTCTGGGCTTCCCCTTCCCCCTTTCAGCAAGTATGGCCTTTTCACTTTTTCCAAGTGAGGGCTAAAAAAACACGGTATTAGAGAGCCCTCTGCAGGCCAGAAGTTTTGAAGGAGCTTACCAGCACGGACTTAGATTTGCAATAAAATCATCATTGTCAAAACTGCACAAATCGGATCTCACTGGAAAGCTATTTGTCACAAAGGCAAGCAGACGTTGACTCTTCCAAAAGACTCACTTAAAAAATAACACTTTTGTCAACTCACACTGCCTTTTATACAAAGTTTCCGCAAGCCCCTGGGACCTCTTCCTAAAATGCATTGCAAAGTATTAGGGACATTATCATCATTGTCGCCACAAAAATTAAGATTAATCCGTGAAGAACATGGGACTCTGAGCAGTTCACTTAAAAAAATAATAATAAAAATAAAAGCAATTTCTAGTACATCTGAGCTTTAGGGGTCAGAATACAGTGAAGAAGAAACTAGAAGTTAGTTATGTGGACAAACGTCATGATTCCCTCAGCCAAGTTTTCATTCTAGTGAATGAAGTGTATGCCCAACAAAATCCAGTGAACCTCTCAAGTGTTTTAGGGAACTTAGTGTAAATTTTTACAGGGCATTTTATATTGTGTCTTAAACTTTTTGGATAGAGCAAATATAAATCATTACTGGAAGAAATCCGTATATAAAGATAAATATGAGGAAGTATACTGAAGACAGAACAAAAATGAAACAAGCTCTCATTTTCATTTAGATGGTACCTTTCAAACCACATTTTATGTTGGTTATAAAATATTCTTATAGTCAGCAAAATAACCAACAACTTTTAATAGGAAATTTTTTCATAATATTTTCAAGTCAGCAAAAGTACTAACAACTTTTAATAGTGGGTGATTTTTTTTTTCCAGAACAGTCAAGAGAGTATTAATTTAAAAGAGGAAGCATTTGACCACAATATTTCCTTTTATTGAGTTTAATCTGTGCCAGGTAACTCCTATAGTTCCTGGAGCACCCAGAGATACATGCTTCTAATAATTCTCAAAGGGGCTGGGGCCGGCTCCTCAAAGTTCCTCTCTCTGGCAGGAAAACGGTATGGTCTACATTCATCTGGAAGCCAGGATAAGTGGAATAAATGGGAAGTCATATGATGATGGAAAAGAACCTGATGCTGTAGGTATTAAAACTTCCTTCCAGGGACGCCTGGGTGGCTCAGTTGTTTAGCGTCTGCCTTTGGCTCAGGTCATGATCCCAGAGGCCTGGGATCTAGTCCTGCATTGGCTTTTTGCTCAGGAAGGAGCCTGCTTCTCCCTCTGCCTGCCGTTCCCCCTGCTTGTGCACGCGCGCGCTCTCTCTCTCTGGCAAATAAGTAATAAAATCTTAAAAAAAACCAACCAAACAAACAAAAACTTCCTTCCTCAGGACTTTGAATCAGTTAACACGATCTTTTTGAAGGACCTGTAGGGAGTCAAGAGACAGCAGTGGTCTGGGGCCAGGACCACGGCTGCAAATGTTTGCAGTCAATCTGCAGATGAGTCTCAGTGTTTCCCTGGGGACCCTGTGACGGTCTAACCAGCAACTGCACATTCTCTGGTGGCCTGACTGCTTTTCCCAAGGATGCGCATTCGGTGTTGGAGGGTTTTCTCATCTCCTCGACTCCAGGGTGTAGACAAGACCAACATGTTCTTAGGGTAATGTCAGCAGACGTTTTGGTTCCAGTAAAATGACTCTTGCAAATGAAAACCCCAAATTAAAACGCCGAGTTTCCAGCTCTGTGGAGTTCAGAAACAAGTGCTCTCAGCATGAACTGTCAACAGCCAAAGTTAAAATAGGGCAGCTGCTGGTTTCTGTGGAATCATGTCCACACGCCCTATCCCAACCTCACAGAGTTGAATGTCAGACATTATTCCACCGGGCCTGGAATCTGGCTGCCAGGCTCAGCCTCCTTCACTGGGGGCTTATCTCCCACTGGGAGGCTGTAGCCGACTGGATGGAAGCGCACGCTTCCCAGCAGATGTTGGGCTGCCAGCAATGGGAGCGCGACCGGGCCTGGCGCCGCCAACATTTACAGTCATTCCTCCGGCCCCTGCTCCCGACGGCCCCCCGAGCCTAGTCCCACCAAGGCCTGGCCTGCGAGCCGACTTGGCCCATGAGGAGTGGACAGGTGATGAGGATTAAGCCGAACGTATTTGCATATCCTCAGCACAGGGAAGGAAATTAACACCACAGTGACATGATTTACTGGCTGAACTTAAACCCGAGAAAGCCCTAGACCAATTTTTGAACACCAGGCGACTGAGGGAAGGAGATCTGAAATGCAACACATCTGGCAGGGATGGGCTAGTCCAGGGTTAATGGAAGAAACAGAAAGAAAGCCATCAGTTTGGGTCCAAAGTGTTGCTTAAAATTTACCCAAAGAGTATGCATGGGCTTTCTTCTTGGACACAAGACATGCCTCCTTCATCTCCTTCTTGTTGGATGGTGGGGGTGTGTGTGTGCTGATCTGGGTCATTATCACTATCTGTGCAGGTAGCTCTTCCAGAGCCTTGCGAGGTCCACAGTCATGCTGCCCACCATTTGCCTGTAGCCAAACTCAGAAACAGTCTGACAATTAGGTATTTCAGAAATTGACCATTTTTTGGAATTTTTTTTCACTATAACAAGTAGCAGCATAAAGACATTTCTTAAACCTCTCACAAAAGTCGAGTGACTGAATAAAGAATGAATTAGCATCTGTGAAGTATATTTTCATCTTCCTAAAGCCTTTTCTTTTTGGCAAGCCAGGAAGGGAGGTGATATTTTTTTTTTAAATGAGTATTTAGGCAACTGTGTCATCCAACGGAAGCAGGCAAGAAGGTGGCTCATATTTCAATTTACTGTCATATTAACATACCTAGAAAAACAGATGCCATTAAAAATTTCTTATTTTTATGAAGCCAGTAAGGTACTGCGTGCATTCTCTGGGCAGATCTGCATAGGCTGCTCTAACATGTTTTTTGGCTAAGATAAGGAGTTCCACTCTTAGTAAGCACAAACCTAGAACTGCTCAGAACACAAAACACCACCCCCGCCCATAAACACAACACTTTAGCAGTGTGCTATGCTAACTATAAAGTAACCAGACTATTTTAAGACAAATGCCAGAGCACATATAAAAAGATAGGGCTCGCCTCTTTCACGCAGCCATCTTACGCGGCCATCTGTACTTTAGTCTCCTATGCGGCGATTTCATTACTCAAAAATATCTTACACTTCCTCCTGAAAACAACTCTGGAAAATGCCTGGAATTCTGAGGAATATCACTGAGGGTGTAACTCTTTGTCACTTGCGGAGCCAAAGGCCATTTTGTAATCCAGTTTGGAGAAGACGGGTGGATTCAGCCCCCAAGGCCCCTAAAGGGTAAAAAGCACACAACACAACTCACCCAAAACAAATAACGTGTGGCTAACTAGGAGTCTAACCCTCTTCTGCGGACTGAAGTTGCTTTGAAGGCCATGCCAAAAGAACAGCTGCGGACATGTTTCATGTTTCGAGCAACAGGAGCTTCGCTGAAATACACCTGCAAACATCTCCCAGTGGGACACCTTTGAAGGACAATACTCATTTGGATGGGTCATTCTGGTGCATGTGTGTGGTAGAAAGTAAGCAAAATGGCCATCACAGGTGTCCTTAAAAGTCACTGTAGCCTTTCCTCTACCAAGGTCAGCTAGCTGCAGAACGTCTTTCTTTCGGGTAGACACTTGAATCTTTATAACTTAGTATGTGTCTGCACACACATATAAAATGGAAGTTATGAGGAAAGGTGTACTAGAAACTTCGGGAACCTCACCACAGCCAGCCTGGACAATCCCCTGCGGTATGTGGAACCTTGTGCTGGTGAGGAACTGAACCCATCTGCGTGTGTGAGAAGAGTCCCAAAAGGAGAGAGGGGTCACCCCCAGGGCAGGAAGAATACAGACAGATGGCACGGGCTCAAGATGGAGAGTAGGGCTGGTCTGGAGACAGCATGTGACTGTTAGAAGCGCCTCTATATCCAGCTTCCTGGTGCAGCACTTGGCTTTGGGGCTAACAGTAGGATGATGAAACAGCTGCAGCCAGAGTCCCTCGTGGGGCTCTACCTTGGCGTGGGCCATGCCTGGACCTGCAAGCTCGGCCTGACAGCGGAAGATGTCTCCTTGCAACGGACAGGGCACGTCTCCCACAGCAGCACAGTCAAGAACAACGGCAGGACAGACCTGCCGAGGACCTGGCTTTCACTCTCCCCTTGGCATCCGAAGGGGAGGTGAACTGTCTGGACTGAACCACCACTGGGCTCTTGGATAATCTGTGCATGTGAAGAGAATCTCAGCATGTGGGTACTCTCCCGACTAACTTACAAAGTTGAGATGTCACCATATCGGCACCCCAGCCTATTTTGTTGTCCTCTCTTGTTCATTTCCTCATCCATACTGGGCATTCCACAAATACTTTGTCAATACAGATGAAGATTTTATGATCCTCCCAACAAAGTGATGTAATTTAGAAAAGCATAAGAGCCATCTTACAGACAAGGAAACTGAGGCACAGAATGGCTAACAGGTAGTGCTTCTGGAGAAGTTCAAGGATCCCTCCAGGCTGGTGATCGTCCCAGTCCATTCCATGCTGGGAACTGGAGATTCAGCAGACCCCAGGCTTGGTGGCAGGAGGCAACAAAGAAGTAGGTTTTCCAAAAGAGGGTACACGTCAACGGCATTCATATTAAGGGAACAAGAGCCTTGTTCTCTTCCTTCGGGCATCAGGCCACAACCTGTGGGTTCTCGGGGAACAGGAGGTCTCCCTGGAGAGATCTTCATTTTGTAATGGACATACTTCTGCCTTTCATCTCCCTGGTGTTGCCGGGGTCAAAGACTTGAGTGGATTTTTCTGTGAACCGATTCAGATAACCCTAAGGGCTCCTACAAGTTGAGGGAGGCAGGAGAAGGGGAATAACTAGAAGTCTGACCCTGAACATCCCCTGCTCCCCCAATACTCAAAAGAGTAGGGCTGTATGATGAGTAGCTGGGGCTGCACCAGGAGGCCAGAGGCAGCTTCCTCTTCTTCACAGCTCAAGGTTCTCAGAGGCAGCAGCTGCAGCTCTCTCCCGCTCAGTTGAGAATTCCTTGTGGAATCCCTACCCCCACGCTCTCCCCTGAACTTCTATTTAGAGTATTTCCTATAGAAATGAACGATGAAGCTCTCACTGTGATGAGGGTCCTTTAGAGACATGTTAAGTGGACAATGAGCTCCAGAACCACTCTGCAGTTTTTTGAATCCCAGCTTGACCATCTACTCTCTGTGTGAGCATGGGCAAGCTACTCAACATCTCTGTGCCTAAGTCTTCATTGTAAAATGGGGGCAAGAGTACCTTCCTTATAGGACTGTTGTAAGCATTAGCTGATAGATGTGAAGTGCTTAAAACAGTGTTTGGTGTGCATGCATGCGCGCGTGCGCTCACGAAAACACACACACACACACAGAGATATATGTGCTCAACAAATGTACTCCAGTATTTTTATTATCATACTACCAGACACTGCCTTTTACAAGTATTGAAATTTTAGTTCCGGGGCGCCTGGGTGGCTCAGTCGTTAAGTGTCTGCCTTTGGCTCAGGTCATGATCCCAGGGTCCTGGGATCGAGCCCTGCATCGGGCTCTCTGCTTGGCAGGAAGCCTGCTTCTCCCTCTCCCACTCCCCAGCTTGTGTTCCCTCTCTCGCTGTCTCTCTCTCTGTCAAATAAATAAATAAAATCTTTAAAAAAAAAAAAAAGAAATTTTAGTGCCTTTTTTCTTGTTTCCCCAGCTGTAAGCCTGCCGAGGGCAGGGACCATGGGATCTATTTCGTAGTCGTCAATCCGTATTTCTTGTTGGAATAAGACTCTCACAAGAGTATCTGCATTTTAAAAAAGAACTATGGCGAGAGGTTACAAAAAGGAGTAATTCATAATGGTTGATTTGGGAGTGCTATTTGCGTAAGGGATCCTCAGCGCCCTTTACATCATTCCAAATGCTAATTAGTATTCTACAAGACAGTCAGAAGCACTGCTGGAAGTAAGAGTTTCTTCCCCGGAATCTGTGTTCAGGGACCTACAATGAAGACTTCTCATGTTACAGGTTACTGATAAAGTGAAATAATAATTGAATCTACGAGGCCGGTAGGCAACATAAGGTCATATAACTTTGTGTCAGCATGTTCCTGTATTATCTGAATAGTTCGTTTGTATTTATTGAATCATATATTTACTGAAAAGCAACACAGACTTGAACCGAACTGTGTCCAATGGTACGTACGGGTTTGCTATACTTAAAATGTTCAGGTTATTTTGAATAGAGGGATTTATTTTCTTCTTGTAGCTTTTGGAAGTCTGGACCTATCTGGTTTCAGTTAGGCAACAGTCTTTGGCCAGCATTTTCTGGTACATTTGAAACTGTTGAACAATGAAAAGTAAAAACATGTAATTGCCAGCACAGCTTAAGCCCTAATGCAGATATAAACACAGTTAAGAGCACTTTATTTAGGTTCTGCTTTATTATTCTTAACTTTCATAGTAATTTTCAATCACAATGCATTAACAAATTTTTATTAGGTTTCCCAATGGAAAGCCAGTTGCAGGCAAGGCCTTTTATGACTCTCACTAAAGAACTTTGCAGTTGATTTTAGATTTACCTTCTATAACGCAGAAGAAAACAATTGTTAAAATCGTGCTTTTGTTAACTTTTAATTTAGTATGCTCTTAAGTACACTAATTCTCTCCCTTGCTCTTTGCTAATGTCCTCCCCTGTATTGTGCAACCAGCTTCCTTAATCATCTCTGAGTTACAGCCTTTTAAACAGAGCACAGGGCAGTCAGCAACAGGAGCGCAGGGACAGTGTTTACCTGAAGGCTCTAAATCGAAGCATGGGCAAGGGTGGTGGGGGGGTGTTCAAGATTTGATTTAAACTGGCAGCTCAGTTGCCTTGCAACTAAGATTCTCAGCAACCTCTCCCTCTGGACTCTTCTTCAAAACTTACAAGGGAAACAGTCTTCTAGGGGCCGACTCCTTCACAGGAGCTGCTACCTTCTGTTTTAGGATTTATTTAGCGGTTCAATCTCCATGATTTAGGGGCGGGTGGCTCCAGTGGGCAGCCAGGCACTGCCCCACGGCCTGTGGGATGGCCAGCATATGGTGTGCTGCGGCCAGCAGGGGGAGGGAAAAGTGCCAGCCACTCGGAAAACTCCGGTGGCCGGCAGGCCAGGGAGGTCTCCGGTAGCCATGTGGAGGACAGCCAGGGTCGCAGCAGGAAGTGAGGGTCATTCCGGAATCTTCAATGAAAACACTCAGGACAGGGTGCACTACAGAAGAACCGCTTTTACTAAATAGGACGTTAACCACAAAGACGTTCCTTAGCTTGCCAGATTTAAACACTAGCTTATTGACGAGACACAGAAGTTTGTAGGCAGGAGAGTACAGTGCGTAAGAGTGAGTTTAGGGGAAGGCTGTGTGACCTTGGGCAAATGATTCAACCTCCTGAGTCTTAAGTTTCTCAAAATGAGTTTATTTATTTATTTTTTAAAGATTTTATTTATTTGACAGAGAGAGACACAGCGAGAGAGGGAATACAAGCAGGGGGAGTGGGAGGGAGAAGCAGGCTTCCCGCGGAGCAAGGAGCCCGATGTGGGGCTCGATCCCAGGACCCGGGGATCATGACCTGAGCCGAAGGCAGACACTTAACGACTGAGCCACCCAGGCGCCCTCAAAATGAGTTTATAATACTTGCATACCAGAGGGATGCTCTAAGGATTAAATGAGACCAACGTACGAAGCTGTTAGCAAAACATGTAGTCAAACCAAATATTCGATAAACGGCAGTATTATTTTTTTCTCAGAAAGCATAATAGCAATTTTTAAAAACTCATAATATATATGAAAAAAGGTCTGGAAAGACACTAAAATGTCAACAGCAGTTATCTCTGGGTGGTGAGATTGTAGGAATTTTTCCTTCTTTGTGTTTTTTTTCCTGTATTTTCTGCATGTTCTATAATAAACACGTATTACTTTTTGAGTATAAAATTATAATTAAACTGTATCTTACATGAAAATAATAAAGAAATGGCTACGAAGAACAAGATGAGAAAATGTTATTGCAATCCTGACATTTGTCCTCCTAAGTAGCCTCTGGAACATTCCAACCGTTATCCTCCATTTTTCCCCAGAAAGAACACAAGTGGTCACACTGATGTTAATGAAAAAAGCACATTTGTAGTGATAGAAAAAGGTCAATACATATATATATATACACACATATATATACATACATACTTTTTGATAACTTGATTTTGAGTTTTTGTTTTTTTTTTTAAAGGAAATATCAATTTTTTCTTCATGGAAAAAAACGTGACTCAATAGTTTTCCTCAGATGCTTTCATAAGAACCCCACAATATAGATATTTGCTCTACCACCAAGAAAATGTTCATATAATTTATGTTCTACATAAATTTATATTCTACATAAATTTATATTCATATATTTGTTCTACATTCTTTTAAGAAAATGTTCATATCTTACCACTACAATACAAATATTCCACCCAATATTCTACTATAAATTGAAAGCAAATTATAAAAAAAAGAAAATGTTAAATGTTGAGAAAAAGTATATGCTAAATATGACCACAGTCAACGAGGGCAGTGGCCTTACATTCAACACCAGCACCTTGGAATCTCCAAATATATATGAACAGGAATTTGAAGTTGTTCTATCACTTTGCTCTCAGAAAAACAAAGCAGGTGTTAACAATCACATCTTTACAGAATGTGAAACCAGACCTAAGGAGATTAAATGACTGTGGCTACTGACCCTTGGGTAAGTTTGTGGCAAAGGAGAATTTCTCAGTGGAGTACTAAATCTTTGTTTTCTGGAAGGCCATCTGCAATGAGATTAGATATAGGGCACGGGTCGGCAAACTTCTCCTATAAAGGGCCAGATAGTACATATTTTCGACTTTGTGGGCCAAATGGTCTCCGTTACTAGTTAACTCCTCCGTGATAGTGTGACAGCAGCCCTAGAGAATTCCTAAACGAATGGGTGTTGCTGTATTCCAATAAAACTTTATTTACAAAAGACAGGGGAGGGCCAGATTTGTCTTAAAAGCCATAGTTTGCTTGCTGGTCCCTGGTGTACAGGAACAAAACAATTATAAAACCATTCTTTAAAGGTTTTTTTCCCTAAAAATGAAGAGCATAGGACTATCACATTAGGAGAATAAACTTTGCTGTGGGGCGAGAGAGATTTGACGTAGCCTTGGGCAGTAGATGTATGGTTTGGACATGATGATGAAACTCGGGAAGAATTCTCCCTGAGTCATCACGGGCTGAGTCCTGAGCAGAAACTCATTTGAGGGGCGCCTGGGTGGCTCAGTCGTTAAGCGTCTGCCTTCGGCTCAGGTCACGATCCCAGGTCTGGGATGGAGTCCTGCATCGGGCTCGCTGCTCAGCGGGAGGCCTGCTTCTTCCTCTCCCACTCCCTCTGCTAGTGTTCCCTCTCTTGCTCTGTCAAATAATCTTTAAAAAAAAAAACAACAAAAAACAAAACTCATTTGATGCACTAAAAGAATGGGCTATTGTAATGTTTTAAAAAGGGGCCAAGGGAGTGACAAGCCTAGGGAAAAGGGGCAAGGACAGAGAAGAGTTACATGGGTATGGAGAATAAGAAAGGAAAAGGGAAACCCAAGGTTTGGAAGGCCATTTGGGGTCGGAGGGGACAAGGCAATTTGTTAACTAAGGAATTTTCCCTAATTGTTCTAAAATTCTACCCTGGATCAATGATGCATGGGTTGTGTCAGCCCGTGGGTAGCTGGAATGCAGTTTGAAGTCGGCTCCATGGGCAGTCACAGTTGAGAAGCACGCTGGTATTGGACAAGCCACATCATAACGTAGTACTTGACGATGACTACCGCTATGTAAATTGTACCTCATCATCCATGATGCAGGTGCAGATGGGAGGGCAAGTGTGCTCTTATTCATCTCTGAAATCAGCCTGAAACACTAAAGGAAACTTGATTCCCAGCATAAAATATAGACTTTCTTTAAAAAAGAGACTTTAAAAATGAAAGTTTTGGTCACACATGGTTTATCCCAAACCATTTTAATGTGCATCCATCTACAGCACCCTCATCTTTTCTTTAAATAGCTACAGCTAGAACTAAATCAAGACCAAAGATGAAAAACGAAGTCTTTCAAGATGTGAAAATGAACTCAGTGAGGATATATTTAATAAGACTCCTCACTTGCCCTCCTGCAAGCCTGTAAGCTGTATGACTTTAGAACCATTTAAGTGTGTCGTGAGCTGGTAGACTCTTGAGAAATAAGATTCTTCTCTTCTAGCTTTGAAGTTTACATACTAACCTAAATTAAACATTTTTTACTCTTCTTTATGCTGCTGATGTTTTTTGTTTTTCCAGTAGGCTCCATGCCCAGTGTAGGGCTTGAACTCACAACCCTGAGAGATCAAGAGTCGCATGCTCCACCAACTGAGCCAGCCAGGCGCCTCTATGCTGCTGATGTTTTTGATATTCTGTATAAACATGAACGGGCTAAGCCAGAGATCTATAAGAAATCAGATCTATAAGATCTGGTAATGATGGCTGTCATTCACAGAGCATTTTACCAGGCAGGCCAGGAAGCACTTTATAAATGTTAACAGGGCGGACATGCTCACAACCTTGTGATGTGGGTATTATTTCTATTTTTTTTAAAATATTTTATTTATTTGAGAGAGACAGATATAGTGAGACAGAGCATGAGCAGGGAGGAGAGGGAGAAGCAGGCTCCCCACTGAGCAGGGAGCTGGGTGTGGGGTTCGATCCCAGGACCCTGGGATCACGACCTGAGCCAAAGGCAGATGCTAAACCAACTGAGCCACCCAGGCATCCCTTATTTCTATTTTCTAATAAAGGAAGGTGGGTTCAGGGATGTCAAGATGTCCATGGTGACCCAGGTCCTATATGTAGTGATCTGGGGCTCAGACCGGGGCCTGACTACAAAATCCATTAAGCCATACTTCCGCCTACAATAAATGTGAAAAATTCTTGAGTGAATACCAACCAAAGAAAGGGACAGGCCATAAACATCCAATCTTTCGGTAGAATTTTTTTTAAAGCTCATGTGTGCCCTTCACACACAGAAACCTTCAAAAGCTCCCACACCTATTCTGGTGTAAGAATAAATGAACACCATGGAGGCCTCTGAAATCTTAGGAAGAAATGCCTTCATTCAGTTAAAGTCAGGGGAGGATTCAAAAAACTTCCCTGTATGGTCTCTTGTTCTTTACAGGTCAGATAACTTCTCTGGGGAGAGACTTTTTTTTTTTTTTTAAACGTTTAGATTTATATCTTTGTTCACTCCTTTCCTCTTTTCCCCTCCTGATTCCTAGGTTGGACTATTCAGAATCACTCTCCCTTTTCCTTTCCTTAATACTCCTGGAGTACAAGGAGTATTTCCACTTACTTCCCTCTCTTCTCTAATTAAAATGTTCTTAGACTATAATACTCAACAAAAACAATCACCTCCTTCTATTCAATTAATTGGCTTTTTTTTTTCATTTATCACGCATGTACAAAATTCCAGCTACACTATGGCTGGATGAGCTTTTGTGGGCTAACACATGCCCCTGGCCACTGTGTAGAGCACTGTTTCTGTGGAAAGGGTCTTTTTATTTTTTGTGGTTGATTTATCAATGGACATTTGCAATCCAACCCATCGGGAAGTTCGGGGCTGCCTATAAACCAGACGTGAAGTAGAAGGCGGCATTTTTGACTGGTTCAGCGTTCTGAGGTTATGCTACCCAACGCTGCCCATAGTCACTCAAAGGTCAGTCCTGGTATTGTTCCCATGTGCTCATGAAGAGCTCCTCCCAGTCCCGTGGGTGACAGTGCCAGTAAGTGGATTCCCAGGCACAGAAACAAGGCCAGGGCACGGTATGGGCCAAGAGCAACCCACACCTCCCTTTTAACTTGGTAAAAAGCAGGAATACAGAAGCAGAACAGAGACCAAATCATCACCTTTAATAAAATACCATCTCCATCCATCGAAACTCCACCTTCTTTCTTTCATATCACACCTTAATTTTGACTGGGTGGCGGCAGCTGTCTAAAAGAGCTTCTGCTAAAATCCAAAGACGACCCTTTGTTTGAAGAAGAAATACAGTGGAAAACTTCATCAATAAACTCCTAAGTAATATGCCCAAAGAAAAGTCATCACTATCTTTTCTTGTCTGTTCTTGGCTAGAGCTTCTGCTCCAGGAGCTATGAGTACTATGCCATGCCACAAACCCTGATGGATACCTACTTGGGGCCGGCGCTGGGGTAATCACAGGTTAGATATTAAAACAAATTGGAGTCTGTCACCTCAAGGAGTCGACAGTGCAACCGGGGCAATACATACAAAACTCAGGATAACTCAAGGCGTAGATAAACATAGCAGGGCTGTTCAATGCTCCCTTCAAACACTTCCACTTTTGAAATTTCACTGTTTGTTTTTAGTAAACATATTCAAATTCTCACTCTTACAATTTGTCTTTACATGTGGCCCAAAACGTTCCTGGTAAAAGTAGGCCAAAGAGGATCAATTACCTTTTATAATGCACTAAAATCAGTGGTTGAGGGTTTCATAAAGATTGCATTTACTCCACAGTCAAATAGACATGCAATTGGTTTCAGACAGAGAAGGCACCAATAACAATCATTTAGCTGACCGATAACTACTAAGCAGATATTTTTCCAAAATAATACTTCAAGCCCTGGAAGGTAAGAAGCAACGGAAATGTACGCTCCCGAAAACCAGCAGAGCAGCTCTACAGTAGCAAAGAGCCGACAGGAAAATCTCTTCCGGACCCTCCTTGGGGACTCTCCGATTTATAAAACAACACACGAGTATTAGGATATTTTGTGTTAGGAAAATGTCCGAAGAAAAACAGGTAGTCTGGCCATCGAGGTCTCTTCCCTAGATTTAGAAGTTCTGATCTCTGAATCACATTTACAACAACAGAGTCACTCTAGCGAGCCATATTTGACTAAACATTCTTAATGGTTTGCGGATATACTGTATTTTTGCACACTTGTGGACAAGATGTTGGCTTCATTTTACAACCAACATCTTGTCCACATCAGGGGAGCTTTCTCACACAGACACGCATACCATGTGGGCTACCTGCTGAGTTCTGGCAAGCTTGGCAGACGGCAGAACATAATGGGAAGGCAGTTGGAGTGGAAAAAAACCTTCCTGGGAATTTTTTAAGTGGTTAAAAAAAAAAAAAAAGGCATACCGTGTCCTAATGTCCCACACTGTGAGTTGGCACAGGGAAGATAATCCAGGAAATGAGATGTAAAAACTGTACACAGGTTCCCTAACAGAAGAGGCATTTTGCAAACCTCTTTAGGAAGTCAACCACTTGAAAGTTACTTTTTAATTAGCCACATGGAAGTTAAAAGAGCTGGAAATCATCATTAATGCCACATGGAGATCTTAACTAGTTGCACCGGCACTTCTCAGAAGCCGCCAGGCTCACTTGATGGTTAAGGCACACATTCAAAGTCACCGAGGTGGAGAAGTGTCTCGGGGAACGTCGACTATCAGGTAAATGTCATCTAAATGCAGTATTTCAGATTTCTACTTTGGTGTAATGTTTTCCTTCAGTAAATTATGTGGCACACCAAAGCAGAACACACACCCTTTCCTTTTCAAAGCCAAAAAGAAAGAAAAATGAGGAAATGCAATAGCACCACCTAAAGGGCATTTAAAGGCAATAAAAACAAAACAAAGGTTAAAAAGCGGTAAGGACTTTTCATGTTGCCCCGAGGAACAGTGTGCAAGATTGCTATGATAAATGTAGTTTGACAGATGGTACATTGTGGGATAATCTCTGGAGCGGTTATATTCTGGCCCTACATCCGGTCTGAAAAATTGGACAAAACCAATCCACAGAACAGATCATTTTGTAAAGTTCAAACTCAGCTGAATGAACTCAAATGGTTCACAGACCTAAATGTGGGAGTTAAAACTATAAAACCCCTAGAAGAAAACACAGGAGTAAATCCTCCTAACCTTGGGTTAGGCATGGTTCCTAAGATAGGATGCCAAAAGCACAAGCAATAAAAGGGAAAAACAGATCATCGGACTTGAATAAAACTAAAAACTTTGGGTTGCAAACAATGCCATCAAGAAAGTAAAAAGACTACCCACAGAATGGGGGAAATACTTGCAAATCCTGTATCTGATAAGGCACTTGTATCCAAAATATATAAAGAACTCATAGCTCGATAAGAAGATAAATAACCCAATTTTTAAAATGAGCAAGGATATGAAGACATTTCTCCAAAGATGATATACAAATAGCCAAAAAGCCTATGAAAAAAAATGTTCATCATCAGTCATTAGGGAAATGAACACCTAAACCACAATGAGATTCCATTTCACATCCACAAAGATGGTTATAATCAGACAGACAGACAATATTTAGTGTTGGTGAAGATGTAGAGAAATTGGAATCCTCATACATGGCTGGGAGGGGAATGCAAAAACGGTGGAGCTGCTTTGGAAATTAGTTTGGGAGATCCTCAAAATGGAACTGCACCTCAACTGATTAACAGATAAAGTAGGGTATATCCATATGCTGGAGCATTATTTGGCAAAAGAAAGAAAGTACTGATACGTGCTGTAACATGAGTAAATCCTGAAAATATTGTGCTAAGTGAAAGCAGCTGAGACACTGAAGGTCGCATATTGTATTACTCCATTTATATATAATACCCAGAATAGGCACATCTAGAAGTAGATTAGCAGTAGCCTTGGGCTGGGAAAACCGGGGGGGCGGGGGGGTACGCGGTGCGCAGGGAGGGGAATGAAGCAAAACTAATTGCATGTGATTCCTTTTAAGGGTGATGAAAATATCATACAATTAGGTTGTGGCAATGATCACATAACTCTGAATACACTAAAACCATGTAAGTGTACTCTTTAGGTGAAATATACGGCATGTGAGTTATATCTCAATAAAGCTGTTAAAAAGATTCAGTTGAAGGGTTTTCAACTGCTACTCAACAGCAAAATGGAAGGTATTATACAAAAGAAAAAATAAAAAAATCTTCATAACCTTTGTGAAGCTGCCCCTTCCAAGTCCCTACCACTATGTTTCAGAGGAGGAAGAAGTTACGACTCGGTGAGGTCCCATAGCTCTTTGCAGCAGAAATGGGACCAGAACCTGGGCTGCCCAAGTTCCATGCGGGTTGGGGGACCAGGCTGAGGCCAGAGCATCTGCAGCATAGCACTGAAGGAGGTGCCACTCTCGGTCCCTGCTTGCCTGGCCTGGCCTTGGTTCGTGCACCCTCTTTCTACATGGCCTCCCTGCGAAGCTCAGAATGAGCCCAGCTGTAAATAGGAACACTATTGTCAAAGCTTCCACCGTCATTCCTCATTTGTTTTTCCTGCAAATATCCGTAAAGAAAAATAAGAGCTTTTTCTTCCCTTTTACTTGAGGGAAAACAGAGATGACCCCAAGAATGAGAGGTTAGGCAGAGTTTGGAAGGAAAACCAAGTGAGAAAAAGTACATGCTTGCCAAGAGGACATGTTTTCTCTGGTGACCAGAAGGGACAACATTGCTTATTTTAACTATTTCGTTTAGCACGGTCTTCCTTTGTAACGTGTCTACTACAGCTGCCAGCTCAACCAGTAATTGGAAAACCCTCTCATTCGTCTGTGTCTATACCAACATGCTTCTTGTCATTGGTCGAGCGTCTTCGTGAGTGCAATGAGTAAAGATTTCCATCATGGAAAATACAGCTTATCAGTGGCCATGGTCTGTTACAGTAAAAATGTTGAATTATTGCTGCTCGACAATCCTTCCTTTTTTATTTGCACATTTACGCATTCTCTCTAAAGCGAGCTCAGCCCACACCCTTTGCCGGTTGCTTGGTTTATATCTCCAGTGCACAAAGTCAGGTACAAAGTATTCCTGAAAGAGTCGGTAGGCTTTCAGCTTTATTTTGTCCACTTGTTTACTTCCACCAAGACTGATAACAGATGATAGTAGTAAAGATTAAAACGCTCTCCCACGTCTGCCTTGATTACCTATCTTGCCTGTTGATGGCATAAAATGGCTCATAAGGCCAGCCTTTCTATTTACATGTTCTGATTTATTTGCTGTTGTCCAAGATTCCCTATTATCCCCTCCAGAATGAACTCCATGCTTTAAACATTTTCATACCATTTCCTGCTTTAATTACAGCCAAATATTTGACATCACGGACATGCTTGGTGACTCCAAGTTTTAGGATCCCATTACACAGCAAGTTAAATAAGTGCCTGGGCTTTAACGTTCTAACG
The DNA here is from genome assembly GCF_004348235.1 of Phoca vitulina. Taxonomy (NCBI): domain Eukaryota; kingdom Metazoa; phylum Chordata; class Mammalia; order Carnivora; family Phocidae; genus Phoca; species Phoca vitulina. The sequence continues at coordinate 40,724,232 of NW_022589707.1, read as the reverse complement.
TTTAGTTTTACTCTATTTGTTTCCCCAGACAAGCGGTTTACTCATTCCTAAATCCTCATGTGAGGCTTTGCCGACCATGTTCGGTTGTCTTCATGTACTTATAGTACCTGGTGTCAACTAGAGTTGTTGAAGTCTTGCCAACAACTTTCTGGGCATAGCTCTTAGAGACCGAGGAGATACGGCCGTTACAAAGAAAGCTTTGGTTCTCAAGCCATTTACTCCATGGGGAAGCACTTAAGCTTAATGGTTAACAAGGACTCCGGAAGAGTAACTCAGAGAAGGTCTGAAGCCCCAGACTACCGCTTACCCTAGCTTTGCCTTGCCTTGCCTTTCCAGAGAAACAGGGACCAATATAATACTCCAGGGGGCCTAGTGAGGAGCAAATGAGGTGCCTAGCAGTTACTCAATAAATGAAGTGGCTATTTTTGTTGTTGTTGAACTCGGCCTTTTGAATGCTTCTATGATGTACTCTTACTCTGATTTGCTCCCAGGTAACCAAAATATGATCTCTCTCTTCCCAGAGCTCATCTACTGAGTGGAAAATAAATTGTTGACTCGAAAACACTCAAAATTATCAGAATGGGGGCGCCTGGGTGGCTCAGTCGTTAAGGGTCTGCCTTCGGCTCAGGTCATGATCCCAGGGTCCTGGGATCGAGCCCCGCATCGGGCTCCCTGCTCAGAGGAGAGCCTGCTTCTCCCTCTCCCACTCCCCCTGCTTGTGTTCCCTCTCTTGCTGTCTGTCAAATAAATGAAAAAATCTTAAAAAAAGAAAAAATTATCAGAATGGATTTATTGCTTACAAATAAGAAAAAAAATTAAGCAATCTGTGTTCTCTCTTGTTTTTATCGATATATAACAATAGAATCAATATGCTATGAAAAAGCTTTATATCCCATTAGGAAATCTCATTTACCTGACTGCATAGGACTGTACATTAAAACTTGGTTTTTATCTGTTTCTTTGGAATTCAAAAGCAACATATCTTACCATAAACATCAAAGTGTTACAGAATTATTTACAATGTAAAAAGGGAAGTTTGTACAGCCTATCCCAACCACTGTCAGTTGCTGGGGCTGACTCCAAATTGTATTTTTTAGGGTTTTTTTTTTAAGATTTTATTTATTTATTTGAGAGAGAGAGACACAGGGAGAGAGAGAACACATGCAGGGGAGTGGGAGAGGGAGAAGCAGGCTCCCCACTGAGCGGGGAGCCCGATGTGGGGCTTGATCCCAGAATCCCAGGATTATGACCTGAGCCGAAGGCAGACGCTTAACGACTGAGCCACCCAGGCGCCCCTTCAGTGTATTCTCTTTACCAACTTTTAATATATACATATATGAAAGACTGTAGCACTTCGCAGAATTTTTTTTTTTTCTTTTAAGCTTAGCAATATATTTTGGACATATTTTTAGGTCACTACCTCATGGTTTTAAACAGGATGAATACACTCAATTTACTGAATCAATCTCCAACTGAAGAGCATTTTGGTTATTCAGTTTTTTTTTTTTCTATCACAAACACTTTCACAGCCAAATTCTTAACAGATTCATGGCTTGACCCAGTCTCTAGCAATTTAACAAAGGTTCTTCCAAGTTTCATTATCATCTGTTGGAATGAATGGCCAGATGCAATCCTCAAGTGAACCCTGCTCTTTTAGGTCTTTTTCGCTTGAGGGAACTTAGGTTCTATTGTACGTAGGCACATGGCTTCTTTGTTTTTAACATTAACTTTTCCCTGAAATACAAACAACCTCCCCGCCGCCCCCAAGCATCTGTGTTTGCGCTCAGATCCTCTGGAAACCTGTTTCTCTGTCCTGGCCCTGGCATCTTGCTGCAGCCCCACGGCTTTCCAGAGCATATTAATCTCAGCTTCCCACCTCACAGGTGCTACAGCCTTGGATGAGTTACTTACTATCTCTGTGCCTCAAGTACCTCATCTGTGAAATGGGGATCATTCAGCTATGAGGCCTGCACGACTTAACGCAATGCAAAATGCTCTCGTGTGGCAAGAAGTGGTCAGTAAATGGTAGCCATTACTGTTAACAGTTACGTGCTTGCTTTTAAGGATTCTTTTTTAAAGACCTGAAAATTGTGAGTTCTGACCCCCCCCCCCCATGGGGAGTGCTTCTCACCCTTGTTTCCCTAAGGGCTTTCTGCCTCTTTTACCTTCATTGCTGTTTAGCTAGAAACCAGACACTTGGGCCATGTCTCTAAAATACCCCTGGTGTTGCAGAGCCAAATAGTGGCTGGCTAAGCAATGTGGTTTGAGGAGCACAGAGCAGACCTTTCCACTCCAAAATACACTAACAAAATGCTACAGTTAGAGATTCATTACTCAGGACCTTGGGAGCGATTTGGTTATTAGGAATTCACTGCTTAAAATATCAAGATTCCAGGAAGAAAACTCTTTAGTTATCAGCTCTCTGCTTAGCAAAGATGAACTGACAGGGAGCTAAGCCAAGATAGGTAGAAACAACGGCTCGGGGTGGGGAAGGACGGAGAACCAGGATGAGGAGTAGCCTAGAAGGGGAAGTGGGATGGGAAGGAAAGCCTCACTGTCCGTGGTGCAGGTCACAGACCTGCCTCCGCCCCCAGCACTCGGAGAGCAGCGAGCCCGGCTTGCGGGACTCCGGATCTGCAGAGAAGGGGATGAGCTACGCAACCCTGGCGTAGGCAGCCCTATTACTTCTGCAAAAAGTAACAGCGGCCTTTTAGAAGTGGGATGATCCCGCGTGTAAGACCACAGGCTAAATGTCACCTTGCCATCAGTGACCCTAACATGCTGTTTTTCTTACATGTTGGCACTCACCATAGGAGCCTGGTTTTATGGTTACTTACCGGTGTGTCTCCCAACTTCATGAGAAGCTCTGAGGATTCAGATCTGCTTTCGTCCCTGGCTTCCCATCACAAGATCAACACACCGTTAACTGAGATGAATAAACTGGAATCGGGGCCTCTGCTTTCCTATTTGTCTGTAATTAACCCTGTCTCTTTCCAGCTAAGGTTGAAAGCCTATTCTGTGGCTGCCATGGCCAATGAGGAGGGCGTGGAGGGCTTCTCACAGGCAGGGGGTCAGACTTCGGGTGTGGATCGGGACCCCCAGGATGACGGCAGTGAGCAGTCTCCTGGGAAGAAAGCCAATTCCTGCCACCTGTCCTCTGTCCCCCTCTTACCTGCTTGCCACCCAACACTCTGCCAGTCCTGAGCACCCACCATTGGAAATGAACTCCGGAACACAAAGACCTCTTCAGTTTATTTCTGGTAAGTTCCCTGGAAGGGCTGGTGAAAAAGGCAACACCTTTCTGCGCTGGCCACCAAACCCTCCCATCTCTCATGTGCTCTCTCCTTTTTCTCCCCCCTGGAATCAGTCTCCCCCTGGCAGCTCCTGACCTCAGGACATCAAAAACCCCCTCAGCCTGGTCCCCTCAGGCCCTCAAGTGCCCTGTGTCCTAAACCCACCTCAGAGTCCCTGCCTCAGTCTAATCCACTTTCTAGAGCTTGCATTTCCAGTACACAGAAGCCCTGTCTCAGGAGTTCACCTATCATCTTTCTACGGAGAAAAGACTGCAAGCGGAACTAGGCTTTTAACAAAAGCTCTCTGATGATGACAGCGATCTGGCTGAAATCCCCCAAGTCTGATAACAGCACCAAGATGCCAACGATGGTCCATGCCAGCCAATGACCGTTGGTCCCTGAGTGGGGGTAGGCTCCGGTAGGGGCTACATGGGTCTTGGGTCTGCAGTGGGGGTTTTACACCCATGATGCAGCCCTTGAAATTAATTTTCTATTAAAATCTAAGCCTCTCGGTCTGATAAACAAACTGCACATTTGCTGGGGATTCTGTATCTGACCTTTTACACAGGTTTTGTCAACAAAATTTACTGTATTCATAAATACTAATGTTCTCATTTGGTTCCCTATCTTTAATATACTGTAAATTATCAGCAAGTACATAAATGTCCTGGCCTGGTAATATAGTGGCCTGAAATGACTTCCTTTTTCCTTTAAAGATGTTGCATGTTTTAATGGTAGGTGTTTCTAATTAACTTGAAGTGCCATAAACTGCCCATGTATGAACCATAGACAAGCGAGTTGCATTAAATTAAAAGTGCAGGATCTGACTAATGTTAACAAATTGGGCATGCCTTCAAGATGCACAATTTCTCTGTTTGGAATTGTCATCTTATTAATGCAGAGATATCAAGGCTCCCAGTACAGCCGTGCCAAATGAGCCTTTCAAAATTAATACTTTTGGCAATCAGTTAGGAATAAGATTTCAAGCTTTAAAAAGATTCCCACTCAGGCATCTCAACATCTCTTCTTCCTTCATAAATGAGCTCGATTTGGGGATCTGATCTTTTTGCCAATACCAGTCTAAGTTAGCACTGTAAATATTGAAATCAAATGTTACTACTTGGCCTAATTCTCTTTCAGCCTGTAGTTAATCTTTATTCAGCCTTAATGAGTATTTATCGTGTGACCCTGACAGCTTGCTACTGCTGTGATAAATTATCTGACTCAAGTCCGATTAAAAATGCAACCCTGAGTGCTAATTATCTCAACAGACCTGCTTAATAATAGCATTTCTTGTCAATTATGGAATCTCAGCATGGGTGTCAATAGCAACAAATGCACAGGCCTACCTTAGATGCTGACTTCCCATAATGCCCTTTTACTTGCCATATGTAAATCAGAGCACTTCTGTACCTGTGGTGACCTTTTATTAGCAAACTGTCAAAATGATAAAACTAGCCATAGCAAAACCCCCACCACCAGACAATTAGGGGCTACAGCTTAGGACAACAGGAGGTCAATCAGACATAGCTAATTATGATGCATCTTACTTATGGCCTGTCCAGCAGGAAGAATTAGCTGTTTTTGAAATTTATGCCAGCTTAAGCATGGCCCACAGGAGGGAAGTTACTGGAAAGTGGAGGCTAGGGAGGCGGAGGTGTAAAATGGCACAATTCTAGGACTTTTCAGGGCATCCGGAATCAGGATCTGAGTTCAATTTCAGCTCCGTCCCTGAAGTGCTGTGACTTGGAATAAATCGCTTCAACTGAAGAATGGAACTGACACCATCCCCTTGCTGACTAGGGTCTGGGTGAGGATTAAGAGGTAACAAGTGTAGAAACACTTAGCACGGTGCCATCACATAGTGGGGGATGAATACCCATTTACTTTCTCCCCATTTCCTTTCCCATGATCAAGATAGGATCAACCACAAGTGACATTTATGAACCGCTCACTCTGTGCCCTGCACAATGTCCTACCTGGGTCCTGTCACTCAATCTCCCTCTCTTACCCTAGTCAGAATTTAAGAGGATAGCTGAGCTGAAAGTTACTCCCACAGATCATTCACTACAGCCTCCTACCGATAGGTACAAATGCCCTCAACTATTCAAAACCAAAGCTGAGACTCTTCTGAACGATCATCGGAGGCAAACACGGCAACCTGCCCTGGCCTGAGGGAACAGAGCAGCATTTAGTGAAATGAGCATTTATTCCAGGCCAGTCCCTGGTGGGGAGTGCTTTCCTTTGTTGAATCCACACGATATCCCTCTTATCATCTTCCCTTCAGAGACCACGAAATAGGTTAAGAGAGATGAAAGGACTTGCCCAACATCCCATGACTGGTATGGTTCAGAGCCCAGGGCGGAGTGAGCCAAAGCCAAAGCTCCCACTTCCCTAAATAGGCAGGGCCCCTTGGTGGATTTTATTTACTTCGACAAATGCTTTTAGTGGAAAGGATGGGAGAGATTGACACTGGCCTGAGAATATTACCCTACGCTGTTATGTGGCACTTCAATTACGAGGCACAATAAATAATACATCCCTTTCTGGCTCTCAGCTGTGAAAAAGCACAAAGCATCAGGGTAGGACCAAGCCTGAAACATAAGCCTCTATCTTTTCATGGGCACAGGGGGTTCTGGGGAGTGAGGCAAGAGGGGGGACGATTTCACCACATGACTTCACGCATGTTCAGCCATAGGTGGTAATTTTGGGGCACAGACCTCCTCTCCCCTGGCTTTTGTGATTCCTGGGAAGCTTGCTTTTTTGAGTGGAAATACCACCACTGTTCAATTCTGCCACAGGGCCCCTTTCTTGCCTCACCTGCCTGCCTTTCCCAAGCCAGGCTGCTAAAGACCCAGAGCAGCGCAGAGGTTCTGAGCCTAACTTGAAGCAAACCTCCTCAAAGATGGTTCTGAATTTTCCCAGATTAGATGGGCCCCCTCTCAAGTGGACCCCTATGGAAATACAGCTGTTCACATGCCCTCCTCCTGGGCCATGTGGTCGACGCAGAAAGGACAGAGAACTCACCCTGTCCGGTGAGGGGCCACATCCAAGATGGCTTGCTCTGAGAAGGATTCAAGGCTGTGGGAAACGCAGGGAAGGGGAAGGCAGGGTAGACGCCTCCATGCCAGCAGGAGGCTGCGAGGCTGGATGGCTAATGAGACCCAGATGAGGGTCTCCTGAGACAGATCCGGGGAGATGCAAGAAAGGAATGCGGTCATTTCCTTCTGAAATAATGTGTTCCCTCTTCCCCGATACCTCGGGCCTACTCCATTACTTCCTTCACGTACAATCTCAAATGAGGGAGCCAATCTTTCCCCTCCATACGATGCCAAGTTAGTGCCATGAGGGTGTAAATCAAGTGTTTCATAAACACCGTGTGGGCTAGTTTTCTTTCCAGTGGTGCTTCGGTCATCCCCCAGTGTGAGCATTCATTGCTGCCCCATCAAGTAAGTGCTCCTGCATTTGTTCTGATGAGCGCTGCTGTCATTTTGGGGCAAGATACACAGCTCCTTCTCCAGGGAGTTAGTGGAGACTCAATGTGTGCCACAGAGAGACCTGGCGGTCCAGTTTTCCATATCCTGAAGCTTCTCCTTACCTTGCTCTGTTCAAGGTAAACTCAGATTTTGGCTGGGAATGAAACCTCACGGGCTTAAGTCTGTCTCCTGATTTTCACATTTCCTTGGATTCCTAGGACACGACGCAATGTTGATGTGGAAATTGCTTTGTACCACATCCCTCCCTCGCATGTTCTTAAACATACATTCAAATTCCACATAAGGTTTTGCAAAAACTATGGAAACACATCCTCTACAGACAAGTTTTGCATGCAAGTTATTGCCCCACTGGGCAGAGCTCAACGGCCTGATACCATTTAACTCTCTCAGAACACTACAAAGGCAACTAAATCTTTCCAAACACTTTAGTAATAAGGAATGTGATATGTGTGCCCGCTGTGCTATTAGTCATATTTGTATCCTCCGTATTCCCAGTTGTTCTCCGCGTGAATCCAGTTCAACGCAACGTGTGGCTCAAAGGCAGAGTCAACAGTGCATTAGGTTTTAACAGGCCTTTGCTTGCCTGCAGACCTATCCCTTAATTTTCCAAGTATCCTACCATTTGCCATTTGGCCTCCTATTTTGAAAAATAGGCCTGTCGACACATTTCTACCAAAAAAAATCAAGTAATCTGAAATATAAACTGTGACTTAAGTGGTAGACTATAATTTGTTTTGTATGTGGATGCCAGATTTAAGCAGCTATTATCAGATTTTTCATTTTATAATGTTGACCACATCTTAAAAATTAATTATGCCTGCTATTTATTTCACAGTCCTGGTCTCAGGCCAACAAAATAGTTTCTTGAACTTGCTTGAAACATATGGGCGCGGGATTTCATTTATTGTTTCTGGTAAAGTCACGTTTTTCCAAAAATCATGCAGGGGTCACATGAGAATCTTGGGTGCTGTCATTTGCCTGAAGCTGTTTCCATTAGCAACAATATTCATAAAAACACATGTCAGCAGTTAGCACTCCAGCAGTCTGAGTAAAGCCAGCCCCAGGGAGCTTCATTTCTATTTTGGGGCCTCACTGTCCTTCCAAGGGGCAGAAAAAGATTTTGGATCATTTGGCTCTGCAGGAAACCCCTTGCCTAGCTTCTAGTTCTCGAAACCGCACCCTTTTTGGAATCCTATCATAGCTATGATGGGACTATTCATACATTTTGGAATTCAAGAAATAATCTTTGATACCTCCCCGCTATGCATTATCATCTTAAAACCCATCACAAGACTTACAAGAAAACAGTCCTTCCATCTCGGATCTTTGGGGAAGTGTCTGAGAATCCACTTTGGTACTTCTGGGGTACTGAACTGGGTGGGGAGGGAGCCTTTAAAAAAACCTTTCAAGGCCAGAGCTTAACCACACAGCTACTGGGCACACTTTTAAACAAAGTAAAACAAGAAGGCATTATTTCCCACAGAATTAAGTGTGTAGGTATTGGCTTTATACAAAATTATGACAGAGCTGGTGTATAAAATATTCAATGAAGCCCAGTGCTAACCCAACACTAACTTTCTAGACTGTAAAAAGCAATCCTCGGGGTGCCTGGGTGGCTCAGTCGTTAAGTGTCTGCCTTCGGCTCAGGTCATGATCCCAGGGTCCTGGGATCGAGCCCCGCATCGGGCTCCTGCTTGGCGGGAAGCCTGCTTCTCCCTCTCCCACTCCCCCTGCTTATGTTCCCTCTCTCACTGTGTCTCTCTCTCTGTCAAATAAATAAATAAATAAAATCTTTAAAAAAAGAAAAGAAAAGAAAAGCAATCCTGATTATCCGCACTGAGCTTCTTGTGGCATCTTCAAATCTCTGACCTTGAGGTCGACCAGCAGAGCCCTCTATACCTCCTCTCAGTCCCAGGGCCCGTGGGTCCCTGCAAGACAGATCTTCCCAGCAAGCAATTCCTACTCCCCGCCAACAACACACCCCCACCCGACTCACCACCACTTCCCCCACCAGGTTTGATTACACCAGTCAGATTTTTATGGTTATCTGATTCCCTCCATACCAGTAACCAACACATATCAGGGGTCTGGTTCATCACGGTACCTTTGCCAGGGGTTCTTAGGATCGGCAGCATCAGCATGGCCCGTGTGCCTGTCAGAAATGGACTCTACCCCAGAGTTATGTAATTTGTTTGTAGCACTGGTCTGGAACTGACAGACCTTTCTTGAAAATAACTAATTTCTAGGGGCACCTGGATGGCTCAGTCATTAAGAGTCTGCCTTCGGTTCAGGTCGTAATCCCAGGGTCCTGGGATCAGCCCCACATTGGGCTCCCTGCTCCGCGGGAAGCCTGCTTCTCCCTCTCCTGCTCTGCCTGCTGGTATTCCCTCTCTAGCTGTGTCTCTCTCTGTCCAATAAATAAATAAAACCTCAAGAGTTCACGAGTGATCTAACAATCTGGGATAGTCCTCAGAATATCGGCAACTGTAGTCACTTTCTAAAATCTCACCGGTGAAATGCTCACTCTACTCGGGGAACCAGGAGATGTGTCTAAATCTGCAATTTATTTAGTCTGGAAGGGAAATTAAATATTCTAGTTACAACACACACACCAAATAGGGATAAATATTATTGAAGAATTAACCTAAAGACTATCTAATATGCAATTCTGAAGGGCCTTCGGGATCTCGCAGGGCCTCACATTCAGCACCAGCAGACAGGGACTAGGGATGAAGCGACCTCTGTGTTACTTGAACTTCTACTGAAAAAAAGAGTCAAAGAGTCTCCATGATCCCCCTAACAACCAACTAAGTCTCCTTGAGAATGTGGAGCCCTCAATGCTCATAGGGTTGTGAGTGGCTTCCAAAAGACAACCGGGAACATTAGAATACAAATGCCTGGGCTGCACATCACTCCTTCTAGACCAGAATCTCCAGAGGCTGGAGCCCGGAGTTTGCGTCTTTCAGATCTCCTTAGGTGACTGGGGGGAAGGTCCATAAATAGGAGCCATTTGTTCTAGGCCACTGAGTGGCTCCAAAGGTGGCTTGAATGTTGCTACTATTTAACTTCCCTCAAGCAGATTTATAGGAAGATTTAGACTAAGTAGGCTTGTGAATCCAAAGGTGAAGAACGGTTTTGTAGACTATTTCAAGGTTGTGCCCACGTGCTTAATAGTGAACTATGTCGGTCTACTCCTTACCCCAATAACCAAGGACAGACTATCCTGACCAACAAGTGCCATGGTCCTAAGAAGGAACGTGCGTCCAACAGCTGTGTGTTTAAGCTCTGGTCTTGATTTTTCAAAGGCTCCCCCCCACCACCTCAGTTCAGTACCCCAGAAGTACCAATGTGGATTCTAAGGTCTTGTGATAGTTTTCAGATGATAATGCATAGTGGGAAGGGTCAAAGATTATTTCTGGAATTCCAAAATGTATTAATAGTCCCATCACAGCTGATGACAGGATTCCAAAAAGGGTGCGGTTTCGAGAAACAGAAGCTAGGCAAGGGGTTTCCTGCAAAGCCAAATGATCCAAAATCTTTTTCTGCCCCTTGGAAGGACAGTGAGGCCCCAAAATAGAAATGAAGCTACCAACAAGTGTCACTGTCCTAAGAGGGAAAAAAGAATTCAAAATGTTCTGGATAGCTATGTTATCTTGTGCCCACTTAATCAGAAATGGTTCTGTATTTTTTGCTTTCAGGAAAACCTGCCTAAGGTCCAGATCATTTTAGAGTAGGAGCACAGAACAATTTTTCCTCTCTGAGATGAAAATAAAAGCCTTATGTCTGTTCCGCGTGTCATGTTAGCTAATATAGCAAGTGATAATTATGCATTTTGATTATCTTCAGAGAGTCTACGTTTTTGTTGCTTTCTAGTAGGGTAGATTATTTAATCACCAAGCCCAAGGATGCTCATAATGTCATATTTGCAAAATAGTTTTAAATGCTTTCAAATACTTCCAAGATTAAAAAAAAAAGTCTTATTTTGCTCTCTGTTAACAGATCAATTTCATCATTGGCATACTTTTGCTAATGGATTTATAACCATTACATAATAGTAGCCATCTATAAACATAATAGGAACTAGTTTACTAAGAAATCTACCATTCAGTAATTCTGTTCTTTTTTGGCATTTGTGGCTCGTTAGAGCTTCTGCTTCTTTCGAATGAATCTTTTTTTTTTTTTTTTTTTAAAGATTTTGTTCATTTATTTGAGAGAGTGTGAGCATGCACGGGGGGAGAGGGACAAGCAGACTCTGCCTTGAGCTCAGAGCCCACCAGGGGACTCGATCCCATGATCTGGAGATCATGACCCGAGCCAAAACAGAGTTGGGCACTCAATCGACTGAGCCACCCAGGCACCCCCAAAATGAATCTGCTTTAATACAGCATTTATTTCTTGACATTTCACATAATTTAGTCAAGTCCACACTCCTTAGTATTTCCCCCTGGATCTGTGATACTCTGCAAACCAACCAAAAAACGTAAAATTCAAAACGTAGCAAGTTTACTACCCCCCCCTTCTCTTTGGTTATTTACGTCTATAGTGCCATACGGTAATAAACTGCCATCACCAGCCACTCCTCACTGTGGATCAAAGCCCAGGTATGCTTGCTGAGAAGTTGCTAGACCTCTGCCCTGTTGTTAGTGCCTGCTGCCAGTGCTGCCTGGACACCATACTGATGACCAACAGCCAACCCTGCCTCCCTCCTCCAGGCCTGGCCTCCACTGGCCTTCCTCTCTCTCTTTCCTCACCTTACTGAGGTCTTTGGTCAGCTTGTAGCAGAAGGTGCCAGAGAAGCCAAAAAGCCTGAGAGGATGCCGGGGACTAGGGGGTGGGTATGACGTACACAGGCCTTCGTGCTGATGACGGTGACCAGGGCTACTCAGCAGGTTGGTGGGTGACAGGTGACTTGCTGATTTGGGGGAACTGGGGACTCAAGGGACCCCGGGAGGCCGGGCAAAGAGAGAAACTGTCTGAGGTGCTCCAGCTTCTCACCACAAAGGTGGTCAAATAGACACTACATGCTGCTATTTGGTAAAAATTATATAGAAGGCAGCGTGTCTATTTTTTTCCCCTCACAGGAGTTTCATGGAATCAAACAAATTTGGTGATAAATATTACAGACTTTAAGGTCCAAATGAAGCATTATTTTTTTCTACATTAATTTTTCCCACTACACTACAATGCCTGTGGAAAAACAGCCCAAGAAGAAACCTCAGTAATAGTCTCTCATTACCGCTACAATGGATGACTTAGCGTTTGTGCATCCGTGTATTTTCAAGGCGCTGGAATAACCCCAACAGCCCCATATTCTGAAGATCACCTCCAGGCACGTAGGAGGATGTGTGGCCAGGGTGTAAGGAACAGGAGTAGAGCAATGGTCTGTAAAGACTGATAGTCTACAAGGGCTTGTGGATAGGTCTACAACTTTCAAGACTTGGAAAAATCTGGGTCAGTTTTATTCATCAGTTCTCATCACAGTAATGTTAACCGAGCTAGAGTCCTTCCTGTAAGCCATATCCCATCTTTTTGGTGGTTAAAAAAAATGGAGATTACAGGATTTAAACTATCATACTTGGGTAGTGGTTGAGTTCTGGAGCTCTATTTTGGAAACTGTCTCATCTAGACCCACACAATTGTGCCAATGTTCAACCCCACTCCAGTGATCAGAACACTTGGCAGCTAACATCACTAACTACCACCTGCTCTTAGAAGACACCCATTTTCTGGATGCCTGGAAGGCCTAGGACATATGCTAAAATGTGCACCCACAAATTCACAAGGCTAGATAAAAGGCTGCTACGTTCAATGGGCCCCATTATCAGCTGCGTACTTATACCATAAAAGCTGCTCCCTCCATCAGGTACATGCTTTGCATCACTACCCAGATTGCTACTCCTTGCCTCCCGCCTCCCCCCAACTCAAGAATCCTCCAATTCAACAGTCATTCTGATACATTCTGTAGAACAAGACTGCTCCGTATCAGGATTCTGGGAGGCCACGGAGGGGTGCGGAGAAAGGGAAGAGTTTGTGGTAAAAGACAACTCTCAACAGAAGTAGCCTGGTTGATTCTGCTGACCCTTGGGCACCACCTGACTCCCATGATCCTTTCTGTAGCTGTGCCCACCCAACACTGCAATATTTTCCTTTTCCTCTTTTGTAGCTGAGGTCCCCACACTGCCAGCTTTCAGACTGCATGTGTAGTCCCAGAATCCACTTCCCTGCCGCCACGCTCATGACAATGAAGACCACCTTTGCCACATGGCTCCTGACCCATACAGTGGGCTCTGTGGGCATTTAGAAGTTGATCTCCTAGCCAATGCCAGTCTTCAAGAAGCTCTATCTCACAGCTCCACCAGGTTCATTGGACGTATGTCAGGAGCCTCAAGTTTCCCCTTTAGATTCAGGCAAAACTACTTCCCCACCCCCAGCTCCTAACTCCAACTTAGAAACTTCCTGGGATTCCTGACTCTAAGTGTCCCTTCCATTTACTGGATACCCTGCATCAGACCCATTAGAGATTTCCCTGCTCTTCATGATACTCTTTTTTTTTTTTAAATTTTTTTATTGTTATGTTAATCCCCATACATTACATCAGTAGTTTTAGATATAGTGTTCCATGATTCATTGTCTGTGCATAACACCCAGTGCTCCATGCAGAACGTGCCCTCCTCAATACCCATCACCAGGCTAACCCATCCTCCCACCCCCCTCCCCTCTAGAACCCTCAGTTTGTTTTTCAGAGTCCATCGTCTCTCATGGTTCTTCTCCCCCTCCGATTTCCCCCCCTTCATTCTTCCCCTCCTGCTACATTCTTCTTCTTCTTTTTTTCTTTCTTAACATATATTGCATTATTTGTTTCAGAGGTACAGATCTGAGATTCAACAGTCTTGCACAATTCACAGCGCTTACCAGAACACATACCCTCCCCAGTGTCCATCACCCAGTCACCCCCTCCCCCCCCCCCCGCCCCCCACTCCAGCAACCCTCAGTTTGTTTCCTGAGATTAAGAATTCCTCATATCAGTCTTCATGATACTCTTGGTACCACCTCACCCCACAGCCCTCCACCCCTGTTAGACATGGGCATACATTTGAGTTTTCACAGACATCTGTTAACATCTTCGAGGTTCAAACTTTTGTAGTACCATCATGAACATAAAAAATGAGATTACACTTAGGGGTAATTATGTTAAACACCTAAATTACTTAGGGGTTAAAATGTTTTGTAATCTACAAAGTAATATAGAAGTGATTACTTGGGTCAGCCAGATCTCAGTGGAAGACTTCCCCTTTTCTTTGCAATGTTGTTGAGTCTATATAGTCTGAAGTTACAGTAGGACACCTGGGTGCCACCCTACATGGTTGACAGTAAATCATTTGAGGGCCTAAATAGGCAATGCTGCTGTATCTTCAAGATGGTTCAGTGTCCTTTGGCATGCTTAGAGCATCTGCTCAGAACTCTAGCCCTCCCAAGAGGGGCTGGGATTGTCCAGTGACCCTCATCTAAGTGTGATGAAAATGCATCTATGGAAGACAATCCATGAATGGCCAACTATCATGGGCATGGGACTTCTCTGAGTAATTCTAGAGAGGCACACATTGTACCAATAAAATGAGCTTATGATAATGGCTCCAATAATTGTCAACCCATAGTAATTAAAAACCACAGATCAAATACAGGGCTGGATATATGAAGTCATTTTAACTTTGAACCAAACTTAGTTAACAAAACTTGAACTCCGTATTGTCCTACTTAGTAGGACTATGTACTATGAGCTAGATATTTCATTTACTCCCATACTTAGTCTACAATGTGCTGTACAGAACTATACTAAGTAGTTGTCACAGTATCCACAAATTAATGGTTATTCCAAGGCCAAACACAGGACACAATATTATAAATTGGCACAAAAAGTTTCTATTAAAAATGCACTGATGGCTCAAACGATCTGAATTTCAATCATAAAAAAGACATTCCCCCTGCACGCAGGAGAACTTAACCTTTCTCTAGTTTTCTGCAAACACAAAACAAGGCTACTACATTTTCCTTTTAAAATGGTATTTAAATAAATGGTTGTATGTATTCCATTATCTTGCCCATTCTTTTATGAACGTAAACCACTTAAACTGGACTTATTACTTCTATTCACCCATCCTATTCAGGAAGCTTGGCTCAGTGCCTGTCATACAGTAAAGGCTCAAGACAGTTATTATTATTATGCCCATCTCCTCTACGTAAATATGTGCTTTCATTTAAATCTGGGTTTGATAACTTCCTTAGGAATAATATTGTAGTTTACCCTCTGATGGCTTATAACAGTCCTTACCCTACATTCTTGGATGCATTAGTTCTGCTAAGCTGAAAGACTACCACTACGAGCCTAATTAAACATGGAGGTCTCTGATATTTAATAAGGAAATTTTTACCAGGTTCTAAAGCACTTGCTACCACAGTATATGCAAAGAAAAAGTAAAAGCATGCATTTGAGATGTTAAAGCAGAAGCCATATGCTTATTTTTCTGATCTCGGTCATCTTTCCTAGGCAACCATACTCGCTGTGTAGCTACAGCAATCTAAATGTGTCTATTCCTACATGATGAATTAGTTCATTCAGCAAACATTCAAATTCTGGTATTCAGGATTCTCAGTAAATACTTGCAGAATGAAAAACTGGTTAATGATGAGGCTAGTGGGGTGGGTCAGGACAGCTGCATTAGCAGCAATTCAATTCAGTGTAACAAGGAGTTTGTGTTCAGTTCCTGGCATTAAAAAAAAAAAAAAAAAGTCCCTGCCTTCAAAGAGCCCATAGTCTATAGGGAAGACAGGCACACAGAGAACCATAACCACTTTTGCACAAGCTGAATGCAACACTCAGCACAGAGGAAGGAATGATTAACTGTAAGGGGCAGGAGGGGTCAGGGAAGCCCTTCTGGGGAAGCTGGCTTTTGAGGGATCACCTGGAGTTCATCAGAGAGAAAAGGGGATTAGGGCATCGATCCTGGCACACCGTGACATGGTTCCTAGGCTTCACCTGTGCCACCGATCCAAACAGGGGTCCCTTTGCCAATGCAGAACAGCCCACGAGTACAAAATTACAGCCTAATCCACTGATTCTCTGTTCACATTCTTTCATAGGTCTCGTAAGTAACGCCAACAGCTGAAATACAGATCTGGCTCAAAGAAATCAAATCCCTTTAGGCCTTCCCAAAGTGGCTGAGCTTTAGCTGGGAGTGGAGTTCTCTCTCTAGACAATGAATCACCAAGGAAAAGGGGCTGAAGAGAACCATAAGCAGCTACAGGGCTGGGAGAGCTAAACAAGCATGTTCCTCTTTCATTAAAATCAGATGTTACGGACTTTAGTCCATTTTCTTCCCTTTATAAGTACAGATGCAGAAGTGCATTTAAAACATGTTCAGGAAAAAACACATTTAGATATTTTTATTCTTATGAGAGTACAAACATGGTAGGGATTTGAAGGCACCTGCTATCAATACTCAATATAAAAAGTCTTACCTATTTGATCCCTTAAATGGTACCAAATGGAACCATATCCTGATCAACAAAGAGCTTCATATATTAAACAAAATCATCTTTAGCAGAGAAAAAAAGGGCATTTTTTTTTTCCCTACTCTAAAGGCAGTAGCATGGGATATTAGTTACAGTATTAGCACAATCCTGAGCTTACTTTACTTTAAAAGCATGGAACACATATTTGATGAGGCCTCAAGTTCTACCAAACTCAAGTTTCTCCAGCTGGCAAACATAATCTGAAAAGTTAAGTCATATAAGGCTATGTAGTCCTATGTACTAAAAATATTCTCTCCACTTTCTCAATTTTTCAAGCCCCTCTAGTCCAATGTGCAGGTGGATAAATTTTAAGCTTGAACAACGTTTTGAGGTGTGGGCTCTGTGTTAACTTCAGCCAGGAGGTAAAAACTGTCCAAACCCAATTCTGGCATTCATCTGGAAGGTAACATTTGAGATTAAAATTTATGTGTATAAAAAGGATTTACAAACTTAATGCTGAATCTGAAATGTGCTGTTTTAGTCACCAAGGCAAACGACAAATCCAGCCACTTGACTTCGTAGTTAGCAGAAGTGCCAGCAATGTAATTTCAAGCTCAGCTTCGAAAGGGTGAGCCCTGCATTTTGGCTGGGGTGTGCGACCTCAGAACTGACCTCATCAGAAGGGTCCAGATCCTCAGAATCTCTGTCTCTAAACAGGGCTCCAGGCCAGCAGCACATACACACCCACATTCTTTTGTTGGGGGAAGGCATAAAACAAGATCAATTTGCCTTGAACAACTGGAAAACAAGTACACTGAAAATGATGCTTGAACCCCTTTAAGATCAGACCAAAGATCTGGAAAAAACATACCTATTGTTAAGTCATGGGCTGAGTCTGAGAGACGGTAAGGAGCACCGTTGCTCCAACAACCCAGCAAACAGATGGACTGTTTATCCTGGACCATCAGAATGCAGCCGGCTCCTCCCTGGAGATTTCACCCGAGAAGCCACAGTGACAGTGTTCCCATCACCCTGGCATGGTGAAAGAGGTGCTGTGACGTCTGACCCCCCCCCCCCCCCCGCCCCGGATCCTGCCAGCCCCTTTCTGCAGTGCACCTGCTCATTCCTCCTCCCAGGCAGGCTGTCCAGGAACCAGGAAAAATGAGGCTTTAAACGTCTACCTGCAGGCATCCCAGAGGCTTCAGACAGACATCCTTCACCCCCAGGGTAGGAGCCCCCCTCCTCAAAGCTCCTAATGGTACACACATGGGTTCACAGGTGCCACAGTGTTTCTTTTACCTGATTCCCTTCATTGAATTTTCTCCAACCACCCTTCTCAGCCCGACTGAGGGCCCTCAGGAAGCTCAGGGTCTGCTGCTACCTGTAGAGGAAGGGCTAACCACGCAACGGGGCGGGGGGGGGGGGGCAGTGAGTGGGCTGTTCAGTCTGGGAACACTTAGCATGGTGGCTTTTATGGGACCTTCCTGTCCTCCACCCCCAAAAGAAGTCCAGCCTGTACTCTAGCAATTTTTCACTCTCATGACTGGTCAGACCATATATGAAGGCCAGATTCAGCAACTCAAAGAAAGGTGGCTCAGGGTGCCCACCTGTCATGTGTATATGTGATTACTGTGTGAAAAGTCAAAGGCACCACAGCAGAGGTCCATGTGGAAGACAAGGCAGGCCCGGCTCAATCTGCGCAAGATATCTAAGCACCACCCTTGACTTTTCAGGCTCAAGTGGGATGCTCTTAACTGACTTCTTCTAACTTCATGACAAATAAGGAGGCTGGCCAATGAATTCCTGTGGTTTGGCCTACCTCGACTTCTCAAGATATATATTAGTCTTTTACATATTTAACATTAGTTTCTGCCAGATTTGTGGAGTAATAGAAAAAAGCGGTAATAAGTGAAACATCCTTTGTAACTCCTATGAAAATCAAGCCAACACGCATTCCCTGAATTCAGTGTTTTTAGAAAAAGAGGTGTAATTTATATCGTTTCATTTATAACGGTGCTAAGTTAATGCTCTTGGCTGCTTTTGACAGAGACCTTTCCAATCGGACTGCAATGATTTGTTTCCGTGAAACACTTTCAGTACTCAAAGCCTTTTAATTAGCTTTCTAGAGTGTTTTCCTGATGGACATCACCTCCCCAAAGCCCTGTAAGTTTCCTGGCTTCTAAAAATGAACAAGAAGTTGACTCATATTCTTCGAATTTCAGGCTTTCTGTGGGTCAAGAACAAACTGTTTGGTGACTCTGAGTGCAATGGTGAGGGATTCTGGTGGACAGGCGTCCCTCTATCCTCTCACTCAATCCCCACACCTGCTCAGCAACCTGCCTACCTTCCATTTTACAACTGATTGTGACAGTGTCACTAAAAGGCATGTTTTTATACAAAAAAACAGCTCAGAGTGATAGTAAGATAGAAGGTCACCATTAGGCATGATCTTAACTTAATGTAGCACTTCCTAAAGGGTTCTACAGTCAAATACAGGTGGGAACCCCCAGGCTAAACAAGTTCATCAGAGATATTTGTGAAAATAAAAATTCTCAGAGGCTTTAATCTGCATTGTGAATCTTTCCAACTTGCACCACGAATAGGGATCTATGATGTATAGCATCTCCCAAACTTAAATTGACCATAGAATCCTTCTGAAGAGCATCTCATGGGATATAAATGTGAAGAATTCACTTTTGGACACGCAGACTTCATTTACCAGATTAACGGAGCACTGGAGGAACAAGGAGATGAACTTATGTTTAGATGGGGGTGGGGGACTGTAGCATGGATGTAGTAGAGGGCCAGCCAAGTCCCAGGGCATAGAGGATCTTAAAGATCAAAGAGAAGGACACTTTCTTCAGCTCTGAGAACTTCAATGAAAGAGCAGGGTAGAAAGTGATATATGGGCTAACACCTATCTAATTTGGATTTACCCTTTACCCTCCCCTTTCATGTTCCCATGAGAGCAGGTGACCAACTAGTCCTATAAAACAAGGGGTCTGCTGACTCAATTACTCTCTGATTCTGCCATGTGTCCAAAGACTCCTATTAACATCAAGCTCTTTGGGTTTATGGCTCAGGCATTCAAGAAATATTTTAACATGGGAATGCTATCAGGGAGGGTAATGTATTAGGCTGTGATTAGCCAATGCCCTTTGTATATGAACCTTATGAGCAGAGCTCATTATTATTCCCTAATGCCCCTCTACTTGGAATGGTCATTTATCGCACCCCATTCTCCAACCCCAACCAGGACTCTCAAAGCTTCTGAGAGGAAAGGTTTTTTTCCCCGTCATAACAATGCCAGGAACTGCTTTCTGGAGGAGGGCGCCTTATGGGGAAGGGCACACGTCCAGAGAACACCAGGAAAGTCATACGAAGGAGGACGGGTGAAAAATGCAGCCATGCCAAACTTCACCTACCTCACCATTTTGGTTAAGGCCAGGCCTGGCTGTCGCAGACACCTGCCTCCATGACACAGGGCCAGTGTGAGGAGAACAGAGGGGCAGTTACCTTTGTTGAAGTGCTATCTCTGAAGAGTCTATGTATTTGTGATCCCGGAATCAAGGCTGCACAGGAATAATGGCAAATCTTAATTTTTCTATTAAAACTCAAAACGAAGTTTGGTAACTCATAAAGCCATTTGTTGATGGAAAGTTTATGCTGCTGATTCATTTCTGTTCTGTCCTGAGTGTGCATTTGCCAACCCCCTTCCCCTCTAGGGACAAAGGCCTGTTTCGATCTGACATACACATCACCCTTGGTTCTCTCCTAGGTAAGTGAACTGTGTTTAAATCCTCAAAATACTCCTCCTGTGACCTTTGAGGACACCAGCTTAAACCTGATATCACTTGGCCACATTTATTCCAGAAATTTCTAGCTTTTTGTATCCTAAACATTAGGCCTCACTTGGCATTTCAGAAGTGGTTTTTAAGTGCTTATTTATAAAATAAACCTATTTTGTGCTTTTTATTTTCTAGGGAATGGTGACACAAGGGATCATGTCACTTGCTCTGAGACTACCTTAAACATCTTGGGCTGGTCCAATATAAAGACCTTTCTTTTTTTTTCTCTTTTTATTTTTATTTGCATTTATTCTGCAGAATTTACTCCCGGGCCATAAGTTTTTGTTTCTTCAGTTTCTTCTGGGATATCTTTTTCTTCTGTGCAACCTCCTCTTCTGGTTTAGGAACAATCTGCTCTTTTTCAGTAAGGATCATCTCAATGTGGCAGGGAGAGCTCACGTATGGGTTAATCTGACCATGAGCCCTGTACGTTCTACGCCACATCCTGGGGGCTTTGTTCACCTGGATGTGCTCAATGACCAGAGAATCAACATCTAAACCCTTAAGTTCAGCATTACTCTCTGCATTTTTAAGCATGTGCAGTAAAAATTCAGCACTCTTCTTGGGCCACCGACCCTGTGTCCAGCCCTACTGTTTGGCCTGGGCACACCTACCAACTCCACCATTGTAGCGATGGAATGGCACACACTGCTTCTATAAAGTGATGTCTTTCAGATACTTGGTGGCTTTTCGGATATGCATACCCTTGATGGCCTGGGCAGTTTCACGTGTGTTCTTAAAGTGAACATGACGATTTGAACCTCTTGATTTACATGATTTCATAGGGTTTTTTGGGTCAAGCGAATAGCGAACCATTTTCAGAGGTCACCTCAGGCCGCTTAGGGGAAGAGCTATAAAGACCTTTCTACAGGATTTCAAGTTGTGCAGCTGGTATGAAGTATTCTAAATTTCCAGAACATCCACTAGAGAGGCATAAAAAAAAAAAAAAAAAAGAATAAAAACTGACTCAAAAATAAATCCAAATGGGGTGTCTGCAGGTTTTCTGGAGTACTCTATCTCCCTCCTTTGCCCCAGCTCCATTGTTGCAACATTCTCTCATCTAGAATATCCTATTTTAGGACTCTAGCTTAACAAATGCCCCTGCTTCTGTACTCCAACTACTGCAACATTACAGTAAGATTAATGAATTCACAGGCTGTTCCTAAGGATTTAATGACTTCTTAATAGAATAGGGTGCACGCACAGCTAGACTACTATGACAAATCATAAAAGCTTAATAAGAAACCTCAATTAGTTAATTAAAATTTGCTAATTGAAAATTCCAAGAATAGCATGTAAAATACTCCAGACCTCTAGCTACAGCAATAAAACACATCTCTAACAAGCCCACCAGACAAGTTCTACCTATCTGTGAAGTAGGAGAACTTGGTCAGTGAAATAAGAAATGAGGGACTAGGTCATCACATAGAAACCTTGAGAGCAGTCTAATATATCAGGAATGAAAATGGGAAATTATTTATCACAAAGAGTGCAGGTACAAGGAATGAAGGCCATCCTTATTAATTTCCTCGCACATTTCTTAATCCTCCCACTCCTTTACAGAGTCCTCTCTCTGCAGCGTCATGAAGCCATATTGAAGAGAAGCATGGGTTTTTACCTATTCTGTATATTTTAACGTCTTTTCCTGTTCCTAAAGGATGCATCTGATATTCAGGGTGGCTCTACAAGAAAATGCTCAGAATAAACATCATTAAGGTGACTGATGCACAGTTTCTATTAAAGAGCAGTTCAAATGTTGAAGGGAAGGAATGTCTAAGGTAAGTAGATAGAAAACATTTTTAAAAATGCCACACAACCAGTTCCAACTCAAGGGGAAGGAAGAATGACAAGAGAGCTATGGGACCCCCACCCCTGCTCAGCCGGCCAAACTAGCCTGGGTGCCGTCAGGCACACGGCTGCTGTCCAAGCAATCAGCAAGCTAGACCTCACTGCTCATCTGAAGCACCCCTGGAGCTGTGCAAAATGGTCTAGGGAACCCTGTGGCCCAGTCCATGTTCTCTGATGCGTTCTTGTTATGAACCAGAGGGCCAGTTCCATGGGACTCATTTTGCTCACCATAACTCACGGGCAACGTGAGGTCAAGTGTTTTACCTTTGAATTCAGTCTTGGAAGATGGTTTTGCAGTCTGGCCTGCACCAGCCCCACCCTGCTGTGTCCGAGTCAGGTCTCCTTACAAAGAATTTAGGGAGCAGAGAATGGACGGCAATGGGGGGTTGGGAGAAGGGGACAATCAGGGAAAGAGCTGGGCTGGGACCTGCCCATAGAAATCAGCATAGCACTATTAGGAGTTAACAGTGGCTGTAATAGCAGGAACAGAAGTAGAGAGCAGCGGTAAGATTAGAAATAGTGCTGCTGCTGGTGGAAATGTGACAGCAGCAGGGAGATCAATAATACCAGCGACCATTCGGGGAAATGCCTACTGAGCGTTCAAGGCTGTTGAGATTTTTTATTCAGTTTTCTTTATTCTGCTCACTTTACAGATGAGAGAATGATGGTTCTGAGGTTAGTCATCTCAAGGCCACACAGGGAGTAAACAATAGACTTAAGATTTTAATTAGGATGTTCCTGATGTTTTCCCATCATACTTAGCATCCTCTGGACAAATCTCAGGAAAACACCTCTAAGCCTTTCATTCCTCCATCCTTTTGCATGAAATGCTGTTCTTTTTTCCTCTCTACTAGCCAACTCCTATTTACACTGCACAGCCTTGTGACTTTCTTCCTCCTCTGATGAAGGTTCTCTGATTGCTTCAATTCCTCCGAAGTCACTGTGCCAACCATCTCAGTTACTCAGTGCAATCCCCTGGGACACACTTTGCATGGTTATTTAAGTTTCCATGTGTGTCCTCTTATTTGAGTATATGGACTATATGTTAGAGCTCTTTGTCTCTCCTCAAGTACCTGGCACTTTTAGCGTACATGATCTTTATTCCACGGAAGATAAGGCAAGGTAAGTATGGCCCAGAGCAAGGCTTGGGTGAAATCCCATAACCTTCCACTTAACTTTACTTGGCATAAAAATGCATTCACATTCCCCAGATTCTTCTCTTTGGAAAAGGTATACATCTGTGAGCAACTTTCTCACAGAAGAAGGCAAATTTTAGAACATGAAATCTTCCCAATTCATTAGACCTACTGTGTTTATTTAACCAAACAGCCTTTTGCTGGAAAATGTTACACAGTTAGCAATTCGAGGGTCTCTTTTAAACCATGGGACCGAAAGTACCCAAGGAGTCCAGAAGTGAGAATTTACTCCTTTGGGAGAAAAACCTCTGGTTTCTAAGTGCTAGTTCTTAACCTGCGTTATCTTTCTTCCCGGGGGCAGTGCACTTATCTTGCGCAGGAAATTTCTTTAGGTTACATTCATTTTAGGATAACCTTTGATAAATGAACCTAGTACTGGGAACTTAGAAGAGACATGGTGTAAAATCATGACAAGGCTCTAAAAATTTTGGGTAGTCTTTGCTGGTCTGTTTTTCATGCACAGGGAAGTCATGCTGTGGCCGGAGGGGGACCCTCCGCCTGGCCATGAGTGACAATGGCGGGGTTGGCACATTCACAGTGAGAACTGGGGAAGTCTCCTAGAACGTGAAGCTGCAGGAGGATGACATCCAAGGGGAAGAGTTCCCAGGAGCACCCAGGGGGCCAAGGCAGCACCTCTCCAACTCAACATGCACCTGCCGCTTACAGCCTGCTGCAAAGCCCGCTGGGAGGGGAGCAGGGAAGGACGAAACTACAAGGGAAGAGTTCAGGGAGACCCTGAAGGTGGGCAGAACGGACGGCAGACACAGCAAAGAACAAGAAGTCGAACGGAAGCAGGATGGACCAAAGATAATGCAAGAAAAACAGGGGCGCTAAAAAGGGAGCATGTGTGAGAAGGCACTGGAGCAGCCTCGTGGGTAAATAAAGGCTCATCGCAACAGAAACCTGGCATTGGAAGGCTTACTCTTTAAAACTTCTTCTGTGAGAAATTTTGAGGACACTAGCAGCTATCAACCATTATAGTGTTTATTATGCACCAGGCACTGTTCTAAGTGCTTCCCGTGTACTACCTTATTTTTAGCACTAACCACAATCTATACCCGTGGGAAAACTGAAGCACAGAGACGTTAAGCACCTTGCTCAAGACTGCACAGTTTACCAAAGGGAGAGAGGAGATTTGAATGCACGAAGTCTGTCTCCAGAGGCTGTGTACTTAGCCACTGGGCTATACCGTCTCCCACAGACACATGGCAAGCAATTATAACACAGGATACCGGAGTTGTACAAGAGCTGTAATTGCCTGAGGCAGGACTTTGAATTCTCTCTGCTGCCCAAGGCTGGGGTGCGTCAGTGAGCAGCACAAGAGGAGACCTGGCCCCACCAACAACCTCATACTGCCTCATGATTGGGAGTGGTCTATTTGTCACCACACACATGCCTAGAATACTGGTGAAGATGTTAAAGTATTTATTTTTCAGAAAATATCTCCCCCCACCCCCAAAGAAAGCTGACAGCGAGAGCTAGTGATGGCAGGAAAGACAGGATTTGCCGGAATTTGTTCTTGGATAAATTCAAGAATGGAACGCTGGCTTTGATCAGCCTAGGATATAGACCTGTCCACCAGACAGTTTATCTAAAACAAGGAAATGTCATCATTAAAAGAGTTTCAGTAAGAGCTCCAGCCAAAGGAAGCCTGCATTTCCACTGTGCGCCCATGTGACGGTATTTGGGAATCTAAAGGTTTAGGGTGTTCTCAGGGTCCTTCCATCATGGGTGTCAAAGGTGTACTATCATCAGCCAGAGGCAGAATGCTGTGCCAGTCCAGTGCTTTGGAGCCTGTAAGACCCAAGTTCAAATCTCAGCTCTGCTACTGGTGAGGAACCTCTATTCTGCTTTAGTCTGCTCATCTAGAAAATGATGATGGCACCCCAGCCATAATAATTGTTTAAATAATTTGAAAACTTCCTGCTCTTTGCACAATTTTTTTAGCATGAATTCCTGACAGTCTTCTACAATTCAGCACAAAATGGGTATTTTCACTCAACATATTGAGAATCTACCATATACAAGACTAGCTACATAGTAAAGGAAATGCATATAGGTAAGAACGATCAAATCACTTTTCTTTAAGCTTTTCTGATTGTAGATGTGCTTATTAACTTTGTTGACCTTATGTTAGAAAAGAATAACGACGATCATTATAACTATTATAACTATTTGGGAAAATTACTACAAGGTCCACGGCCTTAAGTGTTAGGAAGGCCAGCTCACTGTACATACCCATTGCTTATGAAGTTTATCCAACTTGCTCTAATGATTGGGTGATTCACAGTCTTCTTCAATCCCCGAGAGTCAAGATTTGCTTTTCTAAAAACAGAAGGCTTTCATGCTAATCCTGGGCGCTCCAAGAGACAAGGGGAACCAAAGGGATCAGAAATGGTGGATACAAGTTATATGTGGAATCCCATACTGAATGCAGAACTAACAAATCCAC
This sequence comes from Phoca vitulina, assembly GCF_004348235.1. Classification (NCBI taxonomy): domain Eukaryota; kingdom Metazoa; phylum Chordata; class Mammalia; order Carnivora; family Phocidae; genus Phoca; species Phoca vitulina. Next base: position 40,698,588 of record NW_022589707.1, on the reverse strand, counting down.
AGAAGAAAGGCAGAAAGGCTTTGCCAGGCCATAAATTAATTACCTTTAATGGCCAGGCTTAGGGTAAAAGCAAATAGACATGCAAGCACTTCCCTATCTGCTGCTTTCATTTTGGTATTTAGCACTAGAGTTAAAATCACTTTTAATCAGCAAGAAAGGCAGTTGTTTTTAAAACAGTAACATGCTGAAGAGAGAATTTCCCCTGATATTGAAGGGAATTTGAACTTTGGCCCCGGTTGTAGAACAACCCTACATATGCCTGTCTGGAATAAACTGCAAATCTTTTTTTTGTCTCCTTTAAATCAATAGGCTAAAGTTCCCCAAAGGTTAACATAAATGATTCCACCCACCATCCTTTAAGACCTCAATCTATAGGGTTAACATTTACCTTTAATTTAATAAAAGCAGCAAACTGAACATAGCAAGCTTTCAGAATTAGGGAATTCAAATTCCAAAGTATATTGTGCTTTGAAGTGGAATTCTTTGGGATTGATTTTCTATAAATCACGGTGAACACAGATAATAAGTCAGGATTTTGTGGGGAATATACCCTCAAACATACCATGTATCGTTTGGCATATAGCATTCTGCAAATGTATTAACTGTTAAAAGTCAATGACAATTTTAGGAGTACAAAAATAGTCATCTTCTATATCACAGCTAAGTTTTAATTAATTCTAAATTTGAAACAACGTAGCTTTGGGGCTACATTTCCACTGTTAAGAGGATCAAAGCTAATTTTTGGAAGAGAAAAGAATTACTCTGCTTCATTTCAAATTCTGTCCCTGTAATTATTCCTATTAAATTAAAATGGTGGTGTGGGAGTGGCCGTCCACTCTGCACACAGTTGTGGTGCTGCCATAAATAATTGCACAGGTTAAAACACACAGATTGATGTTCGTAAAGGACTCCATTTTAAACAAACTAAGGTAGACTTATGGTTAACTGTATGCGAGCAGTATTTTCTCTTATCCTTACACCATTTCTTATGGTGGACAATGATGCCAACATATGAACTGGTTACTTACGTACCTATAATATACTGATGGCAATTGTCAATTTCTCTAGTGCCTCCCTATACTCTCCCTCCTCCAAATGCTTTGGGATTTAGTAGAAATCTGTTTTCCCTTGGGAATGTGTAATGAATATTATCATCCAATATGTACATTGTGGCAGAAGTTGGAGACTCAGTGGTAAATAGCATCTACTTCTGAGAAAAGGTCCTATGAAAATAATCTAAAAGGACAAAACTACTGGCACATTAACTGCTGCTTGCTTCAGTGTAATCTACAATAATGAAAGTTTATTATTTTTTTAATAATGAAAGTTTATAAGCTGTCATCTGACAATATGGAGTCCCTGTCTCCATGAACTCTATCTTAGGGAAGGAATATCATGTGGTCATTTTACAAAATAGTAATTTTGAAGATGTGGCAACATAGCAAGTCCTCATGAAATGACACAGTTAAATGTATGTCACAATTATAACCTTCTACAGAGATCTACAAAATTAGATTGAGACTCAAAATCAAAAGGAACACAAAATATTGTCCTAAAATTGTAGAATATAAATAATCCACTCCCAGCCCACCATCTTTAAAGCATACCTTAGGATTTCCTTAATTTAAAAAAACCTTTTTTTGTGGTCCACAGAGTATATATAAAGTTTTTTGTTTGTTTGTTTTAGGAAGGAGTCAAGCCGGGGAGATGACTAAGGAAACCAGAGGGAAAAGGAACCAACCCATTCTGGTGGTTGTGAATCTTACTGATGGTTGGTTAGGTCAGTAGAGGTGCCAATGGTAGTAACTCATGAATCTGTTAAGTCCTTGAAACGGTAGCTAAAATGCCCAAGCTAATTTCAAGAAAAATCAGAGAAAGAGAGAGAGAGACAGAGAAAGAGACATTCCCAGTCTATCTCGTGGTCTGGAATCTATCGTGGTATCTGTGACTGAGTGTGTATGTTCGCATGTGTTTCTTTCTTCTAACATTATCAGCATGAGAACGACTCGGAACGTGCTGTAGATTTTTCAGAAGAAGTCAAGACAGCTGTGACAGCTACAGGGTTTCATTTATAGACACTGACACTGCACATTTCACTACATATCAGACTCAAAGGTTAAAATATGTACATATTGTTCTTCAGCATGAAATCTAAGCAAAGAGCATAACTCTGACAGTACCAAAATGTTGCATTTCTTATTTTTTCAAGTCGTTGTACACCCAAGATAACTTTGTTCCATGATATTTTTTTTATAACACAAATAAGCCAACAAAAAGTCAGGCGGCTAATGAAAAATGCATCCATTCTATATGCAAAGTCTAAGATAACGTAGATCTGAACGTGTTCATTGTTACAGTCAGGTTGTCTCACACAGCATAAATCAGTTTTCCTTATGGCTATTTAACATACACCAAGGTCCATCACTCAAAAGTCTTCTGACATCTCAAAATTACTCTTTGAGATGAATAAAGGCCATGGATCCCAACATCCTTAAATTTCCCCAAATTTGACTACATGATGAAGACTGGCGAATGTCTCCCTATTTAAAAAATTTATATTTCTATGTGATACATCTTTGAGGGGGGGTATATTTGAGTATATTCCATTGAGTGCTGATTAACCCTTCTTGATCTTTAGTCCTGACAAGAAAGGAAAGAGCCTTGTATTTTATAAATCTTCAGACTTACCAAAATCTAATGTGCTCAAGCCTGATGAAAAACGGAGAGAAAAACAAAGCCAAAAATCATAAATCCTTCTCGACTAGAAGGCATTCCTCCCTTATCCCTAAAAGAAACTCATTCCCGCACATCTTGTTTGAATTTAACTTCTGAAGTTCGTCTCGTCCCATCCCTAGAACAAGTCAGGAGGAAGGGGGTAAAGATACGACTACATGAATAAAACCACATGACCAATCCGGCCGCTGTGCACACAAAAACAAGAGAGAAAAATACTGTCAAGTGACATATCACTTGGACACACGTGTTTCTGTATTTTGTCATGAACGTTCCATCGGAAAGCTACTGGAAGTATCTGAATCCTCCTTTCCCTGCTATTACAAAACATGGAAATGTAATCAGGAAAAGCTCATGCTTTATGAGCGGCATGCTGGCAGCGCTTTTCAGTTCTAGAAGATTTGCTAAAAGAAAAAGTATTCGACACATTAACACTGCACAATGCATTCGGCAACTCCGCATGGCAAGGTAAGATTCCCGCTAGCAGAAGGCCAGGTTCTTCCGAGAAGGTGCCTTGCACAGATGGTGGGTTTGAGTTTAACTTGGGAAGAGTGCTGTTTTTCTTTTATCCCCACCCGCTCTGTCTTACACCAGCCTTACGTGATTTATAGTATTTTTATTGCAAATATAGTAATGAAACCTCACTTTGTGCAGATTGAAGCGGTGACGAGGGAATTGCAGCGGTTTGGCGATAAATGGAAGTGGAGATTGAGATGCAAAATTCTATTCCTGTCACAACTGAGAAAAACATAGTTCAAGGTTGACCCTGGACACAGTCATGTTCGTGGGGGCAGGGGAACCCCTAGAAGGCAAAGGACACCGCTGGTGCTAGTGTCTGGAATGCGGCCATGCCTGGAAGGAGATGAAGCCCATATGCAGCGTTATCCTTTTGCTGAGCCTCTGTAAAAACAGAGAAGCAGGATAACTAACACAGGCTGCCACAATCATTACTGGTGGCCAGATCTCTCTGGTGGGAAAGGCAGGTTTATTTTCATGCTTTCATATTGGTTGAACCTTTTGGATAAACAAAATTCTTAGGAAACTCTCAAGGGATAATCCTGTCTGACCTTCCCGTGGTACCCTGCTTAGAAAGTTCTTTCCAGTTCTTTCTTAATTCCTTTAGAGGTCTGGGATGCTGATCTGGTAACTTGCAAAGCAGCAGCGCAAGCAACAGAGAGGAGAGTGGCTTCACCTCCCAGCTGCTTAAGCTCAGACAGAAAAAAAAAAAAAAGAAAGAAAAAGGAAGGGACATCCAGGTTGACTGCAAGATGGCGTGGATCTCACAGGCCTAAGGAACGGGGCTAGTCCGGGTCCACCTGTAAAAGCCAAGGGATCTGAAAAGGCCCAATTACCATTTCCTATTATAGTCTCTCACCTTAGACTTCTGCACATGTGGGGAGGATGGAAGGGAAGTCGGGGGCTGGAGGGAGTGGCTGTTGAAAAAGAGATGGGAGCAGAAATCAGCCAACACCACCTTCTCTCTTTCCACCCCCTTACATCTGGTTCCCTCCTCGTCTACGGCCTTTGTGATTTTCACAGCCTGATTGCAAATGGTGGAAAGGAAGGAACATATCTGAGTGCAAGATGATCTTTGATTCCTCGGAAATCATTCAAATGTTTAGTCACTCAGTTTCAAGCAAGGGACTCTATAATTTTATATGAATGATTTGATCATTGTTCTACAGGGACTGGGGCATAAATTTTGGCTTCTATCTGGATCTCATATTCAGTACCCTTTTGAAAGGAATTCCAGAAGACAGCTTGGAAATTATAGCCTTCCTTTATATGTTGTTGAAAAGATCTACTAGCCCTGTTCTAGTTCATGGCCCTGTTTACATGAAAGACAGATTCATCACACTGGTCATTCACAAACACTGTGTACTGACATTTTCCTTAATATTAAATTGGCAAAGTTTTAAAAATGGTCATCCTTAATGCCAGCAAGGAAACAGTGAAACAATATTCTCATTCACTGCTGATAATAAAAATTGACTAACATCCTTTATGGAAATAATGTGACAATCTCTATCAGTGAAGTGTCTACACTCTTGAATCTCCATTCCAGAAACATGTCGGAGGGAATCATGGCATCCTTCGTAACAGTGAAAAATAGAAAACTATCCAATGACCGATGGGAAATGGTTAAGTTCCAGGTATTAATGCTGCCAAATGATTATTTAAAAAAACATTTAGAGGCAAAAATGCTCACCATATAGTTAAGAAGAGCAGATGACAAAATTCTATGTATGGTAGGATTCAGAAAAAACATGCACAAGAAAAAAAACTAGAAGAAAATACCCAGAAATATTAACCATGATTAACCCTGGGTGGAAAAATTTAAGTATTTTCATCACCTTTATTTTACCAAATTTCCACACTGATATTACTTTTGTAAAGAGAAAAATACATTGATAAGATAGAAAATCAAATAGATGAAAATTATTAACAATGGGATATGCTTTTTGGTTATTGTTTAAATTTTTCAAGCTGGGAAAAATGCAGAAGAATCCTAGGGGCACCTGGCTGGCTTAGTAGAGCATGTGACTCGATCTCAGGGTTATGAGTTGGCGCCCCATGTTGGGTATAGACATTACTTAAAAAAAATAAAATCTTAAAAAATCCTAATCATCACTGTGCGTAAGGAAGGGCAAAATAGATAGACACCTATATATTCTACACTGAAACATTTCTGAAGGATACTTTGGCGAAATATATTAAAATCTCAGTTGTGCATATCTTTAGACTCAGCAACCCCCTGACGGAAATCTATCCTAAGGACATAACCAGACTAGTGTTCACAAGATATAAATACAGGCTGTTCAGTGTTACACTGTTTATACATTGATTTAAAAAAAAAAAAAACAAAAAACTACCTAATGTTCACCAAGAAAGGGTTAAAGAAATTTATAATAAACCTATATGTAGGCTAATATGTACCCATTAAAATGATAATATAGCTGTATTTATTAATGTATAAATAGTTCCACAATGAAATTTGTTTAAAAAAAGGAAAGTATAAAAATGGAATATAGAGTATGGCCCATTTGTTTTTTTTTTTTTTTTTTTTTTGGTCTCTTTCTATATGAACAAATTCCACTACGGAAGGAACTATTTGTGTTAATATATATATTATATAGAGAGAGAACAGAATACAAAATCTTGGAAGAACATAGGCCAAAATGTTAAGAGTGGTATTTCCTGTGCATGGTGGCAGAAATAGAGGTGATTTTGGTTTCTTTTATGTATTACATTGATATATACATCATTAATAACGAGAACGAACTGTTTACAACATTTAGGATTTCTAAATGGTCTGAAGAACACTGCCACAGAAACTTGTAAACTCACCCCCAGCTTAAGAAATAAAATGCTAACAACACAGGTGAAGCCCTGTTTCTAATCCTTCCTGTGATTCTTCAGTCCTCAGGGAGAACTACGATTCCGGATTTTGAAGTTCTCCATTCCATGCACTTTTTAATGTTTTTATTACACACGTATGTGTACCTAGGCACGTTGCTTTTCTCCCCCTCAAAAAAATAAAGCTGTTCTCATTTTTGCAAAGAGAAATCTGACACAGCTGTGCCGTCCTTTGGCTAGCTCTGGGCAGTGGGTCCAGAGATGCATACGAGGGCATCTGGACGTGCTGCGGTGTAGAAGCTACAGGCCCACTGCACCCCGTCTGGTCATCCCTCCCTGAGACATGGGCAGGAATGGCTCATGACACCCACGGAGTTCTCTGCTTGGACACAGGAGGAGAAAATAGAATACAGGGACATCCCAGTTTTTGGACTGCCCACTGCTGAGGGTGGTAAAGGGAGGGATTCAACAGATTGACACTTTTCTTTGTAAAAAGATGAACTGATGTCTTCTTACCACCCATATTTGTGGATTCAGATTAGCATGGGTTTTTAAAAACCACCTATTACTGCAATCTAGAAAACAAATGAAAAGGCAAAATTTTATAAATAGTTTATCATTGTTAAACATGTGAATAAACTCAAAAGCATTGTATTTGTTCATGAAATCTAAGCATTATTTCTTTCAGTTTTTAATTCTTTCAGCATTTTTATCGAGCAAAAATAAAGAGGTATGATGGATGGAAAAGGAACTGCTCTAAGTACCATTATACAACCACTAGAATACTAAACTTGGAGGGACTGACAACACAGAGTACTGGCGAGTATGCAAAGCGACTGGAAGTCTCTTACCTTGCCTGCAGGAGAGTCGTATGGTTCAACCACTTTCTAAACCTGGCTCTTTTTAACAGCTAAACACCATACCATGCTTCAGCAATTCCTCTTCTAGTAATATACCTAAGAAACATAAATGCTATCCCCACGGAAAGACTGGTCCAAGAACGTTCATGGACTCTCTCCTTATGATAGCCAAAGACCATCAACAGAAGAATGGATAAATAAATTTGATAAGTCATATAACAGCATACTATGTAAAGAACAAGAACAAAACTTGTACTAATACATCCAATAATATGGATGAATCTCAAAAACATGTTGGACAAAAGAAACTAGACAATTAAGTGGAAATTAAAACAGAAGATCAGGGTGCCTAGGTGGCTCAGTCAGTTTGACTCGGGTCATGATCCCAGGGTCCTGGGATCGAGTTCCACATGGGGCTCCCTGCTGCAGGGAGCCTGCTTCTCCCTCTGCTTGTGTTCTGTCAAATGAATAAATAAAATCTTAAAAAAACCCAAAAAAACCCAGAAGATCACCTGAAACTCCTGATTAACTTGCTTTGCCAACACAGTATTATCTGATACATAATAGAATGAGTCCTGTAATTCACATTCACATAATAAACTTATCAACAGATGGGAGAGTTGACAGCCATGAGTAAAGCTCTGTGACTTTGAAGCTGGATTAAAAAAAAAAAAAGACTTACAGCAGGTAGGATTCCAGAGCCAAGACCTGGTATTTTTGTATTCAATAGCTTTCAGGGGCTACTGGGGTGTTGGGTAAGCTCGGGAATTAGAAATTGAAGGGGTTACAATAGTTTTTCAACTTTGAATTAAGATTTGATACTATAAATACACTCATGCCCCTTTAAAAATCTAGAAAACAAGACCTTGATACCGTAGCCCTAGAGAAATCTGTGCTAAAGACCAGGAAAATAAATTTTTTTAAGGGGTAAGGGACTAAGAGCATAATGTACATTTATTATTAAAAGCATTCTGGGTTTGAGTTTTCAAAAATATGGCTGCTGTCTAGCAAAGATTAATGCAATACAGAAACCAGCTTTTCATCATACTTGTTTGGCCCAAGAGAACTCTCCATCACTGAATCTGGTTGGTGCTGAACACAATAAAGTGGGCAATAAGGAGCGAATGTTTGTATGAGCACAATGAACAAGTCTAAGTGACTTCGAAGCTTAGCTGCTTCAAATTAATCTGTCCCAATAATGAAAATGAAAAAATCAAGTTTGCACCAACGATGGATTCTATTTTTCCTGGAAGTCAACAGGACAAAGGCATCTGTAGCTGATGCGCCTGCCCGAGTGCCCTAGCACTTTCTTTAGGTTTAAGGACACCACTTATCCTTTTCCGCTAACCTTCGTTTGGGCAAAGAGCAAACTTGGGAAGTAGCTGATAGAAAAGAGGCAAGCACACAAGTTGCCAAAGTGATGGCTGTGTTTTCCGAGAATAGCTCTAACTGTTGCTCAACCCTCTCAACTGGAAATGAAAGATGGAGTCTGCTAAGTCAGTCACAGGCAAGAAAAGATGTCCACAGACACTGCTGAGAAGGCAGGGAGCACTCCAAAAGCCAGATCAAGTCTCTGGCCTCAGCACGCCAAATCCTATCTCATTAGAGGAGAGCGCTAATTGGCAAGAACTAATTGTAAGCTAGCCCCGCCATCTGTAAATTACATGGGCCCACATCGTCACGTAAATCTGTGTGGATATTTCAGCGATCACGGAAGGTGGAAGCCGCTGGAAAGCCTTCTTTGCAAATCCTTCTGCTTGTCGAGTATCACGTTTATGGCCTTAGCAATGGCACAGAATGGATTGATTGTCAAGGAAAATGCACTAACTCGCATCAGGCAAGAGAAAAAAGCCCCTGGGACAGGAATGACATGAGTGCAATGACCAGTGACTAAATTATCACCTGCTTAGGGTTGAATGAAAAACTCTCCTTGCTTGTTGTTTGGTTTTATCGGCAAATGAAGACAAGGACATAAAATACAAGCTAGCACTTAAATTATTCAAGTCTGGTAACTCCACTTGGTCTGCATATCTGATTAGAGAATTCTATGTGCACAAATTCCGAGTGGTAGGTTTTTAAAAGCGATGTGTGAAAGACAATGGAGGGGGAGATTAGGAGACATGGCCCTCATCCCGGATGTGCCTGGATTCCATGTAGCTTTGAGAAATCCCCTGACTTCTTTTTACCTTAGAGTCTAGGCAATCCTGAAGAAGGACAAGAGGGCTGTATAACAAAAAGATTTGGGAGTTCAAGTCCCAAGTCTGCCATTTACTATGTGTGTGTGAACTTGGGCAAGTCACTGCATCTGATCCTTGACAAAAACGAGGAGGTAAGAGCAATCTTTTATAGTAGAATCATGTCTCAATGGAGAAAATGTGTGATTTCATAAGAAACCAGCATACTTGGAAATATTTGTGAAGTTCTTTGTAAAATAAAAACCCTTTTATACCTATTTTATGATTTGCTTTCGCCATGACCTACTCCACACACAGCAGCCTGATGACATGTAAACTATGTGAAATTCTAATGGTGAGCAGAGCAAGAGAATGAGAAGTTACTAGGACATACAAGAAAAAGCAAAGACCTTGGAGTTGCATACATTTGGCCTGAGTCCACCTCTAAAAGCTACTTAATAACTGTGACACCTAATGGAGGTGTTCTTAACCTGGGGTCTGGGTCTGTGGACCCACATGGGCCCATTGGTAGGATTCAGGAGATCTGTGCACTTGGATTAAAAAAAAAACTGACATCTTTACCTCCAGTAACCTCTAAACTGAAACTCTAACTGAACTCTAACTGAAATGTAGCATTTCTTTCAATAACGAATCTAGACAATTGGTCACAGTATTTTCACCGTACCTATGGCTTTGCATCCACAGAAGTCACGAATAATTTGATACCATAGTAGAATTGTAACATGTCTGAAAATATTTATACTCATCACTAATTTGAAATTATGGAGGCTATGAACCCAGCACTTAAGCTTTCTTAAAGGCCTTAATAAAGCAACATGTTACCACACCACAAGTGTGTAATTTTAATATTTTGATGAGCGCATTGTAATATAATTCATTTTCTTCATAACCCTATGTAGTTTGGTTTACGAATTTTACAACATTTTGGGAAACAGTCCATAAGCTTTACCAGCTCTCCAAAGGGGTCCAAGGCATTAAAAAGATTAAGAGCTTCCACCGCCTTCTTGGGAATTCATTAGATGTACAAGGGAGAGAAGAGCTGTGACATAGGGTCACTGAGATGACAGATTACATAGCCAAATGCACTGCCCAGCGCCCCACAGAGTAGGTGCTCAGCAGAAGCCACTCTGTATTGAAAATGATAAGACAAAGTAATTTTCTGTATTACACATTTCATTTTTCCTTAGCATGACAATTTCCATAAAACTTAGCATTGGTCTTCTAAGGAATTAAGGTTAATGCTTTCTTATACTAGACTCCTCATTTGTTTAGGCTGAATGGTCTTGTGTTGTTTGGGATGACATAGCTGTGTGGCTGTCCTAAGTCCACGTTGCTATTGCTGGAAACAACCTACACACAAACCAGAGGTGAGAGCCTACACTGTGGCTGAGGGGGAGGTCTTTCTGGGGACATGAGGCTGACCTCGCTGCACTACTTTGAGCCAGCAGGCAAGGTCTTGGCCATGGTAGCGGAAATGAGAACAAGTTATTTAGAAACTGGGAACACAGAGCTACTTTAAAGCTTGCCAGTGATGGGACCTTCAAAGGCAAGACTAGTCTTTAGGCTCAGCATAATGAACCTCAATGTGAGAAAATTAAGTAATGTTTCAACTTGAGTCCCAAATCAACAGTCTCAGCAATATGAGTTTCCCACAAATGGGAGTGTGCTAGAGCTATGGAGGGAAGATTCATGGCCTTCTTAATTAACTCCGAGGTGCTGCACATAAGGGGAAAACGATAAATCAAGTAGATTACTGCCAGTGATCTGAATTTCCAAATGAAATAAGAGAGGTATAGTGCCTTGAGTCGTTTTGTAAATGTGTATGGTGGCGGGGAGGAGGATGGGGGGAGAATCTCCAAGGTCATCCCTTATGTTAAGATTTGCCACTATGCACAACAGTCCCTTGATTTCAAGTACTTGACATATAGTCAGGTGTGAAAAGGCAGGAATTAGGAAGATGAGTAAAACACATAATGGGAGAGCAACACAATACACACACACACACACACACACACCTGTGATTGTTATTCCCACATTTTTTCAAAACATAGTTATTGAAAACCTATGTGTAACAGGCACGAAGCTGAGGATATAGTGATGACCAAGATAGACAAAGTTCCTGCCCCCATGGAGCTCATACTCTTCATGGGGGAGACAGGTATTCAACAGACACAATCCAAAACAGGAAGTTAGAGGCCAAAGTAAAGACAGTGGCAGGGAAAGCATTCAAGAGGTGATTAGGGTGCATACGTCACAAATTTTGGGGCTTGGGTATTTGAAAATGGGAGGAAAAGAGATGGCAAGCAGAGAGTCCAAGCTTCCTAGATTAATGAAGGAGTAGGTACCATTAAACATTGTAAATCCAAAAAGGAGGATCAGTTTCGGAGACAGATGTGAAATAACGGACCTAGCACTGGATGAGTGGAGCCCATCCTGCACATTCGTGTATCAGTAAGGAGGGGGCAGTTAGAAACAAAGACTGGAGGGAAGCTAGGGCTACGGGCTGGGGAGTCCTTTCCACAGAGGCACTCATGGAATGGAGTGAATATATACACGGAAAAACAAAATAGTAGGGATACAAGTTAGGGAGAAGCCTCCATCTGTGTAAAGAAGTAGGAGAAGAAAGAGGACAGAACAAGTTAATGGGCACAAGAGAAGAAAGGGTTTCAGAAACAAAGTAGCCAATGGCATCAAACGCAGGGAGGCCACGTAGGTGAAGGTGGTGTCAGGGAAGATGCCTAAGTCATCCACGGAGAGGAAATGGGCAGGGAACTCTTGGGACAGACAAGACCTTCGGGGAGATGTGCTGTTACTAAATGAAGCCAGGGAAAGGGATTTTGAGGCCACCAGGATCAGAGATGTGTGTAGAGTATAAGCCGTGGTGCCAGCTTTGAACAAGGGAGAAAGAATGAAGACAATGTGGATGAGAGATCCAGATGAATTTGGAGACGACGAAAAGGGAAGTTGAGGGTGGACACAGAAAGTCTTTATATGTGCCGGTAAGGGGATTGGGAATTACTTCAGGAACTTCAGTATAATGGGTACACCTGAAATTGATGGTGATAAGTTTAGCAAGGTTTTAACAGAGGATGAAAAAGGATTATGGGACAGTCCTGAGGGCCCAGCTAAGGTTGGAAAGGTTATGTTTGTGATGGGACAAGTCACACTGCTAGGTGCTTTTCTATAGTGATTCTCAGCAGCTAGCCTGAGTAGAGGCACACTTGTTAGTTTTATCTGAAGCTGAAGAGTAGAGATAATGAGTAAGCAGGGTCAATGGCACATTGGAATTAATCTAAGTTGATAAATTCAAAGTTAATATCCAGCAACCAGCCCAAATGGGGAGGCAAGAAAGGAAGGTCTGAGACACTAGGGGTTTCAAGGTGAACCTATACAGTGCCAGGGAGAGAGCAAAAGAGGTGGCACTGGACACTCTGATCAACAAGGAAATGTCACAGTTGGAAATACTGAGAGTAATCTAACTAAAAAGAGCAGAAGACATGAACAGACATTTCTCCAAAGACGACGTAAAAATGGCCAACAGACACATGAGAAGATGCTCAACATCACTCATCATCAGGGATACACAAAGCAAAACTACAATGAGATATCACCTCACACCTGTCAGAATGGCTAAAATAAAAAATACAAGAAACAACAAGGGTTGGGAGGATGTAGAGAAAAAGGAACCCTGATGCCCTGTTGGTAGGAATGCAAACTGGTGCAGTGCAGCCACTCCGGAAAACAGTATGGAGGGTCCTCAAAAAATGTAAAATAGAGTTACCATATGATTCAGTAATTACACTACTGGGTAGCTGCCAAAAAAAAAAAAAAAAGACAGAAAAAAAGAAAATGCTAATTTGAAAAGATACATATATCTCTAGGTTTATTGCAGCATTATTTACAAATAGCCAGATTCTGGAAGCAGCCCAAGTGTCCACTGATAGATAAATGGATAAAATGGTACACACACAGGAACATTACTCAGCCATGAAAAGAATGAAATCTTGCAATTTCCAACAACATGAATGGATCTAGAGGATTTAATGTTAAGTGAAATAAGAGAAAGACAAATACCATATGATTTCACGCATATGTGGAATTTTAGAAACAAATGAACAAAGAAAAAAGAGGGATAAACCAAAAACCAGACTCTTAAATATAGAGGACTGATGGTTACCAGAGGGGAGGAGGGTGGTGGGGGTGACATAGGTGGTGGGGATTAAGAGTGCACTTGTTGTGATGAGCACTGGGTGTTGTATGCAATTGTTGAATCACTATACTGTATACCTGAAACTAATATAACACCGTTAACTATACTGGAATTAAAAAAAAAGACCAGTCATAAATACTGATGGTGGACACAAGACAGACTAAAAAAAATAGCCTAACAGGGAGCTATATAAGCAACTGGCTTTAAAACACTGATTGCCCTAAGAACAAACTGGACAACAAAGAAGTAAGTTATGCAAGAAGCCCAGAGCCTAGCAAGCAAATCATATCACCAAGTTCTGCCAAGACCCCTCTCTCACCATGCCAGCAGCATAAGCTAATTCTACTGAAGGAAGCCAAAATGTCACATAAGGGTTCTTTCCAGCTTCCCAGTGTCCCTTGAGAGTATACGGTTTTTGTAAAACACAATGAGCAAGCCAAATCAGGTTAGAGATATTACAAGGAAAATCTGGCAGGCAGCCATCTCGGCTTTGTTTCAACTGATGTTCATAAAAAACACAGGTTAAGAAAATGGTAGCACAACGTCTGGTGTTTGAGATCTAACAGCATGCAACATGTTTATGGCATACATTAGGCCACAAACTTCAGTATGGGGCTGGGGCACACAGAACTTCAGATCTGGTGGACAAAGGATGGAAATAGGAAAGCATGTCTTGTATTGTAATAAATACAGACTGCTCTCAGAAGACCACAAGCAGGTGGTTTCATTAAAACAAAACAAAACAACCCAAAACCTACTGCCTTTAGATTAAAAAAAAAAATTCATATGTTTTAGTCTTGTATAAAATAGAAGGTCAGTGCACACTTGGCTAATTACAGCTTTTTTTATGAGGCTATGACAGACTATAATCTGGCAAAAACGAGTCCAACTGAAACAGCCGGAGTGATGGTTTGGGGGAATTAGGTGAGGATTTCGAGTGGGAATAAAAGTGGGGGAAAAGGAAGAAAGCTTTCATTAAGCAGTTTATACTCTGGTAGGAGGATTAAAAAAAGCATCCCCAGACTGATTTTATTTTCATTCCAAACAACCTCTTATTTAGTGTATTTTTCCTTCAAGTTCTTGAACACATTTATGATGATTGCTTTCAAGTCTTTGTTTCCTAAAACTAACATCTGGGCCATATCAGATGTTAGGGAGGGTCTCTACTGACTACTTTTCTTCCTTGTCTAAGATTTTCCTGTCCTTCATGTCTAGTAATTTTTTACTGCATATTAGACATTGTCATATCGGATTCATTCCTATGAAGACTATTGATTTTTGTTCTAGCAGGCAGTTCAATTTCAGGCTGATTATGTTGAACTTGTATAGACCTAGATTTATACCTTCTTAGAGCAAATCTGTGAAATGCCCAAAGTGTTTCCCAAGAAGATCTAACTTGTCAGGACTCATGTTCGAACTTTGTCTCCTCTGAAGATTGTACAGAGGCTTGGTTTTAGGTGTTGTTAGAGTGGCTCTAAAGCAGGCTCCACTCTAGGACAAAGTTCTTATTTCTAATATCTCAGTTAAAAGAGTAGGATGTTAACCAGTCATTTCCATGCTGGCTGGGGTGGAATGCAATGCCTACCAGCACCACCTCACCTCTGGTCTCATGGTTTCATTCTCACCCATGTATTCGCTGCTCTTTGGTAAGATTCACAGTCTTACACCAAATAACACATGCAGCTCACCCTGAGCAATGGACTCATGAAGGAGCCTCATGCAGACTTCTGTGGCCCTCTTCTGCACAGATCCCTCATCTCCAGTCCCCTATGCTACAGATTCCAGCAGCTTTAGTCACCCCACCACTGACCTATCTCTTCTGAGGATGGTGGTACTGCTGTGCTGTGCTTAGGTTCTAATGTACTCCACTGCAGTAGGGAAACTGTCCTCAGTGTGAGCCAGTGATCAAGAAGGCTCACCTCGTGTTTCCTTTCTTTCAGGGACCAGTCTTTACTGCCGATTATCCAGAGCTTACAAACCATTATCTCCTAAATCTGTCCAGTTGTTTATGGTAGGAGAACTAGTGATAGCCACCACTTAATAGATCTTAATAGTTCTGCATTCCATATGAATGCTGAAGAAAAGTACAACGTTCCATTTTTATCATGCAGCTCTCCCAATGCAAGTGAGTATCAGAGGCTCCTGAGGGCTCACAGAAGCATCCCTAGAGTTCCTGGAATCCTCCATTTATTCACTCTTTGACTCAGACACAAGTTCACAATGCATTCATTCACCCATTCAATAAATACTGAGAGTCTACCATGTGCCAAGCACTGTTCTGGGGACTGGGGACTGGGGACCCAGTTGTGGGAGACAGCAAATGTCCCTGCCCTCATGGAGCTTATTTCTTGCTGGGAGTGGTTCTGGCCCCACTCCAAAGCAATGCTTCCCCTCTGCATTTGTTCCTCTAATTATTGACTTGATAGAGAAAAGGGTGACTTGCATGAGCAAAATATCAAAAATAATTTAAAAACCTATATCTAGGGGTGCCTGGGTGGCTCAGTCGTTGGGTGACTGCCTTCGGCTCAGGTCATGATCCCAGGGTCCTGGGATTGAGCCCCGCATTGGGCTCCCTGCTCTGCGGGAAGCCTGCTTCTCCTTCTCCCACTCCCCCTGCTTGTGTTCCCTCTCTTGCTGCCTGTCAAATAAATAAATAAGATCTTTAAAAAAAAAACAAAACAAAAAACACCTATATCTATGTAACACTATGTCACAGACAGTTGCAGGTGCTTTGTATGCATGAATTAACACTCAAAATAAGAAAGTGTCATCAGAGAGGAGGAAACAGGCTGAGACTTGCTCACAAAGCTCATGAATAGCAGAGACAAGACTCAAACCTAAGTAGTCTGACTCCTCACATATTTTTTAAAGATTTTTAAGTAATCTCTACACCCAATGTGGGGCTTGAATTTACAACCCCAAGATCAAGGGTCACATGCTCCACTGACTGAGCCAGCCAGGCGCCCTACTCCTCCCAACTTATAACCACTGCATTGTTCTATTTCTCAAAGAGAGAAGAGAATTACATTGGAGATGGGGGGAATAAATTGTGATAGTTTCTAAGCAAGAAAATATAAGTTTTATTTAATAGAAGCCAACTAGGACCTGGGAAGGTTGTGAGAAGTTAAAAGAGGCAAGAAGAGGTGGCTCAGTCGGTTAAATGTCTGTCTTCAGCTCAGGTCATGATCTCAGGTTCCTCTTTCCCTCTCCCCCTTACCCCTCCCCTGCCTCACTCTCAAACAATAAGAGAGGCACAAGACAAGTTGATTGAGTTACTATATAAGGGCACAATTTTCTTTGTCCCACTGACCATGAGGAAGAAAGTAGTGTTCTGAATCAGAAAAAGAACAGAAAGCTTTCCTGAATAAAAGGCTTGAGGGTTCCTTGAGGAAGTTGAGCATATAGGTGAAAGTGATGTAATTCTAGCAACCCCCCTACTGGTATATGCAGAACTAGTCCCATCAGATGCTTCAAGAAAAAGTGCTCTGGGATCAGGTCCCTATGAGAAATATATTTTCTTTGGAGACTTAAAATGCATAGCAGGAAAGGAAAAGATCTGATAAATCCTATAGTAAAGAAACCCGTTTTATTTAACTCAGAATTTCCCAAACTTAATTGACCACAGAATCGCTTGTGAATAAATGAGGTGTGTGTAAGAGACAAACAGACACAAGAAAATACCTCTTGGAATTGCTGTTCTAGGAAACCCATTTTAGAATTTGCTATTTAGTAGCAAACACGAAGCTAACTAAAAATCCATTTTCAGAGGAGGTCAAACCTCACTATTGTGGCCATGCAGAGTCTTACGAAGAGAATTCGAGTAGAGCTGTAGTTTAGGTATGAGAAAATATTAAATCTTTATTAGGTAGTAAATGACAAGGAACTGACTGCAAGAAAGGTACCAATTTGTGCCTAAGCAGGATATGCCTTTATAGCTTACCCCAAAATGATATACATATTTGAAAAATTAAAGTTAAAATGAAATTTCTAAATTAAGAAAAACATTTTGTAGAAAAGATAGTACAACTAGCAGCCGAGGCCATGTAGGTTATTAGGTCTTTAGGTTATCTCAGTTACCCATTTTGGGGGGTCACAAGTTACTAAGAAGCTATCTTGTCCCCTCAAGGCAGCCACCTGAACCACATCACAATAACCTGAAGGAAACCCCCAGGTATAGGCTAGTGTTTCTCATCAGCCTTTTTATGGAGACTCACATGACTTCACCCTGCAGCTCACCTATCACTTGCCTATTGGGGAGACTGTGAGTGGAAGACAGTTTCTGCCCCGCGCTTGTGAGCTCCGCCCTTTCTCTCCTCCTGCGATAGGAAGGTGCCCCTCTGCAGGACAGTGGAGGCCTGCGCCACTAGGATGTGCCTGGCACACTCAACTTGCTTCGCCCGTAGCAATGTATCACTTAGGAGTTACTGATCGCCTCTCTCATGGCAGGTTTAGCTCCTGCTATCTCCTACTGTTTTTATTAGGTTGTTACCCTCCAGTTATCTACAGCATGGCAATATACTCTGATCTTCAGGTATCTCTGTGTCCCCTCTGCCCAGCTGTCCTACCATTCTTTCTAACATTAGTTTTCCAATTTTTTCTCTTACTTTTCTAAACTAGTCTGTTGCTCTCTGATATCCCAACAAATCAGGCTGTACAGTGATTAGGAACCTAGATTCTGGAGCCTAATAATGTAGGTTTGAACCCAATAATCCCCTGCATACCACCTGGGGACCTAGGACAAATGAAGGAACTTCTGCACCTACCCGTACAGTGGAGATCATCACAGTACCCCCTTCATATGGTTATTGTGAAGACTGAAATAAGCAAGGTAAAAAAATGTTTAGCATAGAGCTCAAAGCCTAAGTGTTATGTTTGCTCTTTCTAGTTTTTTTTTTTTTAAGATTTTATTTATTTATTTGAGAGAGAGAAAGAGCATGAGCAGGGGGGAGGAGGCAAAGGGACAGAGAGAAGTAGACTTCCCGCTGAGCAGGAAGCCAGACGCAGGGCTCGATCCCAGGACCCCCATGACCTGAGCCCAAGGCAGATGCTCAACCGACTAAGCCACCCAGGCACCCCTGTTATTTCTTCTATATTCTCTCTCATTCAAAATCTTGTAGCCTTTCTTCTTGACCTTTATATTTCCCAGGTACACGAATATTATACAGACTCAGTAATTAAATTTCCCATTACATGGACTTATCATTGTTCCTCACATCACAAAATTAACAGAGCTTCCTATCCTTAAAGTTCATATCCATCTCCCCCGCCCCAAAGCGTTCCCATAACCCTCACTAATTCATTCAGTCTCATTCTCATTAATCTATTTATATTTTAAAATTTGCTAGGTGTTGTAATAGACCCACGTTTCAAGGAATTAAAGGTTTGTTCGACACACTATGTTCAAGAGAGTAAAGCAATTTAAAATAGGTATAAATAAAGGCTCCAATTTCCACTCAGTTCTTTTCTTTTTAGAATCCAAAAAGCTAGCTCCATTTTAAGGACCCACACTCTGTTGCTTTCAGTGTTTGGCAACGTTCTTGCCAAAGAAAGTTTCATCTCAATTTTGAGATGTCCAAAAGTACATTAGAGTTGTATAAACAGATATATGACCAGAGAAATATTCTTTTTCCATCTTCACTGCTCAGCAAAATTAGGCCATTTTCCCCTGAGGTTGGAGAAAAAAAATCTTATTTGTTCAACTTTATTATTTTTTTAATAGTACTCTTTCTTGCTGTATTCAGGATACTGCTGTCAAGCTGACTTTCTCTCCAGTTCCCTAACCCTTATTATTCTCTTCTTGAATCTTGTACTGGCTTCATGTGAATTTCAAGGTTTCCTTTCTACGTCTAAGGGCCCTAAAACTCCTTTTAGCCTATCTCTCCCTATGGCCAGACTTGGCTTCCTCCTCAGAGCTAGCCATGGCTCAGCCCTCTCATTTACTAGGTGTTTATCCATCACCTACAAATATGCACAGTGTCTATCATGTGCTCAGTACCACATTACCAATATGACACTGTCCACAAAGGGATCTCGAGTGAGAAAGGTTGTTAGTAACCTGGGCAACTCTCCATACACAATCCTTCTCTTCACCTAAAGATCAGCAGCAAACCTAACCATCCCCTCATAGGTCTACTCTGTGTCATCTGGGACAGGACGTGGAGAATTCGGAGTTAAGAAATGCATGTTCACGTTGTTGTTTTTCCTATGCCAAGGTTCTCTGGGATTCAGGCTTATCCTACTACACAGTTTATGCTAAACTATCATACTTGATTCAAGTTCTCTGGTGGTTTTTTGTGTGTGGCCCTTGTCCCTATTCTTCATCTTCTTTTATAGTCCCAAGTCACACCTGGCAGGGTATTTTTTTGGTGAGTAAAACCCCTGCTGCCTACATGGCTGACAATATGAAGACTGAATGTGAAAATCTCAGATTCTTAGTATAATAAGGTTTGGTATTACAGGAATTTGTATACACATAGGTAACATTTTACCCAAAACACAATAGCTGCACTACTAAAAAGTCCTATTCAGTGCCACAGTTAATCTCTAAGCCTATTGATCCTCTTGCCCAAAATTAGTAGGCTAATTAACATATCACATACACATGATTCTAATGTATAATTAGGGACTTTTCAAAACCTATGTTAAACACCAGAAACCAGTTTTGTGAGAAATCCAGGTAAGCACATACACCTTCATTTGTATCAGATGCAATTTTGAAGGTGTTCTACTTAAAATATTTAAAAAATGATGAGCAATGAGACCCTGCAGATACTTTACCATCAAGGCCGGTAAGCAGGAAATCCACAGTCAATATGCAGATAGAGGTTTATGTTAATGAATCATTTTAAAAACATGCTTTATAAAAGAACTTGAAATGGAACAAGGCAACTGAAAGCTCTCTAAAGATTTAAGTAAGTTTTCCCCAAAAATGCCTTGAAATGGAACAGTACAGATAATTCATTCCCAGTTTTCTACTTTAGACCGTGAACCTCAGCTCTGGT
The DNA here is from genome assembly GCF_004348235.1 of Phoca vitulina. Lineage (NCBI taxonomy): Eukaryota > Metazoa > Chordata > Mammalia > Carnivora > Phocidae > Phoca > Phoca vitulina. The sequence goes on along the minus strand of NW_022589707.1, from coordinate 40,678,232 downwards.
ACCAAGAGATGGAAACCACTCTTCGCCTCATATAAAAAAAAAGGGACAGTTGATAGAAATTCATGCACTGAATTATGAGCAGAATTTTTCATTCTCATTAAAAGCCAGTCTTGCTTTTGCTTTGCCTTTTTCCTCTTTGGGGATGTGTGTTTTCTTAACATAAGTTGATTTTAGGTTGTCCCCAGAAATCACGGTCTCCTTAATTAAGTTGGCTGAAACACCAAGTCCTCTTTTAGACCTGATAAATCAAGTTCTAAGTGTTCTCTCAACTCATGCTCACACGTTCAGTTTCAGTAAAAACTCATGTTACCCTGCACAGATGGGGTCGGTCGCCGAGAATGTTTTTTATTAAAAATGAGCTGCTATTAAACAACTTTCTGATATTAAATTATTTGTTTGTTACATCCTGATATATTCTGAGATTCCAACAATGTTCTGAATTCATAAAGTACTTCTTCACCCAGGATTTAAAAGTTTCACTCAAACATAAATCCATTAATCTCTCAAACTGCCCTATGAAGTCAAAAGAGCATATTCTAACTCTGCATACAAAATACTTCCAGAATGAGCTTATCATAAATCAGTCATGTTTTCAGCCATATCCACAGAAAACTACAATCCCACATCTCTGCAATAGAGAAACAAGAAAATTCTGTATAGAGGTGGATGTTAAATAATCTCCAGTAAATATTTTAAGACTGCAAACAATTTTTTCTACTCTGTTAAAAAGATACATTTAAAAAATAAACATGCGGCAGATACGAGGTTGCTATAAATTCTGAAAACGGCTTACCTATTAATGTAACTGAGGGCAACATAGGTTGGCTGCTGTAATTCTTGTTTTTCTAAAACACGTGGATCTGTATCTGTAATAAAAACACAATTACGATTTTTCAGCTTTTGCATTAGAACATATGAGGGTGCCTAACAAAGAAATAAGGGCTAAACAGAGAAAAAGATTTAACATTCCTCTTTTTAAAGAAAACCCAGGCAGGAAAGCACCATCATTTGCTCATTCATTCATAAATAACAAGATATTACATTACTTTTCAAGGGAATTCCAAACATCAACAGTGATAAAATGTCCATCTGTCACACAAACTCTTGCACAATCCCCCTCATAAATATTGGTTTTCACTGCTTACAGTTACAATGTTGGCATGGTTTTTGGAGGGTAATCGGCCTAAGAAAGAAAGTCTCTGTTAATTATGCTCACTTGAATGCTGGAACAAATTAGTTGCCATTGGAAAGCTCCATCAATTTGAAAACCTACTGAGTATTGTTCTTGCTCACTGAACACTTCCCTGGGTTTGGATTCACTTTCTGGAGGGCAGCTCTTCTTTTTAATTGTATAATGAGTTTATTATAACTTCTTCTAGACTCTCAATCAGGAATTCTCATGCTGGTTCAGAATCCACAAATACCACATTCATCAGAGGGGCTTTCCCCCCTGAAGAGAGCGAATTCAACACCATAGCAACCTTCTGTAATGGTGCCTCTCCAACATGGCACACACACAAAATGCACTTTTCACAACTAGAAATGCATTCTCAAGCTTCTCACATGGAGCAATGATTGCACTAAACACATGCAAAAGCAATGTTTATATAATAAGACTATAAAGGGGGAGAACTGCACACATTTTCATTTTCCTAGAAAAAGGCTCAGACATTTCACACAGATTTCATTATAACCTCATTTAAAACCATCTCATTATTAGAACTCTTCCAGCTGCACTTGGCAATAACACCTTCTTTGATGTAATGACAGATGTTGTTTCAAGCACCTTTGTACAGGAAGCGTTTACTGCACGTGGTTGATGTAAGATACACTAACTCCAAAGCACATTAACAGGTGAGGGGAGCGGGGGGGGGGGGGGGGGAGGCACAGTGGCAGAGAGCACGGGTGGCAAAAATGATAGCATAAAAAAATCAATTTACAATGCTTTTGACTCCCAGACTAAAACTAGGCAGTAGTGGCAATTTTATTCTTGGTGTTAAAGTTAAGAATCTCATGTTCACTTTATTGTTTTTCCTATGCCAAGAATTTCAGAGACCTACTATTCAGAAATCCTGCTTCCTGGGTCTTTGCCATTGCAGGTCTTTGAAAGCCAAATTCTGAAACAGACAAAGATTCTCTGAATGGCTCCATCAAGTCGGGTCTCAAGGTTTTGGCAAGACGAGTGAGAACGAATCAGTAACCCAGCATTTCCTCTCCCTCTTACAATGATTACATATGCAACTGTAGCTGTTTGTAGATCACTAGCCTGCAGATACAACCCACGGTTCTCTACATACTGGAAACCACTCTTCAAGGGAAACTTAGGTTTTCAAATATAACCCTTCCTCACACTCATCTAAGTTTGCTGTGACCCCACAGCATATGTGTTTCTGAGAAACACTTTGTGCACTCGCCCTGTGTTCGCTAGAGGAGTCAGTAAAATAGTGCTCACCAGGGAAAGGTGTTTTATCCCCAAAATGGTCCACTGGAATGCTGGGCAGGTCATGTGTGCAAATGGTGACTGACAGACCAATCCTGCAAGGTCTTTGTAGGTGCTTAACAAGGTAAGAAACAAGAGATTGGAAACAAAAACCATGAAAATGAAGAGGAAGATAAGAAAGAACAAGGCAATGATTGCAAAGGTCTATGTGGAAAATTTCTCAAATGATCACAAGACACTTTGACCTCAAGTGGAGCGCCTGATGATGGAAGCGCCTGATGATGGAAGTGCTTAGCTTTTGAGACAAGGGCCTGAACTTGATTCACTAAAACCCATTCCTTCAGAGCCATCTGGCACATGATTACATAAGGTGTATTATTTTGAAAGAAAAGAGCACCATTCTGAGTCTAAAGTGTGTGTTTAAAGGGGAAAAGAGTTAGGAGGCCAATAAACATTTTTATATCTTCCACTGTTGCCTTTATACTTGTAATTGATGCTCAGTCTGTTTTCCCACAAACCATCCTTCGAAGCTTTCCTTTGTTTCCAAGTCATAGAAGTTCTCAACTCTTTTAAATACTGCTTCTCTAAGCTACCTTGACTTTTACTTTTCTTTTACTAGGTGTGTGAGTAGGTATACACACAAACATACATTTATATTATTCCTTTCGTCTTCACATTCCAAGACCTCTTTGGGGAAGGGGAAGAAGTACCTTATACAAAATCCGTTAGTTCTCTAATGCTCAAATGAATGGTGTTGGCCACAGACATTCACAGAAATTACACCCTGTGATTTTTCACAAACAAGAATGTTTGCATTCCAACCGCAAAGCAAGGTACTGAAATACTGTTTTCTTCGTTTCACCACCTTCTATAACCTATGCTAGCCTTACGCTCACATACCCTCAAATGATTAGTGGTGAAATGGACTTCCAGAAGCTTCCAAATGCCACCCTCTCCATGACAAAAAGACCATCTGGAAGCACCGCAAGCAAGATTCTCTTTTTCTAGAATGTCGACTCTGGCAACCACAAGAAAGCTGGACTTCTAGACAGACTTCCACCAGGCTTTCAACATCTTTTTCATATTAAATGTTTCCTTGGACAACCTTGAGAACATTCATTAAAGCTTCGAGTTCTTAAAAATGAAATCAGGCACTTGGTGCCCACAAACCAGGAGAGGTCTACACAAGTGCTACCGGACAAATAGCATCAGCTGCTGGTTGCAAATAAACATCAGCCCCGTCCCTCGCTTCCTGGCTGACTGGTGTGCCGTGATCATGACTCACCATTTTATGGATTTAATGACGCCGTTGAGCACTTCACATTCAGTACAAGTAGAATAGCTGCCTTTATTATTCCTCCCTCCCTGACAGAAAAGGGACTGCCTGCTGCTAGAAACTCTACAGGAAAGGATTAGAGCAACAAGAGAGGAGGATTTTCACAGCGGGACGATGACGTGCTCCTCAGGAACACGGAGCGTCCATTGTCAGAGTGAGCTGGAGAGAGTAACATTATCCACTGGAGATTACTGAATTCCATAAGAAGAATTTCCTTCTACCACGTGCCACACCACGGAGAAATTTTCTGCATAGGGTAAGCCGCTACAGGAAGAAATGGGATCTCAATGGCAATGGCTAGAGCCCACAATCTCCCTGACAGTTCTCTCGCTTGTTTGTTTACGGTGCCAATAAAAACCTGTAACTGGAACATCAGCTATCGAGGCCCAGAGATAGAATCCGCCTCGGTCAATGGTCTGTGGGATAGGAACACTTGATTTTTTTCATCACCGCAGGATGCTCCTCAGGCTGGCAACTGGCAAGGCGGCAAGCCTTTCTATCATGTGGCTGTCTGGGGCCACACAGAACAGCACTCTACCACTTTTATAGCACTAAGAAGTGAGAAGAAGATAAACCCAAACTTTTTCAGCAGGGCAGGGTATAGCCAAAAAAGCACGGAGAGATTCTGGTTTTCTGCCTCATGCCACCCCTTGCGTGCTCACAGATTCCAAGTTGACTGAAGGCTAAGAGAATTCAAATGTTAAGATGTATCACTACCCCGGTGATAAAAACCTATCAGCTTGCTTCAGTTTCTAAAACATCTTCTAAAATAGATGGCTATGTGCCCCTTCTGGCATTGCTCCCTCAGGCTAACAGCTTGAATGCTCAGCTGTATATAAGGACTAGCCACAGGTACAAAATGGAAGATTCCTGTAACTCACAGGGTCCTAGGGACTCATGGCTTTACAGATTCAACTGCATGGCAAAGGGCTCAATGTCACAGCACTAGCTCCCATGACTTCTCAAGCGGTGGGGTAGGGTGGGGGGAGGGGGAGAAGAAGGCACGCCAGATGGGAGAGATAAGGATAGGACAGCCTTCGGACCCTTCTCAGTAGGAAGTGGGATTGTGACAGGACCAAGAAAAGGCCACCCTGCTCAATCAGTAAGGCTCCTGTTCCTCAGCTCTGCTGTCTCTGGTGTTGGGAACCAATGGCAATTAAGTGGATTTGTGACACACCTTGAACCTTTTGTTGTACTATCTTCAAGTCAAAATGAAAACTATCAAGGTTATTTGCTGGGTTAACAAAGGCTAATTAATAAGCTCATGGGCTTCGGCTATGCTTTAGCTAGCCTACACTGTTAGGATTTTATAGGCCTGAATTACTTATAAATTTAAGAAAGTGAAAAACCAGCTGTCCTACCTCTCAACAAGGCTAATGAGGCCTCTGTTAGCAATGAGCTATTTGCAAGCTGAGAGGCAGCAGTTGGGGAAGAGGGGATATCATGTCCCCCCGAGAAGGCCTTCTTCAAATTCTGCATCCTCCCAACATCAGGCTCTTTCCTCAGTGTGTACGGCAGCAGTGGGAGGTAGAGAGGATGTGGGTGGGCAGGCAGTGGGCGACTGGCAGTGCTGGAAGACCCTGGAGAGGCAAAGGCCCACCCAGTCAGATGTAGGGTTTTGAAGATCCGGACTGGATACACCACTTTTCTTTGGACTCACTCCGTAATAATTAATGGGCACAGTCTGTTCTCAGTCTTCTCCTAATAGCTGAACTCCTAAAACCACAGAGTGTTAGTTTATTCAGTGTGGCCTTCCACAACACCCCTGGCTGCATTCACCACATCCCCTTCTCTGCACCACTCCGCTGCCAGCACTCCTTTTATTTCGGTCCCCACAGAGGAATCATCTGCGTATACCCTTTTCCCTTCCATACTTCTCAGAGGTGAAGAACTGTCTCATGTTCTCTTACCTCTCCAGCTCTCAGCTCAGTGCCTCACGTGTAGGAGAATGCACACTTACTGAACATATACGCTCATTGTAGGACCAGAAAGTGGAACTTTTGGTCGAACATGGCAAACTGATCAAGGGCATTGGTTGCTGTCACCATCCTAGGCCCCACTGAAGTAGAAATAAAGCAGTAGAAAACTCCCCAGGGATAGAAGAAGGGGAGACATCAGCAGTCCAGTGATTTTAGCCAGGATTTTGGAAGATGGAAAAGCCCTGCAGGAGTGGAAAGTGACCCAGGGAGTAGGAGCAGCTACACCCTTGAGTGGCTGAGGAGACCCGTGAGCCAGGAGGTGAACCCGCTGTGGAAGCCCTGAGAGGCTCTGGCTTGGAGGTGCCAGGGGAGGTGGAAGGGCAAGGAAGGGGAAGTTCAGAGCAGAAAACAGGAAGACTGTTTAAAGGATTCATTAGCCAGAGACACTGAACCAGTGAAACCAAACATGGCAAAGGGGGAGAAGGGACAGACCAGGTCTGAAAGGGGGATGAAAGTAGAAAAATGCCTACTACCACTGCTTCCAAGAACACCGGCAGCTAGTTAGAGGATTCCTCTGATTATGTGGGCGCAGAAAAGACACCATCTGATGCTGACATCTGGCAATTCCCTGATTAAATGATCTCCCCACAGTTACGTCCATGATCAGCAAGCCTCATCAATGCCTCCATCCAGAGCCTCCCATCAGGAGGCTCTGGCCTTATTGCCTCGGTCTTAAATATGAGCCAAGAACAGTCAAGGAAGGATCATCAGACATTTGGAGGAAAGTCGTGAAGATGAACGGGATACACGATAACAATGGTGGGGGAGGGAGATGTGGAGACAGAAGCAGAGCAACAGACTTGGGAGGTCAAGTGACATGGCTGCTCGCACAAACCCAGTTAGTGGTAAGGCTAGGACCGGAAGACCTGCATCCTGAGTCCCAGTAGGTCAGCATTCTGACCTTTCAAAAGGCGGCTCATCCTCTGAAGTCAACTCATTGCAACTATCCAGCTGTAATGCTGGACCCCATGCAGATGATCTTTCTAGCTTTCTTAAAAGCCCAGCATAGTTCTACTTCAACATTCGCTCCACTTTCAGGACTGAATTTGATGAACCAACAATTTACAAAGACAACTTTTAATTCACGGCTAGTTTACTCCAGCTGCTGAAATAAATATTTCTTGTTGGAAATGGTCCTTTCAAAAAAAAAAAAAAAAAATCCTACAATTGCACATAACCAGCCTTTGAATGGATCAACTTTTCCTTAGTTTATAGACCCGTCATTTGAAACTTTTCCCAAGCCATAATTTCCATTACAGGGCAGTCAGTGGAAATTACAGTGAGATTCTTGCCTTCCCAAATTCAATGTGAAATCCAGATGCACTTAAGTGTTGCTGTAAACTTTATGAGTTAAATATCTAAAAGTCAGGGACACTGTGCAGCACAATAACACCACCTATTAAAAAAAAAAAAAGCATTCACGTTCACATTTGTAGCTGGAGTTTTCCCCTACAAGTGAGTGAATAAACATTATTCGACTGTAGGGACAATGCTCTAGGAGGCCAATTCATACACAAACACGACATGTTGCAGCCTTCCCAGTTTCTGGCATGGCCAGAGGGTTCAAGTTATTAGAAATAGACAGTTCTGACTGGATGCTTTCTAACTTTTTACCAACCCATCAAATTCCTAAGGTCATTGAAGACCCCTTGAGAGTCATAGCTATTTTTCCTAAGTATGAAATGTGTAGGCCTGATATCTATGACACAATCAGTCCCTACTCTTTGATGGTGACAGAATGTTATTTATCCACCCAAGCTCTCACCTTGTTACCTGGGACAAGGGGACCGGCCAGAGACCAACGTGGCCACCAGGTATGCTTGTGTGCTTGTGAAGTGCACAACCTGTCCCTCTGTATACAGCAGCCCTGGAGACGGAGGTGCTAGGATTACATAATAACCTTCTTTCAAACAGGAGTAAGGCCAAAACTTGGTCCCATTTAATCCTTCATGAAGGTGTGTGTACACATAAACCTACAAGTCTACTTTCCCCAGAAATGAACCTGATGATGGATCCAAGCAGTATGCCACATAAAAGAGCACAAAGGAGCGTCTATGTCACTCCTGGCCAAGGGAAGGGTCTTTAATAAGCAGGCATCTGGAAGAGGAGATAGCTGCTGGTGGGTAAGGCTAGGTGACAAAAGAAAAGGCAGGGAGGATGAGGCTCTGAAGTCCTCCCTTCAAAGCTGGGAGGGAACTGTTTATGCGAAGACACTTCCATTCCTTTTGCTTGAAATTGTTTACCAAAGGAAACCCTACCCATCCTCCAAGGCGTTGGCCTCTATACTACCTCTACCATCTGTTGTGCTGTACATATTTGCAAATCCATTTGAACACCCCATCAAAACGGAAGCTGCTTAGGGGACCAGTCCTTAGATGACACACATCGTAAGCCCAGTGCTTTGTAAATAATCACTGTGCATTAGGATGTAGGCTGAACACATAAATGCATGCCCTGGACATGCATAACACAAAAGACACTACGATAAGCATCCAGCTCAGACAATTCGACTAATAAAGTCAGACAGGAGAGGAAAATAGACCCATGTAAAAGGACCGTACCAGTATATAGAGATAGTTACATGAAAAATATACCTATATTTGTTCAGAGGGCAACAAAATGATGCAATATTAGAATGGGGGTGCAGATAGGGTTAATTTGGGAAGGACTTACTGATGAATGGGAACGGAGTTGGGTTTTAAAGGGAGGGAGGCAAAGGGAGTCACTCATAGGTAAGGTTAGGGAATCTAAAAATGACTAAGTTTGAAGCAGAAAGCATAGGCGAGAAGTCTGTAGATACTATGGAAAGGCCGGAGGGCCAATATTCATTAGTTATAGAATATTTATGGAGGAATTTTCGAACGGTGGTTCTGAACTGTGGGCAATTTTACACTCTGCCCACCCCAGGGATGTTTGGCAATGTCTGGAGACAAGAGGGGTGGGGGTGGGGCTGCTGTTATCTAGTGGGTAGAAGCCAGGGATGCTGCTTAAATGTCCTACAATATGCACATGGGACAGCACTCTCCTTCTTTTCCACCCCCCAACAAAGAACTGTTTGGCCGTAAATGTCAATAGTGCCAACAAGGAGAAAGCCTGCTTTAGAGCAACACGAACATTATGAGAAATGGAGCTGTTGCTTCTAGATTGCCTGTCAATGATAATTTTCGTTATTTTCTATTGTCTGAATCCAGGAAGCCAAAAGGCTGTTAGGAAGGTGCAAAAGGAGGATACAAGAGGTTGTTTGGACTTAGAGAAGAGCTTGGACTTTCTTTATGGAAACCAAGAAATAGAATTCGTTTTGAGAAAGACATACTGAATTCTTGCCACATGCTAGTTGCTCAAGGGAAATTCTAAGTCAGTAGGTCCACAACTGAGCAAGAAAAATGACACAATTCACAGTTAATAATAATCCAAGACAGACTGTGATGTATGGCAATAGAGAGAATCCTACTAAGTGCTGTAGAAAAAAACATGATTCTCTGAGAATGAGAAACTTCTCGAAAGAAAATCTTACATGAGTTTTGAACTAAATCTCTAGTGAGAAGAGACAAAACGGTAAGTCAGAATAGAAAATAGTTTGAGCAGATGAACAGAAGTAGAGATGGGCAAGACATCCAGTGCGGCTGGAACTCTGCAAGAAGAGTCTTGCAATTCAGACTGGGCCCACATCCTGGAAGGTCTGAAATGCTTGGCAGAGTTCAGACTTACTTCTGTAGACAATGGAGAGCAGCTGAAGGGGTCAACCGATAGGTCTGTGTTTTAGAAAAATAACCAGTGGTGGGGTGGAGAACTGAGGAGAAAGTAGAAGACAAAAATAGAAAATCTGGTGAAAGTAGAAATGGAAAGACATAATTTTTCTATGTTACAGATCTGAGTGCCTCATTATCAGAAGTAAGGAAGTAACTAGAAAGTGAAAAGGGTTTGACAGACAAGAAAAGGAGGTCTGCTTCTGATGTGTGGGGAGACATTTTGCAGAACCAAGAAGCCTGGGCCTCAAAGCAGGAGAGATAAAGGAGTCATGATACACACAGAAACTGAGTGCTGACGATCCCATCATACAGCCACACATTCCAGCAGGCCCTTGAAACAGAGCAAGTCCCTTAGAACAATGATATATAGTAAAAACCCAACTCTGACTAAAAACTTGGTTATCATATCACTCAGCCAACTAATCGGTAAGTACTGACTGAGGACCTACCAGGGATAAAGAAATCCCACCCAGTATGAAGAAAAGCCAAACGTTGTACTGCACTAGAAACCAAGTAATTGGTAAATTTCACAGGAAAGTGTAGCAGGGGCTGGGGGTGCAGAGTCACAAAGGGCCCAGAGTTCAGTGTTTTTTTTTGTTTTTTTTTTAAGATTTTATTTATTTATTTGAGAGAGAGAATGAGAGAGAGTGAGCACATGAGAGGGGGGAGAGTCAGAGGGAGAAGCAGACTCCCCGCTGAGCAGGGAGCCCGATGCGGGACTCGATCCAGGGACTCCAGGATCATGACCTGAGCCGAAGGCAGTCGCTTAACCAACTGAGCCACCCAGGCGCCCCAGAGTTCAGTGTTTTACAGGATCTGGTACCCGAGTCTCTAAGGCTCACTCTTGCAGTTACCCTCTCACTGGAAGCCCTGCTCCCATTTCTTGGTGTTGCTTTAGGATTTATAATGTGACCCCCACCCCCCAGTCAAACTGCCTCAGTTCAATACTAGCTGTATAACCTCTTTAAATCCTAGTTTTCTTCATCTGTAATGTGTCGATAAAGGTATGGGGCGCCTGGGTGGCTCAGTCGGTCAAACGTCCCACTCCTGGTTTCGGCTCAGGTCATGATCTCTGTGTGGTGAGATCGAGCCGCCCCACATCTGGCTCCACGCTGGGCAGGGGGTATGCTCTTTCCCTCTCCCTTTGCCCCTCCCCCAGCTTGTCCTCTAATAAATATTTTTTAAAAAATGTTGGTAAAGATAATACTTTTGCCCTAGGGCAGAAATGAAGGATTAAATGAGCAGTGTTAGATGTAGCTACTACTCAATTTTTCAGCCCATGAAGTGTTTTGCAATTAAATGCTGAACTGTTATAGATTATCTCCATTTTATAGTCAGAGGCAGAATGATGCAGAGAAAACCCAAGAACTCATCATTCACACAGTGTGGCAAAAACTGTTGGCTGCCATCCAATAGTCCTTTTCTGTTCTTCCTCCACAGTGATTAGGAACATCACCTTCCTGTAGAAGTCTACATTTCCCAGCGTGCCAGGTGCAGCCACGTGACTAAGTCCCCGCCGATAAGATGTAAGACTTCTGGGAAGCCTCCTTAAAAGCATGCACCTTTCTTTGGGGTAATTTTCCCTCCTGCCAGCTGGAAGAATAACTGGAGCTCCTGCATCTACTCTGGATAGGAGATAATCTTGGGAATGGAAATCCGACATGGCGGAGCAACACAATAGGAGTCTGGATCCCTGATCCTGTGAAGCCCCATACCACTCCAGGACTGACTGCCTCCAGATGGCTGGAAAGTGAGAGATACACTCTTCCACTTAAGACATTTCTGTTTAAGGGTTTTAGTGAGTCATGTGCAGCCAAACCAAATCAACCAGAACACAGAATAACTGGAATGCTAGTTTGTTTTGTTGGACCTAAAGTTCTAAGCTGAATCTGAAACTTTAAATATTTTTTGTCTTACCCTTTTTTTGGCGGGGGAGGGGGAACTTAAAAAAAAAAAAAAAAACTAAGAATTTATCATAAAACCCATGGAAAGAAAATCTGAGTAAAATCATACCTGCATCAATACAACATCTGTGGCTCACTGTTAAACTGGAATAAAGAATGGGAGAAAGAGGAGGAGGAAACCATCATGTCAAATTATAGCTCCTTTGGTGGCTTTAGGACTTTCTCCAGAATTGGTTATTAGTGGGCAATAATGAAGCAAATTGCACATGCATATTACTTCTGAGTTATGAACAATGCAACCAGCAGTAACCTTTGAAGCTGTCAGGATCTTTTCAGGCAAGCAATTAAAGTGAAAAATGAGAGTGTGCACAACTCCCATCACCCAATACTACATGTAATAACACCACCTACAAACACTGACACAAGAGTGGGACTCAGTCTGAATATTTATTAATGCAGATCTGTTCCCATTTGTTCTTCTTTCTTCCCCTGTAACCCATCCCACCCCCACCTGCCAAAATTTTTTTTCTTTAAAGGGCAGCTCTGACACCATGAATTGCATTCACCTGAAACCTACATCCACTGTGACATCTCTCCCATCTGCACTTGAAGAAATTTCCTTCCCTCTCCCTTGACCAAAATATAAATTTAGGACAAGATTGGATTCTACAGGAGAAAAAGTTGATAAGGAAGTGAGCCCCAATTAGGAAATCAAGATTAAAATAATAACTGATATTTACAGAAGGCCAAATAGATGTCAAGTTTTGGGTGCTAGGCACTGAAGACCTCTCCCTCCCCCAAAAAAGGTCCCAGCTGTCGAGGAGACCAGACATTAGAGGATCTGACTTACATTGATCTTTAATAAAAAATGATCTAGCATAGAAAGTATCTGCTATTCTGCTAAGTAAGTGTAGGAATCACCCACTGTTTACATAGGTTTTGTGATTTAAATACTTTCAAGGGCTCTGGAGAAATGACAGGAATAAACGCAGAGGTGAGCCAGTTAGAAAAGGTCTTTCCAAGCCAAGAAGAAACCCTCGTGGCTGGAGTTCTGACACCGGATGCCTACAGGTCCTATAAACAAGTTTGGTATCATTTGATTTCATTTCTATACCATCAATTATCTAGAGACCAATGGTTCTCACCCAGAACTGCATGTTAGTATCCCCTGGGTAGCTTAAAAAAGAATTCAGATGCCCAGGACCCATCTCCAAAATTCTAATATGTCACTAGGGTTGACAATCATTAATATGACTCTGAGAAGGCTTAGGAACCAGGAAAGGGATAGTTAACTGGTTGGGAAAGTCATTAAACAAAAGTTTGCATTTCTAAAAAGGAAACTGTGAAACTGGCAATGAATTATTGAAATTGACTTAAAGGTTTTATAAATAAATCCAACATCCAGTAAAACCTTTTAAATTCAGACTTCACTTGGAGCTCTGGTCTCCCCTCTTTTACCTTCTATGAAGTGTTAAGCTTAATAATTATAGAGACAGGTTAAGGTGTTCAAGTATTTTTTTTTTTTTTTTTTTTTTTAAAGATTTTATTTATTTATTTGACAGAGAGAGACACAGCGAGAGCAGGAACACAAGCAGGGGGAGTGGGAGAGGGAGAAGCAGGCTTCCCACCGAGCAGGGAGCCCGATGCGGGGCTCGATCCCAGGACCCTGGGATCATGACCTGAGCCGAAGGCAGACGCTTAACGACTGAGCCACCCAGGCGCCCCAGGTGTTCAAGTATTTTTAAAACCAAATCACAACCAACCAAATATCAACAATCCTTGAATTGTGAGTGATTTTCATCTATTCCTAAGAACATCCTGATAAGACCACTGGCCGGAAATTTTTTCTTTTTTTCGTCACTGATTTTCTTCCCAGTGTGGTCCTAAAATTAATAAGACTGCATCACTTGAACTATTCTGTGGCTCAGATTTTTCCATAATTCAGATTGGCCTGAACCCGTGTGGTTTTCCTGTGCTGTTATTATTCATCTCAGTTACAAACCAGGTCACAACCAAGCATATTAGTTTTGCATTTTGGAAGCCACTTAAGTCAAGGATTTGGCAAAGGGAATCACCCTCATTACTTCTCATCTCTCAGGGAAGCCGAATCAAGAGCGAGCACACGCGCAAGCGAGCACGCGCACGCTCAGGACCTAGCGACCTGACTGTCCTGAGTCGTCAAGCAGGAGCACGCACATCGGCTGCAGCTTAGGTGGCTCAAGGTCTGATCTGCGGAGCACTGGCTGGCCGGCTGGCTATGGGATCATGCAGACCACCGCCTCGTTGCCCAGACTGCAGCCAGGAGTGCAGCGTGCAGGCTCACCAGCTACAGAGGTGATGAAGTTGTTGGGGATTCATTTTTCCCCTACTCTGAATTCTTCTTCTGCCTTCATTCTTCTTGCTAATGAGTCGGGGTTCATGCTGGGCTGTAACTCAGATCCCTCTTGCGGATTGGGTGAATCTGGGCGGCTGGGAAGTCCCGAGCACCTGGCAGATGGCTCCTGGCATCCCTGGCTTTTGTGGAAGGACTTCTGGGAAGCAACTGTGGACTTAATGTTGCCTTTTTTTTAAATAAGGCTTACTTTCTTTAGACCGGCAATATAATATGGTAGCTACAGGCACAGTTCGCTGCTTACTGTGCAATTTGAGCAACTTTCTCAGCCCGTCTCAGCTTTCTGATAGGGAAGACAGTGACTTATGGTTCCTACACATTATGAGGTTATTAAAAGGATTATAAGAGATAAGCCATATACAACACAGAGCACAGTGGCTGGTACATGCTAAGTACTTAATAAATCACAGCTATTACTATTATTCTTTTAGGCATTCAGGTCTGAAAGCATTTAGTGTTTACATTGTGGCCTACATTTGTGATCAATTGTTTTTGTGTTTTTTTTTTTTTTTAAGATTTTATTTTTATTTGAGAGAGAGAGGGAGATAGAGCATGAGCAAGGGGAAGGAGGCAGAGGGAGAGGGAGAAGCAGACTCCCCGCCAAGCAGGGAGCCCGATGCGGGACTCGATCCCAGGACCCTGAGATCATGACCTGAGCTGAAGGCAGATGCTTAACCGACTGAGCCATCCAGGCGCCCCAACAATCAATACTGTTTTTAAGGGGCGCCTGGGTGGCTCAGTCGTTAAGCGTCTGCCTTCAGCTCAGGTCATGATCCCAGGGTCCTGGGATCGAGCCCCGCATCGGGCTCCCTGCTCGGCGGGAAACCTGCTTCTCCCTCTCCCACTCCCCCTGCTTGTGTTCCCTCTCTCGCTGTGTCTCTCTCTATCAAATAAATAAATAAAATTAAAAAAAATACTGTTTTTAAGTAGCAATAACAACTGATCATAAAGGTATCATTGCCATTTGCCACATCCCTACTATGAATCAATAAGGAATGGGCAGTCCTCATGAGAATCCTGCAAAGGAAAGATCTCCCCCATCCCTTTCCCAAAGGAAAATATAAGGCTCAGAAAAGATCCAGGTCACACAACTAGGTAATGAGGCCTCAGATCCAGGTCTGACTTCCAAGTGCATGCCACTGACCTTGACCACCACCTAGTCCTAGCACACTATTCAGTATCAGTGCTCTCAAATTGCGTCCCATGCTCTACCGACTGAGCTAGCTGGGCAGGTTCAATGCCCTCAAATTAAAATCGCTAAGTGGCTTTCCCTCCCTTCCCCCACCAATAAATAAATAAATAAATAAATGCTTCTTGGATAACCACTGGCATGCTTCAGAAGCACTGTAATGAAACACAGGGCCAAATTTTGATGGAAACCAGGACTGGTGACACAGGCTTAACTGTAGTTACTACATCTGCATCTCCTATTCAATTACTCCTTTGGGTGCCTGATCTTAAAGGACACAGATTTAGAACCAGAAGATACAGATTCTAGTCCTAGTTCAAATTATTTCTAACCTACAGCTTTTAGTTAGTTTCCTTACCTGTGAAATGGAGAGGATAATGCACCATCACCCTCACAAGCTTGAGGTGAGAATCCTGCATTTAATTGAACTATTACCATAAACTCCAAGGCTCTGCCTCCAGCTGCCAACTTAAGGTGGCCTTGGAGTTATTCCTTCTCCAACAGGAATAACTCAGTGCAGCCACATACTTACTTGTTAGTCTCTCTAGTAAATACTGCATGGAGAAGGCTTAAACTATACGTTAAAATAGTGACCAGGGTTATCTGAACTTATATTTCATTTTCTTTTGCCATTCCTGGAGCTTCCAGAGGGCGTGCATATGCACCTGCGTTAATTTCTCCTGGAAGAGTCAGGAAATTCTCCAATTGCTTTTCCAAAGAGCCACAGGTCTTTTCAAGTAGACTGAACACTTTCTGGCTAGCTTTCAGCTGACTTTATTGAAAGCCATTGTGACTAACTAGAAAGTGTGATCAATTAACTTGCTCTACAGATAAAAGGAAAGCCTTTCCATTTATAAACCAAGACACATTCAAATGATTTTATCACACATTCAAACCAAATACAAAACTCTATAATGCTTAAGGGAAATAGACGTTACAAAGGAACTGCAAGACATCAGATTCCTCTGAGAGGCTCAGGAGACTTTTGGGATTTGGTAAACATTACTATCAGCTGAGCTTCAGAAAAATGGAAGGCAAAGACTGATAGATTTTCTTGGCTTATTTGAGATGAGGTTTAATACTCTAGACATGGATTCAGTATCATAAAGATATTTTAAAAGGAACGGCTTTAAAAAGGAATGTTGAGATAACATATACTTTTAAATGTGTGTGTTAGATGCCAAATGTCTACAGCCACGCTGCCTGCTTGACCTTCTCTCCTCCCCTTGGTGCACCTCCATGCTCTAACCAACAATCTAGCTCAGTGTTTTCTCAACATTTACCCTGCAACACAAAGTAGGATATATATTTTAAATTATAACCAGCACACCACCCGTACAGAAATATACAGAACTTTCACAAAACATCACTCAACTTCACCACATGCAATGCACTCTGATAATATATCTTTAAAAATGTTGGGACAACCCATTAAATTGATTTTATGACCCACTGATGAGTCCCAAATGGTGATTTTTAAAATGTGAATCTTGCTAAATTACAAATCAATAATATCAATGCATTAAGCCCACCCGCAACATGGCTCTTTATTGCTTATAGGATTAAAAAAAAAAACTTAGGTAAAATATATAGAAGATCATTTACAATTTGGCTCCAAACTCATCTTCCTTAGTTCTGTTCATGCTCTCTACCCTCTAGCAACTCCCAAATCCTTCCCAGCCTCTGTACACACCTTGTTCATGCTCTACACCTGCTGTTCTCATTATGTTTACCTCTCCAGATCCACTGCCTGCCCTTCTCTGCCCTGTCCTGTGCCCCGAGCTGGTTCACCCAGACTCTCTGCCCTCTGGTCAGGTTCACCAGTGGGAAGCACCAGTAGGAGATTACAGGGTGGGAGGAGAGAGAAGTATTCTGCTGATAAGACTTTGTAACATTGGCCCCCTCCCCTACTAGAAACCCCTTCTCCTCCCCACTTCTGTTGTCATCCTCAGATCCATCCTCCAAAGTCTACTACAAAGGGTACTTCCCCCTCCAAAGCATTCTGGGAAACTACTTGGTAGAATTCACCTCAGTACATACATCTATTAAAAGTATGAATTACACTTGAAAGTGTTTATGTTCCCAACAGACTCCGCTTCTTCAAAGCCAGCACCCCGTTTCTCTTAGTCCCCAGCATTTAGCAAAGAGGCTGGCAAGTTAACTGTGATTACTGAAAAGATCTATAAATGAAAGGTAATAGGATTAATTATTCAATGACGTCACAACTGTATAATTGTGTAATATGTCACAAGGTCATATTTTCTAACAGTAGTGTCCACAGAGCTACTTCATCTAAATTCCCATTCTGGGGTGATCTGGTCTATTTCCTCTAAATGTAACTGCTGGGAGCCAGCTTGTGGCAAGTGCTGCTTCCCGCGTGGTGATCTGGCTATCTCTGGCGGTGACGAACTAGCTCCCACAACCCCCATCACCTGGCAGGGTGTTTTCTGCTTATTATGCTAATTAGATTTTACTTGAAAGATGTTAATTATTGCTGCAACCCACGGAAATAATTAATGGCCAATTTTAGTGAGCAAAATATTCATTAATCAAGTCAACAGACACGAGACCTGCAGCGTTTAAGGTCCTTAAAGAGAAAAAAAGATAATCACCTAGAGATTTCTCCTTTCCATAAATAGAGGTTAAATCTATTCAATTATAGTCTCTTGAAAGTTTACATTTCAGATTTAGTTCAATGACTCCTCATGAAGTCTAGGTTTTAACTTTGGGTTCTAAAACGCCCTGCCCAACAGAATTATTTAATCAGTTTAAGCATGAAAACGTGTGATAAAGAGGAGCTAGCACTCATCTACTTCGTCTCTTTAAAATGTTTATTCATTCAAGGATTTCTAAACACAACAAACATCAGCCTCTGCTCTTATAGGACTGGTAGGCAGGCAAGTGTCATAATGAGACCACTATTCAGTTTGTTGGGCATTTACATCATCTTTGTCGCTTATAAACACTGCGCCTTTTAAACCTGAGGGTTAGAGGACATTTTAAGTTCTTCTAACACCTTGATAATCAGAGCCCAGGGAAATATTTGCAAAGAAAAACAACAACACAGCGATCCAGAGATCAGATCAAACATACACTTACTATTAAAAGATATTTCAATCCCAAGGAGCATTGTCCCTCATAAAACATGATAAACTCGCTCCAGACTGTTCCCCACAGCCCTTCTCCTCAATGCCCTTTTATAATATTCATGTCCTCAGATTTATGTCGACTGTATATTTACTAGACGTGTCTCCCCATTACATTATCAGGGGCTTAAGGGACGAGAGGAGATAGGCCACAGAAGGGAACATATAATAACTGACAGTCAAGTTTATTTTTTAAACCCAAAAAAACATCTCCATGTTTTCATTTGATTTTAAATGCTAACAACCATATTCCAGCCTTCACATGCTCATAAAGCTGTTAAACAGTCCAGAAAGAAAAAAATAATTTTGGTTTAAATAATGTTCACCATCCACATCTTAATAGTCTGGACACTGAAGCATTTTTCATTCAGAGTAATGATCTCCAGGAGTAAAAATAATATAATTATAACTGAACTACTTGGTCAGCTAAATCACAACCAGAAATGCACCGGTATATTTCATTCGCTGCGTCAAAAAATCTTCATTCTGGACCATCAACACAGCACTAAATTTTGATCTGTCATTGAAAACAGGTCGCTTCTATTTCTGGCTTACAGCATGGTAACAGGGTACAGCAATTGGTAAAGACAGCTAATATTTCACATTAAATCTCCCCACCTGACCTTCTGAATCAAAAATGGAGACTCATGAATAAGGAATTACTATATAAACATCCCCTCCTTAAAAACAAAAAAAGTTTCTTAAAGCATGGAAAGAAAGATCAAAATTCTTGGAAAATTTGCTGATAGGATGGCACTGAACACCAGTGAAAGATGTAGGTTATATCCCTGAGCTGCTTCCTCTTTTTTAAGGATTTTATTTTTATTTGAGAGAGGAAGACCGATCAGAGAGAGGGAGAAGCAGAATCCCCACCGGGAAGAGAGCCTGACGCACGGCTCGATTCCAGGACCCAGAAATCATGACCTGAGCTGCGGGCAGATGCTTAACCAACTGAGCCACCCAGGCGCCCCTGAGCTGCTTTGTCTTAAAAACAGAAGTGCGAACTCTAGGTCCTTGAGACACAGTCAGAATAGGCATTTCCAATGAAGGAACATGGGATGAAAGGGCATGCCACCCACTTTGGGTGTTGGCTCGCTGGCCCTTTACAGTCTGCTGCCACTGAGAATTAAGATGCATACAGGGAGGATGAACTACAGGCACTGTAGAAGAAAGCCAGTCTCCTGAGACTCTCCTCCACAACTTTTTGAAATCACTTGTGGATCCATATTTAAACCACGTTTTTACCTTCCTTTTAGCTTTCCTTTAAAATAAACCTTTCAGAAAAGCTTTGCACATTCTTCTACCTCTTTATCCCCCAACTCAAGCCTGGAGAGAGTGACCCCTGCGTTTGCTCCCACCGAAGCCTCTGGTTACCCCCGTTGTCACGCTCACTATATTGTGTGAAACTGCCCGGCTGGCGTCCTCTCCCACAGGCGGGCATTTCTCACAGGGGAGCTTTATAAAGTAGTTTACACCTGGGTACTGCCCCAGAGATTGATTTAATTGATCTGGGATGAAAGACCCACTAAGTGAAGGCATCTGGAGTTTTAAAAGCTCCTCAGGTGATTCTAATATACAGCCAGGGCTGAGAACCACTGTTGTATTCAGCTTCCCCAGGATACGGACTGTGGCTGGTTCACCCTTGATTCCCCTACCCTAGACCAATCTTGACACCCAGGACAGAGCCTGCTCACTGAATATTAACTAACTAAATAAAAGATGGTTGCCCAATGATTGAAAAAAAAAGTGGAGAGCCTCTACAACTCAGGCTGCTGGGCCCCACTCCCAGGGCTTCTGATCCTGTAGCTCTGGGCTGCGCCTGAGAATCTGCATTGCTAATGGGTTCCCAGGTGGTGCAGATGGGGCTGGTCTCAGGACCCCACCTCCAGAACCACTGCACTGAATACCACCAAAGCCGCCTCCTAATCTCCGATGAGGTAACACGTGACAACCCAGGCTGCAGGCACCCGATTGTGTGGCCAAGGACAGTAACACTGTGGGGAATGTCATAAGGAGGGACGGCCCAGGTCTGTAAGCCTTTGTAATTGCTGGCCGCAGACCAACGCCAAGGAAACTGCCCCTCTGGGCTCCCAATTCAATTGACAAGCTTTAATTTTCAAGGCTTGAATATCTGAATCATCTATCATGTGCTCACTACCATTCAGAATGAAGGTGGAGCCATCAACATTTAAGTAAAAATTACAGAACACTTTCCTAGAAATAGGCCCAAGATCAAATTTTCCCAGAGCACCAGTGGCAGACTTAGGCCAGAAAACAAACCCAGGGCTGCTTGTTAAATCAATTCAAGCACTAGATTCTACAGCTGTAAAAATACAGTGGTTTAAAATCCAAGCTTCTAATAGCCACCCAAATAGATGCGGTACTAGAATTACTAAAAAAAAAAAAAAAGCATGCTCTCTTTTCAACCACTCTCAGTTCAGAAATCTTTCTTAAGAGACAAAGGTAAGGAATAAAGAAAATGCCCAGTGCGTTGGGTTTTCCCACCACCGCACTGGTGACTGGTCCCCGGTTCCCAGAAACGGGGAGGAGGAATTCTTGCCAGCCCTTCTCCCACCCCTCCAGTCACGCGAGCCGCGGCACGGCGGCCCAAATGGCGTTGTGACAGAAACCGGGCAGGGCCTCTCTCTCCACATCTAGTTATCAGTCCTCTGGACTCTAGCTAGTTGTCGTGAATCTGGGGGTTAGGAAACCCAATACGTCCGGGTGGGGAAACAGTTAATGGGCGAGGAGCTCTAGAGCACAAGTCACCAGGAAGCTGTGGCTTCTGAACAACGCCTCTGTCACAGGAAGAGCGCATGCGCAGGGAGGGCTCACCCGCACCGCGGCCATCAACCCTCACCCTCACCCACAGCCTCGGCAGCGCAACGGCGCTGGGAAACGACATCATGGCCGCTCCCGGAACCGGAAAGGGACGTGAGGCTAAAAACTCAGGGAATGCGAAGAAAGTCTGAACTTCCGTTCGTTATCAGTTTGGTTCATCGTTGTGACAAACATATGACACCACCGTAAGATGTTAGTAACAGGGAAACGGGATGTGGGAATACGGAACTCTCCACCATCTGTAGTTTTTCTGTAAATCTGAAACTATTCTAAAATAAACCAATTAGGAACTGGTGCGCTGAGGCATTGGCAAGATGGCAGATACGCAGGTGGGTGTCTGTATGTTCAAAAATATTTTTGGAATATTTCATAATTTAAAATATTTTACCATTTGAGACTATAAAAATTATACATAGACACACAAGTTTCTCCCCCAGAAAAGGACTGGTGTTTTGTCCAGATGAGCTGCTGTGCCGGAAGTTTGAGGGGACGTGATTGGCCCAGAGAATATGAGGTTTCATACAATACTGGATGGTACTTGTTGTAATAATGGGTTCTGGAGAGGAGGGCCATATAACTGCCAACAGTTGCTACGGATCCTTTCAGTCTGAGGACCCCAGGCACTGCCAGCTCTGTCACCATGGAGGGGACACCCCTCGGGATTATCCCTGGAGAAAAAGTGTGGAGGACATGAACTTGGGCCCGCGTCCTCCCCCGGCTCCAGTCTCTGGCTCTGCCTCTCACACCGACCGCATTTCTTCCATAGCCGGTCGTACTCACATCCTCTGGGGCCTCACGCCCGGCTAGACGCCTTCCGTGTTAGCGGAGAGCTGCCTCGGAATGGCACTCCAACAGCAGAGGCGGTTTAGTGAGGGCAGGGGACAGCCTCTGAGCCTACGGGAGGGAACGGGGTGGTGGAATTCTGGGCACTCTGAGGGCAGAGGGCTCCCCCGCCCCCCCGCCGTGCCTTCCGACCAAGCCACGTGGATATTGCCCATGTGCCTTCTTTGCTTTAGATTAGACCGCATTTGGTCAGAGCTAAAACCCATTCCCTGGCCTCTCTGATGGAGTAATGCTTCCATGCCAGTCCAGAACTCTGGATATCGCAAAAAGTAATTAATGCACCGGTTCACGTGTTTTCCAACAGCCGAAGGAGTTAGAAACAGGTGGTGAACCCGCCAGAATGGGAACGCAGGGGAAAGGGGGCCTAGAGGCCTGGACGGCCTATAAACTGCATTCTAATCCCTGGAATGGTGGACGTTCATGGCTGCCCACACGTTCCTGAGGCGGCCTAGTCTCATTCGGCTGTTTTAGCGCCAATGCCAAGGATTGTGTGTGGCGGCCAGCCTTTCCCCGACACCTCTGCCTTGGGTCTCAACCAGACCAAGTGAGTGAGAATGAGGGGAGGGGGGCCAAGGGACATCATTTTGGGAGTTCAGTAAATAAAACTGAAAGCTTACTGGTTTGTTTTCTACGCCAGACAGGTCAGTATTTTCTATCTACAGGCTCCTCCTTCCCCTTATCTGAGCCGTTATCTCATTCTGGGCTGTTCCCCCTCTACCCCACCCTACACCCCAGTGGAGTACAATCCAACCTGTCCCGAGAGGGCCCATTAAAGCCCTAAATGCAGCCAGGGTTTCTCTTTCTTTTACCCCATTCGTTCTTTCTCTACACAAATATTTATTGAACACCCACTATATGGCAGGTCCTGTTCTAGGCACTAGAAATATGGTCAAGAGAGAATCCCTTCTGTGTGGAGTTTACATTCTGGGAAGGGAAAGCGTCAATAAGGAAATAAGTGAATATATACGAGTATGTATACTATATCAGGAGAAATCTAGAACAGAGGTTGGGAGGCTGGAAGGACGGTTTTCCTGGTCTCTTAATTGGCACTTAGGATATACCATTACTTAACCTGTTTCCGGGTTGCCTCTTCAGCTAGATACCCTATGTTCAAGAAGGACAGGAGCTGTTTTTGGGCTTCTGTGAGTGAGCACAGGGCTTTGCACTCAGTAGATGTTCAGCCAATTCTGTTCAATGAAAGAATTTATATAAAGCAGCTGATCCCTATTTTCGAACCTTAGCACAAGTCAGGAGAGGAATGGATCTCGGTGGAGTCACGTGCGGTGAGTCATGCTGCATGGATGCAATGAAGGCAGCATGTTCCTACCTCCTGGGCTCTGAGTGCGGCACTGACGATCGCCAGTGAATTAGCCAAACGTGATTCCTGCCCTCATGGTGTGTACGTTCTGGTGAAAGACAGCCAAAAGATAAACAGGAAATAATTTCAATGTGTGACCATTTCTTTGAAGGGGAACAGGCTGGGAGATGAGAAGAGCAACAGCAAGGAGGTCGGGGAAGGTTGTTCCAAGAAGCTGAGGGATGACAAGGAGCCAGCCAGGCAGAGAGCAGGGACAGTGAGAGCGAGGCTCCTGGTGGAGGGGACAGCCCAGGCAAAGGCCTGAAGTGGGAATGTGCTGAGTGTGCTCTAGGAAATGGGTGAGCGCAGAATGAGGCTGGGAGAGGGGCAGGGGCCAGCGTCCACAGGCCCTCGTGGCACACTGCAAAGCGTGGGTTTTATTCTAAGTGCCATGGGAAGCCATAGAAGCAGGAGAGAACCTGAGATTTATATGTGAAGAAAATTAATAAGATACCTGCAGAATCAGGGTGACCATATGTTACAGTCTGTCGGGGACAATGTCATTTTATGTGGATTGCCCCAGCATGTTATTAATAGCACCCCGTTTCATTCTCCAAAGTGTTGCAGATTAAAAAAAAAATTATATGGCCCTCCTCTCCAGAACCCATTATTACAACAAGTACCATCCAGTATTGTATGAAACCTCATATTCTCTGGGCCAATCACGTCCCCTCAAACCAAACATTCACAGCAGGAGATACAAAATCTTCTGTAGTGTCAAGTGAAGCCTGTCCTCCAGCCACATAATTATAAAAAGGCCCTACTGTATTCTGGTTTTTTTTCAAGAAAGGAAGAAAAGAAAATTCTATAAACGTCTCTCTGATGTAGTCCATGTTTCATAGCTGCTGCACAGGGAAAACTTTTCCACGGATCGAATCTAAAAATTTTCATGGCTCAGCTGGAGTCTGTCCTCACTTGATATGGACAAACAGGGTCAGTCACTGCTCTCTGTACTGAGATACTGAGAGTCCTGTTCTCGAAGAAGCCTGCCAAAGTCACCTCCGAGGAGCTCCAGGTTACATAACCACTGTTTCTCTAACCTCTCCTCTCAGGTCTTATTTTTCAAATGTTCAGTCATCCTTGTGACTCCTCTGTTTATCCTCGCCAAGCTCTTCACACTGACACAGTACTTCTAAAGTTATATTCCAGAAGCACTCTGCTATTTCCCCTACCAAATCTTTCCAGAAGCTTCAGATCTGCTCTCCTCCACATCTAAGCCATGGACTGGGAAACTGGAACCAATCCGGCCATACCACGCTGGCCCTCCTGTCTTGCTTTCACCTGTCCTTCTTGGACCAGACCACCTAAAGAGAGGATTAAGGATAATCTTACCGTGTCTGGTTTACAAAGGCATGCATGGGTGGCAACCTCCGCCGGCTTGGATTATGCCTCCCTTCTCATATTCCATCCTAGAACCACAGACTGTCAGGGTAGAGGCAACCTTAGCAACACTCTTTTCATTTATCAGATTTATTTAAGGCTGATCTAATAAGGAGCCCACAGAAGGGCTGGAACTCCTCCTGGACTGGAGCTCTGCCCTCTGCTTTGCCATCCCTCCACTGTTAGAAGGAAATGTCAATGCCCTCTGATTGTTTTCTATTGACCTGTGTGTATACATGTCTTTTCCTGTCTTCCTCCTTGACCTTATTTTGCTTCTTGAGGGCAGAAAATATATTTAATAGGCCTTTGTATTCTTCACAACATAGTATCTTCTGGGTGGCCAGGACTTACAGATACTTGCTGTCCAAGGCATGCATGGATTCTTAAGGTTCCTCCTCGCTTTTTATGATACAGTTGAACAAGAGTAAAGGTATCAGCCTTTCGGGGGGCACAGGCTCTGGGCATAGACCCAGGTCCAAATCCAGGCACTGCCACTAGTTTAAGAGTTACCAGTTAACTGACCATGGGAAAGATAATTCCATCTTTCTTCATCAGAAAAAAGGGCCTACAAGCAGCACACAGCAGGGCCTCAGCACACGTGTTCTTCCCTGAGCACCACTTTCCCCCCTCTCCCCTGCTTTGCTTCGTTGATACAAGCTCCCATTTTCTCTCTCTAGGTTAAGCTTTGACAAAAGGAGGGAGGAAGAGAGAGAAATCCAACCCCAACGGTACTATTACTAGAGATGCTACATTTTTTTCCCACCCTGGACTACTTAAAAACCCTCCTCAGATAAGAGATAAAACTACGCTGTCACTTAGATCCTTCTGGAAATTTTTTAAAGTGCTGAGAACACCAAAATGGGGGGGGGGGGGATTCCTGAGGTTATTTGTGACCTAAGTAGGAGTTAGGAAAGTATTTAAATTTAGAGCGAGCTCTAAGAAAAGCCTCCTGATGAGGTGTGAGCCAATGGAAAACTGCACAGGGAAAATTAATAGGAAAGGCAGTATGCGGGCTAATACTGCAGCAGAAATAAAGGGGTGAAGCAATCCCAGGGCCTTGACCGTGTCTTCCTCTTAGGATTTATAAACCGAGCGCAGCCCAACAGTGCTTCTGACACCCAGGACTGATACCATACTGACATCTTGTGGCTACAAGTATCATGACACATAGGTGGCCCAAAGCAAAATGGACCTGCATATTCATATTACTACCATCTGTCAATTTTGCAGCATTTAAAAAACTTCCAGTGTTTTCTCCAGCGCAAGCTCACTGTTTTCACACCATGGAAACAGAAGTGAGGGAAGGTAGCCGCTGCTGTACAAGGAGCACGTGTGCTGGAGACATTGGCATTTGGGCTCCGACTGTGGCCGTGCTGGTATTTCTAATAAATGTCACTGTTCTCAAGCACGTGCAACTCTTGGCTGAGCATTTCTTCTTATCTGGCACCTGAGGTTTCGGGTAGGAGAGTTACTGAAACTTATTGGTTGTTTTAAAAGTGAAATGAAAACGGCAGCTGGAGCTTTCAAATACCAGCCATTCCCCCCCTCCCCCCCCCCCCCCCACTCCCACCTCCACCTCCATGAGGTCTAAGAGAGGAAGGAAGGAATAACCTGGTTCTTTGGAATTTCAAAATTAAATTTCTCTTCGCAACCATACCCAAGGAGCAACCCGGTCATGGATGTACGCCAGAATTCCTCCAGCTTGCAGAATCCCACGGGGTACTGAGTGTCTAGCTGCATTCAAAGCTCTCAGAGGGCACATGGCCCAGGAGGAGGCAGACGTGGGTCCTGGTACCAGAAAGCAAAGGAGAAACGGAGAGAGGCCAACATGGGTCAGGAGAGCTCTGGTGTGGGAGACACAGGAGAGGCTTCTGTGCAGCGCTTATCTTTTAGGATGAGAGTTTGGGGCAAATAAAGATGGGCACGAAGGCATTCACAGCAGACTGGCTAAAGTCACGGGCCTTGGGAATCAGATGCAACAGGACACAATTCCTAGGCCCGTTTCTTCCTAACTATACATCTGAGCATGTTCCCCAAGCCCTCAAAACCTTGTTCTCCGCATCTGAAAAGCAGGGACGCTACTTCCTTCCATACTGTAGTTCTGAGGAGTGAATGACATGCAGAGTGATGGTTCAGCACACACTAAGGACACACAGATGATAATGATCATTGTTAGCAGCTGGAGAGAGCTGCAGGTGCAGGGAGGTGGACACAAAGGCAGGAGTGAGCACGGTGGGTGCATGACGGTCAAGGACATGAGTGGGGGGCAGGGCGAGGGTGGGGGACGGAGGTCACTGGGCACAGGGCTGAAGCATCTGACAGGCTCTTGCCT
Source organism: Phoca vitulina (assembly GCF_004348235.1). Classification (NCBI taxonomy): domain Eukaryota; kingdom Metazoa; phylum Chordata; class Mammalia; order Carnivora; family Phocidae; genus Phoca; species Phoca vitulina. Next base: position 40,651,344 of record NW_022589707.1, on the reverse strand, counting down.
CCTCTGTGCTCCCCAAGTGTCGCCTGACTCTTCATCACCTAGCTTTTTCATCTCTGTATCCTCTGTCCCCAGAGGTTGTTTCGGCTTCTCGAGGGCACGGACCACATGTCACAATGCACCCAGCAGAGGGCTGCATGCAGAGCGGACACTCAAGGAGCATTTGGCCTAAAGCCTCACTGGGCTGGGTCACTTTGGGCAAATGAATCAATCTCTTTTGGTCGCAGTTTCCCCACCAGTGAAATACGAGTAAAGAACAATACCTGCCTCCTTTGGTTGCTGTGAAGATTGAGATAATGAAGTGATGTGACAGGAGACAGACTCGAAAAAGGACAGCTGCTATCTGAGCCACACCTCGCTGTTACTTCCTAAGGAATCCAGTCCCAAAGACCCTTAGGATCAACTGGGGACGATGGCACAGTATCTCCACACAAATATTTTGTAAGGGATTTGTTAAAAAAATTGGGTTATCATCTTATCCTCAGCATTATGTAACTTCTCGGTTCTTAAGCACAGCTCCAGAAACACACCACAGCAGCACTGCCCTTAACTGCTTTTCCAGACTAAACCTTTGCAAATTTCCACCAGAAGAATGTAGTCGGCACCACCTCATGCCAACTATCCTAACAAATGGGTAAATTATGTTGCAGTAAGATCATCTAGCCCCCAAATCTTTTCCTAACAAGGTTCTAACGATAAATAGGGCAGAAAATTATCTTCTTTTAAACAATAACACTTTTTTGTGCGTAATAAAAAATGATATGACTGTAGACAAAGTAGGAAATGTAGAAAATGATAAAAAATAAAAGTTACCCATAATCAACTATCAGAACATAGTTCCACTTGTGCCTTTTGCTGCATTTCCTTCTAGTTTTCCTTGCATATATATATTTTTTAAAAGATTTATTTATTTACTTGAGAGAGAGAGCAAGCTAGCACATGGGGGAGGGACAGAGGGAGCAAGAGAATCTCAAGCAGACTCCGCACTGAGCGTGGAGCCCGACACGGGATTCAGTCTCACAATCCTGAGATCATGACCCGAGCCGAAATCAAGAGTCAGATGCTTAACCGACTGAGCCACCCAGGTGCCCCTTGCATATATATTCTTTAATATGGGGTCAATCTTATCTTTCCACATATTATAACCTAAAGATTTTGCTTAATATTTAACTTCATAAAAAAAAATTACTGAGCACCCATTTAGTACATAAAGCTGAGCTCAACACTAAGAGGTATTCTAATACATGTGAGATGAATTCCATGTCCTCCAGAAGCCTGGGCTTTAGCTGAGGACACATGACGACACACAGGAAAAATAAATAATGGTCTACAGTAATGATTGCAGGAAAGAGTAGTAGAAATAAAAAAGTCTGTAAGGGGCTCGAACCAAGATGAGCTTACCATGGCCTAGCATGGTCTTGAGAGGGTTTCATGAAGGAAGACCTGAGTCCAATCATGAAGCGCTACCATTTTACAGATAACTTGGAATTGCTAATGAGTCTACTAATTTACTCCCCTTTTCCCAAAATGCAGATGATAGTTTCAATGAAGTCATTCCCATTGCTATGCCTTTGCTATAATGGACAAAACTGAGCTCCTGCAAAAGCTGTTTCTTAAAACACCATAAATTCAAAGCAATTTTTATTTTTTTAATTTTTTATTTAAACTCAATTTAATTCATCACAGCAATTTTTAAATTATGTTTTTATTCCTGAGGAAAATCAGACCTTCACGTGGAAATCAAGAAGTTACCTGAAGAATTAGAAGTGAATTTTGAAATTATTCTGAAATTCCAGATTCCTGGTGTCTAAATAATACCCGATGCGAGAGATCACGTATGCAACATTAGCAAGAATAAAATCTGTTAGGTAGACACAACCCTATTCCACGTAGGATTTTCAAGTTTGGAACCGCTTATCAACCAAACTTAACCCCTGGGGAGAGATTTTAATGATTAGCCTGTCTTCAACCACTCATTCATTCAGAAAATACTGGTAAGTATTTGGTGGTGTCTGTTCATAAGTCCAGCCCGGGGCTAGGTGCTGGAGACACAAAGGTGAAGGGAACCAGATGGACAATGTTCCTGTCCCCCTGGAGCAGACAGTTGAGTAGAAGAGGGGCTGACGAGCAAACAGACAATTACAACCCCATGTGATAAATGCAAGGCTACAGAACCCAAATGCTGTTTGTAAATGCTAGGTAAGGAATGAGCACCTAGAAGACGCACTATATTAACACAGGCTTGGAGAATTAGGAAAGGCTTCTCAGAAGGGATGTTATTTAAGTTGAAGGACGAAGAGCAAATAGGTGGGGAAGCCAAAGCGGTATCCGGGAAGAGGGGTTAGCATGTGAGAAGTTCTAGAGTAGGGAAGAACCATGGCGAAATTGTGGGGAAAGAGCCACTCACAATGGTGGGGTCAGAGTGTGGCAAAGGGAGGATTCTGATGAGAGATGTGGCTGGAGCGGAAGACGTACGTACACATGGACATCCGTCTGTATGTATATGTGCATATAGACACACGCACACTCGTTTAGACCTCAAAACAACCCTCTCATGATTAGCCTCATTTTACAGATGAGGAAACTGAGGCACGACAGAGTACTACGTGATGATAAACAACAAGTAGCCAAAGGATCCTGAAGAGGAAAGGGACACGAGGGATGCTGCATCATTGGAAAAATACTGTCAATGCTTTGGAGAGGTGCAGAGTGGAGGTCAGGGAGGCCTGTTAGGGGTGGGGATGAAACCTTTACCAAGCTTCCCGGAGAGATGAAGGGCCCATGTTCTTTCACCTGACATTTAAGGCCCTGAGCTTCCACCTTGAGAAACTCTATGACAGATAAAACAGAACCTTCGTCCTCAGGGATTTATAATCTATAGAGCTACGTGCACATCGGGGCACCAGGAGCAATCTGTGGCCCTTGGTGTAGATTCTGCAGTCCAACTGAATAACAGGTTGTGGTTCCTTCTTCTTAAGAAGGCCAAGCTTCTGCCAGGAAAAGGAAGTAAATGCCGCAGGCTGGGTGATGCTAGCTACAGTCTCAGTACTTCTCCGGGTCTGACACCCTGTGGTGAAGGGCCACCCCCTCACACCTTCCTTTAGCTGCACCGGGCTGACCTAGTCTCCCAGCAACAGTGTTCCCACGGCGCCGCAACTGTCCAGGGCTATTCTTGGCTCGACTCCACTCCTGACCTCTTGGGATTTAGCTACTCTGTCCCCTCATTGCTGAAAAAAATGCCATTTACAAGTGATACCTTTCTCTAGACACTTATTCCCATTCTTAACATTAATCCGGCAACCTCTTATCCCCATTTCCTCATAGCTCTGAGTAAGGAGGAGAAACAAAATGAAAATAAAACTCAGAAGTGTATCTAACAGGCTCCACACAGCAACAACATATCTAACACCACTTACGACAACCACGGGTGAGGATACGCTTGTCCTCATAAAACGGACGACAAAACCGGAAGAGGTAAAGTGCCCTGCTGTCGTTCACATGGTTGATGAGGGCAAAAGGATATTCAAGCCCCATTCTGAGTCCAAGTCCACACTCAGACTCATTCTACTATATCATTTAATTATTCAAAAGGAGAAACATGTCATTTGAAAATCTACTAACTCTGGCAAGTTGGAAGATACTGTTTCCTAGAGAAGATTGGTCGAGAGCCCAATCCGGGGTTTAAGATTCTACTTTGAAATCATACCCTCAACTCCTAAACTGTCATTTCCGGTGTGGTGGTGTATTTAGTCTTCTTTGGTGTGGCCCTCACACCACAAGATGCTGGACTTACGTGAAATGGAAAGTTTTCTGGCCAAGCCTCTGAAACCCTAAATTCTAGACCAGCCTTCCCTAGTGGCTACAGGCTCATGAGAGGCGGGGTGGGGCTGGGGTACTCTCGCCAAATGCACACTGTTACTATTCCGAGCTTTGGCACCAAACTTCACATGGGTCTGGTAAGACAGGGTGGGTTATATGTCAGTGACTCATGAGTAGAGTGATCATGTAATTTATTGTCCAAACCACTGGGACACCTCTGAGAGTGAAAGGGGACACTATTAATAATCACGCCAGGACAAATGTGTAAACCAGGTCGGGCCAGGGCAAAGCAGGACTTACGGTCACTCTGGTCATGAGGAGCTCTTCTACCTCTAGCTTAAGGTACAGATTACAGCCCATCTAGAGGCTTTGTTGGGTCTGGTCCCAAGCTTGCAACTGCATCCTGTTGCTAATAGCAACAAGCGGCTTCTAAAGATGAAGCGAAGGAAAAGTGCTCCAAGGGAGAGATAACTACAAAATGCATTCTTCTCTGAAGCGCAGAGCTAGCCTAAACCACCTGCCCTAAGCCTTAGAGCCGGGTGGACTGTAGTGCAGGCAGTTTTTCTCACTACATCTAGGCCTAGGGCCAAGAGAGTATCTTCCCCCAGAGAGGGATACGAAAGTAGGAGACCGTAGTGCTGACACAGACACTTCCGACCTTGAGGGCACCAAACCGACAGTGCATGGCACTCGTGGTCCAGTAAGAGTCCTGATTTGGAACCTATATCAGCTCCTTTTCCCCTCCGAGACTGGAATGCCCCCAACACGTGCACGAGATGTACGCTGAAAAATGTATCCCTCTAGAATGTACCGGTCATGAGAAGTTCTCATTGTAGGGGGACCTGACCAACAGCGCCGGTATCATTAGTGTAATGATTGCCAGCACCATGCAAATGCTATTTTTTCCCAAGCATAAATAAACATAAATGGCCTTTATCATTTGTCTTTTTGTAAAAAGAATAATTCTCAGGGAGACTGGCCAGCAGTTAAAGGCCCAATATCCTGCCCCTAATATAGCACTCTATACCTAGTAGTCACTTAACTAAATGTTCCCTCAACTGAATAGAACCAAAGTAAGTATTTTTCAAATGACCAGCCTTGGAAATGGGAACAAGCGGCTCCTTAATGCTGACTGGTTAAAAAGTGATGCCTACAGAGTGGCTGAGGTCGCAAGACTTACTATCTACCCCTTACCTCGGTTTTCCACTGCATCAGGTCAGAAACTGATTTGATTTGCTGCCCCAAGTGGGCTTCACACCTTCCCCCCATATTTGCCAGTGTCTTTTTCCATTACCCATGTTTAAAAACAGACTCTTTAATTTATGAGCATTTAGGGCTGGTCAAAGACTCCAAGCCCCAGGCTCAGCACAGACTCAGGCCCCTAAATGGTAACAGCTGAGTGGGTGCATGTGCGTGCGCGCATACGCGTGTGTGTGCGTGCCTGAGCATGCATGTTCGTGTGTGGCAGGGGGTGGCGTGATGGCCCTGTCTCCTGTCCCTGGAGAAGCAGTCTGAATAGACAGGCCTACTGACCCCATCCCCATGCCCGTCTCAGGGGCTGCTCCAAGTAGGGTTCATTGAGAGGGTAGCGTCGCTTCTGTGGTAAAGAAGAAAAGCTTCTTTCTTTGTGTCGATGTCAGGAGAAAAGAGGTTCCTAAACGCCCGTCCCCAGACTGGTTCTGCTCTCTAGCAAGAGATAAAACGTTTTAAGGACAGTCCTTTACTTGAAGGTCATATTCTGTTTAGGTTATAAAAATATCCTGACTTTTGTGAAATGATGCTGACAATAGACGGCATAATTTTTTAAAGTTTTTAATTGGCAAAGTGAAAAGTTAGCATTGGTACGTTGATAAAAGTTTTTTTTGGTAAAATTTTACTGGCCCGTGAAATGCAAAAGTGTAGGAAACACTGCCTCTGACTCCAGGCCAGGGCTCCTGGAGAACAGGGAAAGGGCAGGGCACCTGGCTGGCTCAGCTGGTAGAGCACACGGCTCTTGATCTCGGGGCTGTGAGTTCAAGCCCCACGTTAGGTGTAGAGATGGCTTAAATAAGTAAACTTAAAAAAAAAAAAAAAGAACAGTGAAGTGGTAATGGGGGTTGAGGGGGTGGGGAGAGAACACTCTCCCCTCAGAACTTCCATTCAGGGCAACATAAACCATACACCATAAAGGGGAAGGCAGGATGTCTTAACCCCTACTCCACAACAGGCTCGGCTCTGTACTTACATTATTCCAGTTAATCCTCATAACTACTCGGCAAAGCAGATACTGCATTTTCCATTTTACAGCTCAGGACTTAAATAGGGGCCATTGATGCAAATGACTCATCCAAGGTAATGCCACGTAATTGGTGGGAGGCTGGGATTCAGCACCAATGCCTGTCTACTTTCCCTACATTATGGGGTGCAAAGCAGGAAGGCAGGGTTGTCAGACCTTGATTGAACAAGCACAATAAAGCTTCCAGATTAATCTCTGAGTGGGGGGGGGGAGCCTATTGCTAAACTGAGCCTATTGCATTATAAAATCCGATGACTGCAAAGACATTACAATGGAATTTTGTTTACTCTCTGTATTTGCCAGTTTATTTGAAAATTTGGTCTCTGGAACTGCAAAGGCCCTGGCTGGAAATGGCCTTCATCAAAACAGGCCCAAGTTCAATACGAAACAACAACCTAATGTCAGATGTTATTCTGCAAAGTAACATTATTCAGCCAAATCTAAATTACCCATGTAGTCCTCATCCCTTTTTTCTTAAAACCTTTGGGTATTTCATTGCTTGCTGCCTTCTCCAAAATAAAAGGCGAGGGTAGACTCAAATGATTGTTCCTTAAAACTATTAGAGTTTAAGTGGAAGGATTTTGAAAAACATGAGGACCAAAGAGTTCACTCGAATATTATCTGTAGATTTAATTTAACCATGTGTTTGCTATTTCCAAAATGGTACAAATCACACTACGGCTGTATCCTTAAGGTTCATATAGCATTTGGTATTAGTGTAATAGCATCAGTGCATCTAACTGTGGTCACAAATAATGATAGGATTTGGCATCTCACTTGGAAAATCTCCTATGCCTTAACAACTCTATCAAATGTTGGTGAATAACACTAGGCATTCATTCATACAACAAATATGTAGTGTCTATTAAATGCCAGCCATCTTTCAGGATGACAGGATACAGAAAAGGGAATTAAAAATACAGACAAAAATCCATGCCATTATGGACTTTTTGTTCTAGTAGGGAGGAGAGTGATGACAAAGTGAAAACTGTACTGCTTGAAAATAAAATGGAAAATTTTAATTTAAAACAAGAATTTTCACTTCTGACAGTTTTCATGGTATAGAGAAAACCCGTATGAGTTGCTTAAATTTCTTTCTTTTTTTTTTTTAGGTTTATTTATTTAAGTAATCTCCACATTCAATATGGGGCTCAGACTCACAACGCCCAGATCAAGAGTCACATGACCTTCTGACTGAGCCAGCCAGGCGTCCCTCAAATTTCATTTCTTCATATTAAGAGAAAAATTATTTTGCAAAGGATTTAAAACAATATACCTAAGTTGAAGCAAAATCATGTAGACATCTTCTGTTAATATCCATGTTCCTGAAATACCCTCCTTGCATTTTTTCACTTGTAGGGGTTGGAGTGATTTGAGGGACTTAGCTGGATCCTTTTAGAGAGAGGATGGCCCCAGAGAGGAAAACAGTTCCCAGCATAGGACTCTCTCTTGAGATGTCTTGTCAAGCCAAAGTTACTTCATATAGTGCCAACCACTCTTCTTTATGCTGGACTGTTAATATGGCAATGTTTTATTCAGAAAACTTTGGCAGAAACTTATGAAATATTCCTTTTTTAAAAGATTTATTTATTTATTTTTAGAGAGAAAGAGAGTGCGTGAGAGTGGGAGGAGGGGCAGAGGCAAAGAATCCTCAAACAGACTCCCCGCTGAGCACACAGCCCAACGAGGGGCTCGATCCCATGAAATCATGACCTGAGCCAAAACCAAGAGTCAGATGCCCAACTGACTGAGCCACCCAGGCGTCCCAGAAACTTATGAAATATTCTAAGAATGAAGGCAAAAGAGTGATGATGAGGTAATGCAATCAAGAGTGAGCATCTGATACACGACACTTCTTTTGTTGTTAGGAATTGCTAACAGATGAAAAGTCAGTCCTCTAAAAATCCCCTCTAAAATCATCACCTATCAGGTACATACAACAGAGCATACTGGGATCCTCTGGGAAGTTACTACAAAGGCAGCTGCTAACTTTCATTATCCCAAGCAGACGCCTGGTAGATAAAAAAGGCTGCAGACCATGGTAACACCTAAGCAGAGAGTGTAAGGCTACAGGGGGGAAATCCATGAAATTCCATGATAATGACTTACTACATGAAATGAAGACCGTTTTTAAAATTTGAGGCAACTGAGACATAAAAAAATTATTTTTCATTTTGTGTCCAGATCTTTCCTTACATTTTACAAGCTAATTGTGAAAAAGCTTAAAAAACAGAAAGCGAGGTCACTTTTATTATTTTCATTTGAAGTAATCAGAACCAAGTTTGCTGGCAAGGTGAAGAATTATGTTTACCCAAGTACTGACTGGAGTTCACTTCTAAGTGGTGAGCAGATCACAAAAACCAGTTGGAAGAGTCATTCTAAGTAAAGCACATGTTCCTTGAAAGTCGGGCAATGGCGGTGCGACAGAGCCCTTCCTGGTGGACGCGCCGACCTCAGGTTCTATCTAGTTTAAAGCACCTTTACTTTCAACTGACAAACAGCAAGACAACAACACAGCTTGACTACATTACAACAGAATATAAAAGCATGAGATTCAGAGAACATGGACAAGGACTCTGTGCGTTTTGCATCTCTAGATTCAGATTTGAGCAAACCAGAAGGAACAAGAGCCCTTTGAGCGGTTGGTGCAGGGTGGAGAATGTTTTTAAAGAACTGAAGAGGAGTGTTCAGTTTAAATATACATATGTAGAATGCAGCCTCAGCCCTGACTGTCGTGCAGCGGAAATTTTACAGGCTTGTGGAAGGCAGGCACGGAGTACAAACAAATCAATGCAGACAGGAGTAAGAGATAAACAGTTTTAAATGTCTTGTACAACTAAGATGTTTCTGCAGCCGGCTTCACTGCCAAAAGGAGAGACTTGGAAAATTTCAGTCTGGCTATTGCAGTTACAAGGCTTTATGGCACCACACAAGATATAGCGGTGCCTTCCTGAGAAAAGCAATGATGCAGGTAAATCTCCAAGGAGAATGGACTTGTTACGGACAACGCCACCTAAGGAGGACAACGCTATTACTAGCAAGTTTTGGCTTTCATTCTTTTTGGAAGGGAGTAAGGAAGGTCTTGTAAATTTCACATTATCTATTTGTCAGTTTGAGACTTGCACTGCTAAAAAAAAGTACATGAGTTACTACGAACCTTTCTGCTATTTATAATGTAAAGTACAGGTCGTCAGTTACCATCTTGACTTTAAAATAGTTTTTATTTATCTTTGTGCTGGTTTAAAACTTAAACTTTAAATAATGTCTCCCTCTCTTTTGGTTTAGGGGGAGAAGAGAATAAAACTTTTGATTTCTATTTTGGTCCTGACCAAAAGTATTTCATAAATATTTACTAAGAAGATTGTCAAGTCTGACCTAAACTGCTCGCATGATGAAGATACGAACCTTCAGATGAATATATTAATATATTCAGTCATACCAAGAAGGGCAAGTTATCTTTAAAAGTGACCAGAGTTCACTGGCACCTCTTTTTTTTTTTTTTTAAAGACTTACGTATTTGAAAGAGAGAGAGAGCACGAGCAGAAGGGAGAGAGAGAGAATCTCAAGCAGACTCCACGCTGAGCACAGAGCCTGATGAGGGACTCGATCCCAGGACCCTGAGATCACAACCTGACCTGAAACCGAGAGTCGGATGCTCAACCGACTGCACCACCCAGGCGCCCCAGACCGGCACCTCTTTAATTAACCAAGGTACCTCTTCTCAGCAGAGCCTGGTTGCTATATGTGAAGTGTATTTATATCTACCAAGTCCATAAACATCTCCTAAAATTCCTCCAATGGGTAAGGTGTAGAGCCTTCGAGAGCTATAAAGACACCTATCCCAGGTCCACCTTCCTTCCTATCCTTTCTCTATTGATGGCAACCTCATTCATTAGATCCTGAACAAGAAGTCAGTCACACTTTCTGAAGAAGAGTCTTCAGAAGCTGAAATGGGCAAGAGGGAAGGATCCTGGCAATGGCCTTCTCTGTCTGTATGACCACACGCAGAGTAAAAGTTCACTGAAGGCAAATACTGGCAGGCAGGAGGATGGATGGGGAGTGGCTGATGGGCAGGAAAACGAGAAGGCATTTCGTAGGAAGATACCTCCCCCATACCCCACCCCTCAAGCCCTGACAGCTTCTAAGGATGGGAAGCAGAGAGCAGGATGAATAGCGACCCAGTGAGATCTTACCCTGCTCACAAGCGCTGCACTGTAGAGTCGGCCATTTGTATGCATATGTTTGTGTAAGTGTCATTTTTTCATTTAGAAACTGGGCTTCTTTTCTGTGATAAAGATCTTCTGGGGAGAGGCAGGATTCTTAGCTTTCTCACATGGGGGAACTTTCAGGGGGAGAATGAGGATGTTCCTCTGCACGTGGGCGGCTCTGCTTTTGCACAAACACTTGTCAGTGTCTCACATACCCAGGAGGGAAGACTGGGAGCTGGTTCACTAACTCATCTTTACAAGTATCTAAAAGTAAATTCTGGGTTGGCCTATGTAAAATTTTATCCTGAATTGGTAAAAATAAAATATGGGCAACATCTCATTTACAGCGTGATCCTGCCCCTTGCTTACACATTTACTGTCGCCTTTCCCTCTTCTTTAACCTGAAATCTCTGGAAGAATCAATACAGAGTCTCCACATTGTGGACAGAAACCAAAGCAAGCAAGCACATCCTTTGAGAGAACTAGACAAGAATGAAATACATAGGCCTGCAATTTGAAAATTAAAAAAAAAAAAAAGTTATGGGACATTCTTTATAAGAACCACAGAAAATAAATACATAAGTTTGGGAACTGATGAAAGAGAAAGAAAAAATGAAGCTCTGCGGTGCCCTTCCAAAAGCATGCTCTGCTTTGGTGTGTTTGTAAACAGCACGTTTTCCTTTGCTCGTGTGAGCGACAGCTGGAGAGAGTCTGACCCACTACCTCATTCGCTGATCGGGTTTCCTCTTCTGTTTGTGATAACTGAAACCTAATCTTCACTTTAACGAGAATCTGTCTGATATGTTTAGAATATGAGGTAAGGCTATCCCTGAAGAAACATAGCTGTCCCTGTGCTTCATGCATTTCAAGCTACGTCTAAGAGCCAACGCAAGGAGATGGAAGGCTAAACACTTGAGTTTGGATAATTCTGATCAAGCAGAGACTCCATGACCTGGCAAGTGTCATTACCAGGTAAGGAGGTAGCATTATCACAATGGGTCTGTTCTTTGACTATCTGCAACCCAAACACACGTCCTTACTATGTCTCATCCCACCCCACGCCTGGCACCTCTCGTCATCTCCCCACCTGATGCCAAGCATCCTAAGACATGGGTGTGTCCTCAGCATTTCTTTTGGTCCTTGACTTATCCACCTTTATTTTCTACAGACGTGACTATAGCACCTTTCAAGTTGAATTTAGCCCAGGACCTACCTAATGTGGGTTGTATTACAGTCACTTGAGCACACTAGATGATGGGCTTCTAGCTCACCTGCTTCATCTTTACCCCCAGAACATAGGAGAGTACTTGGCACGTAGTTGATAAAATATGGACTGAAATGAAAATAAAGAGACTGCTCAGACATTTACTGAACTGCTATTACGGGATCAAAAGTTCACGAAAGTGAAAGCATTTCCAAAGAGTTGAAGAGGAAGACTCTGGATTTGGAGCCTGCTGTGTGGTGTGGAATAAAAACTTGAGACCGGCAAAATGGTGGACAGCGGGAAGAGGGCTGGTGATGGCAGCAGATGCTGGGGCAGAGGAGGAGCTCTGATTATTTCCAAGACACCGCAGGACACAGAACTGGCTTGGCGTTGGTGACAATGGGGCGGCACACATAAGCCTCTCCAGGCACTCACAAAGTTATCTGGGGAGCAGAAGCCCTGGAAAAAAAGAGGACATCCTACTAATGAGCATCGAGGGTTTGGAACACTGCAATTGGGAGAAGTACTATCATGTGACCACAGGCACTACCCGCCTTCCCCCCACCCCATGAAGTCAGGAATACACCAGCTACATGGTTAATGCTGTCCTGACGGCTCGACAGAATTCTTTCAAATGCCATACTGCAATAATTTACCTCTCTCCTTCCTGATACTGAAATTGCCTTGATTTCTGAATTTATAATTATGGCCCTCTACAGGGACTTTTAATTTTCTTTTTTAAATCAGCTAGTCCTGATGCATAACGAATACCAATATCTCTCCCACTATAAAAGGATTCTCTTTCACTTGACTTTCTGAAATAAAACATGACAATATAAATTTCAAATTGGTTTGTGTTCTACAGCTTCAAGGCAAAACACAAACCAACAAACCACACACGCAGTCGAAGTGATATAGATCTTTTTTAAATGACTGATTCCATGAACTGAGAAACGATAATTCTGTTTTTACTAAAAAATGTCTAAAGCCAAGTCCACCCCCAGAGCAATGTTGACGAGTTCTCCTCTGGGTTAAGGGGGGATTTTGCTCCCTTCAGCCAAGACCTTTGCACACAGGGGTCCCAATTGCCTTTAAAACAAACAGCAGGGGACAGAACATTTTGAAGCACAAAGAAATACTTTCAGTTTCTTTTGTGACCAAGTAAGTATATCTCCCTGCTTGTTATTTTGAATATTAGTAAGCAGCCTTTGAGGGTGGTCAATTACAGCTGAAAATCGAATTTGAAAGAAGATAACTAACATATACACAGCAATTTATGATTTATGTAACGTAGCACATAATGTTCACAACATCCTTGTAGGGAAAATATTCTCATTATACCTAATCCTGCCCCATTCCAAAAATGATTTACAAAAGAGACAGACTTCTTGTCTTTAATTCACAGATGAAAAAAATAGAGGTCAAACCTTGAAAGTGATTTGCCTCTGCTCATATACCCAGGTGTGTGGCCAAGTCGGAATTCAAATGCCAGAATCTTTCTAGAACAATATGTAAATGACACCATAGCCCCTTTAACAGAAACATGGAACTGGATGAAATATCAAAAGAGAAATTATCCTTCCCCAACTCACTCAGAAAGGAATTTGTTATTGAATAAAAGGTAAACATGCCATGGTCTCTGCAAACAAAGTATTTTTTTACTAGCCCGTGTATTAATGAAATATCATCACAGCCTGTAAGACGGGAACTTGCAACAAGAAGCAGAGAATGTGAAGGCTGAACAATTACTGTCCTCCATAGACATAGATTAAAAAAAAAAAGAGAGAGACAGGCCCAATTTATCTGTTAAACAACTGAAAAAGATCAGGGTGGTAGTAATCTCAAGTAAAGTACAAAAATCAGAAAGAAAAAAAGAAACAAGAAATTTAAGAGATTAAAAAGAGCATCATCAAAACTAACTTTTTTAGAAAACATTTTCTGAGAAAATAAACTCTTAAAAGCAAATAAGTCACTCAATTAAGGCACAGAGTTCCTCTTCCTAATTGTTGATTCTGTTTCTTATTTTATCTTTGAGAAGGTGGGGATGGGAAGAATGAAGTAGAAGATAAAGTATAGAGACAGAAATTATGACTGGCTGCTTAGATATCGTTAGCATGTGCTCACTAGAGAGCACACAGAATGACAACAGGTAAGTCAGAAAATATATAATGTGGTACACCAAAGCATTCAAGTGTTGTCCTGAGCAATTCTTGATTTCAATTCTAAAGCCAACAACCGAAACTCTGAGAATAGACCACAGACATGCGCAACAGAAAACACATAAAAATAAAGAAAAAAGGGAAAATTAAAGGTGGTTGTCAAACCTAACATCTTTCACCAGGTGGAGGTGTATCTGTAATGAGTCAGCAAGAAGATCATCTTTTCTTCTAACAATGTAACACTCAAAGTTCAATGGAGTCCCTCTAGCCTCCTTATAAGTAAATGTATGTGAGATGATCACTAAGGACCCTTGCAACTTCACTCAGTAAATTACAATCATTTCTTTGTCTCCATGCATTAGTGTGTAAAAACTGTGGGGGAAAATAAAAAGTAAATCAAACCTTCCCCAAGCCAGTCGTTTTAACATGTTGCTCTTTGCCAATAATCACGATTCCATTATGTACTGAAGTCCACCGGGAGAGCAGCCCAGCCCAGAATGAACGCCAGATTAGAGTCCACTTGATAAATATTTATTAACAGGCCACTGACATGGTAACAAACTGAAACAGATATCTAACCTTCTTATGGTTCGTATGGTTCTCAGAGACATTCATATTATTCACGAGTATTAGTAACAGAAAGTTCTTTTTGCTCACTCCTCATCTGGTGTCAGAGTCCTGGTTCATTTTTTGGGAACAACCAGGATACAAATGTAAGTGGTACATTAATGCACCCCCTCTCTGCAGGCAGCTTTGGACTCAGAGAACATCTTGATAAAGACTCCATAGCTTACAGACAGCAGAATCATGTCTGGAGGGCATTCTGGCTTCCGGGTGGTATACAAGTGATTCTAGGGCCTGCCTAAATAGGGGGAAGGAAGGAAAACTGTCTTCCCGGCTTTTCTCCTCCTTTGTTAGACACCTAGAGATCTCTCACTCTACTTGGGCATTCTGGGGTGTGAGGCTGTGCTCCTGGTGAGGGTAGGGCAGTACAGTTAGGAATAGAGACAAGCATCTGGAAAGAATATACATAGTTCTATGGAAGACAGGAAACATCCTAGCAGCTCCCGTAACAGATCATCTGTGCCTAAAGAACAAACTCTCTTTAGGTGCAGCAAGAGCCGAGAGACACACACAGCTTCCTTTTGACTCCTATGTGCACAGTTCCGTGGCTCAAGTTACTTTAGGAAATGTCCAGACCTGTGGGACAAGAGCACACAGCTGAGCAAATCCTTAGCAGGGCACAGAGAAATCAATCTGCTGAGAATTTAATTTGGGTACATGCAGACCTTGTTTAACCTCTGTCTACCTCTGGCTCAAACATAATTATGACTGTAGGAAAAGACAAAGCGGGGAGACCAGATGTACTCAGATACTAACAATTACGTTTTCTTGCAAGTGAACTCTACAGTAAGATACAGAAGCTGAGGACTTTAAAGAAAATATCTAAGAGATCTGCTTAGTCAGAAAAAAATCAGTGACTTTTATTTTTCAGTTTTCCAGGCAGGACTAATGAAGCCAATTTTAATTTAATTCTCAGGCAGTTCTTTACGGACTGATTTGTGTTGCGTTGCAAGAGCTTCACCACATTCTGACCTCAGTGGAGTTTTATGATTTCTATAAAACGTTGTGAAAATGATTCAGGGAAAGGAGGGGGACACGGTGAGATCAAAGTGGAAGAGGGGTCATGAGATCAGAGTCTTATTCCCACATTCAGTCACTAGTCATGTGGCTTTGGACAGGTCACTTCACTTCTCAGTTTCTTCATCCGAAAGACAGGGAAGGCATTTTCCATTTTTATTGGCGTGTGTCTATTCCTTGTATCTTAATTTCATTAGAGACTGAGCCCAGGTCACACACACTTGGTCAAAATGAACCGTCTTTCTAAACTCTGATTCACAGGCTCATACAGTGTGCAGAGTTATGTGGGATGGAGAGGTTTCCTCAATTCGACTCATAAATGTAAACTCCCCAAGCTCCAGGACACCTCCAGCAATGCAGAACTTCCACCAGCTAGTTCACACCTCTTGGATAGTGTAATTATCACCCATGTCTTCCAACAATATGTCTCCCTGTAACTTCTGCCCGTTTCTCCCTCACTTCTCCTCCAGTCACACGAGCATCTATGGTGCTTGACTAGGAATGGACAGAGATTTGGAAATTTTAACTTCCAACATCACAATGTCACAATCCTAAAAAAAAAAAACAAAAAAAAACAAAACTCTTTTCTTCCAGTGGAAAAAACCTGAAACTCAGCTAATCCTTACAAATTGTACTCAACAAAGTAGGGGAAAAACCCAACCGGAAATGATCCACCAGGTCAACATCACACACAGAGTGGGGAGAATGGGAATTTTCCATGCAGCGGGACTGTCCACATAGATAATTCAAGGCCATAATCATTCCCTACCCCCAAGCTTATGTGTTGTTGCTGACTTACTTAATATTATTGGTGTCCATGTTTCATTTCAGTGGCCAAAAATAGGCTCACCAATGAGATCTGCAGCTGTCCTTTTAAACGCCAGATCAACAGGCCTCATTTAAGGGAAGAACCCTGGCTACACAATGCCCAGCAGATAATTTCTTAATGTGCTTTTGTTAATTAACGTAACTCAGATAAACACACATTTTTCAGGGATTTATGGGTCCAACACGAGAAATCTATGTATATTTGAAGTTGTTAAGCAAATGATTCATATAATTTTATTTGCATAACTGAACTAGATGAAGGAAGGAAAAGAGGAAAAGATAAAAACTGTACTATTGAATTTGTTAGTTTCTTTCAAACATTTATAAATAATGTAGATAATCTTCATTTTTTTAAACAAAACTGTTTAACATCTGTTTTTTATAATATTGTTATTTCTTGTGAAACTGTTTGAAATTCTTGTTCCCAAGAATTACTTGCAAATATCAACTAAAATTCCAAAAAAAGAAACATGTGCACACCTCATAAGTCCAATAAATTCTTGATGAACTGAAAGCTGGAGCCCAACCGCACAGAATTCCAGATTACCTGGAGCTTATCCTGCACAACGATTTTACAAGAAAGTAGGAAACTACAATATATACATATATTTATTGATATATATTTTAGAGCAAAAGACTTGTTAAACATTTTATATGTAGTTTATATCCAACCTAATTGTACTCGATACACTTAAAAGTATTATGCAAGAAGAACAAATGTTCATGATGAACATCTACCTCTACTTCAAATCCTTTTGTGGAACAAAATAGGATATAAATCTTCTTTTATCTCTGTAACTCTACTGCTTAGCACATTGATTACACTTCCATAGTGAAATATTTGTGTAAACAAATGGATAAACAGTGGTAAATTGGAGGCAGGACATACTAAGTTTTTAAAAGATCTGTGATTGTATAGTATATGGAATGTAAGATTGTAGAATCGTAAGGTTTAAAGAGACTTGGAGCTCTATCTAGTCCTCCTTAGTGCAGAAATCCTCCAAGAACATTCCAATATTTAAAAAAATAATTTGGTATCCGCCACGATAGTGGACACACACACACACACACAATCATCTCCTTGCCTCAGAATATTCTTGTGAGATAGACATCTTGTAAAGAGGGAAACTGAGCTCAGGAAATAAAGGAGAGAAGATGAGGAAGCAGAAAAAAAAAAATCAGAAAAAAATGTCACATGTTTTTGCCAATTTTTTTCTATGGTCTAAGAGCCAAGGATAAACAAGAAATAAATCAGAGAGGATGAGAGAAGATGAAAATGTGCCTCCCCTCCCCTGTGGCCAATTGCACACACCAACATTCCATAATTAATTTACTAAGAAATATGTAGTAAGCCAAGCCAGCCCCTGGAACACACAATACACATAAATGAGCTTCCTCTCAGGATGTTATAGCACTGCAGGCAACAAAGATATTTAGGATCTGCTCCCAACTTTGCAAATTCGGGAATTATCACATAACTAAAGAGAGTTACGAGGAATGCTAAAACCTATTCTCCTAAGAATAATGAGTACAATTGTGTTTTTTATTTTAACTTAAAATTCAGTAAGTGTATGTCTCCCCTTTTTGCCCAAGGAGATAAATAACTGGAATGACTAAACCCTGCACAAAATACAGACATGGGAAAAAAGGTGGCAGTTTTAACTTTGAAATTCACCAATCTTGTCAGTTAAAGTCAGACCTAAAACATTAATTTATTCTGAAACATTAATTAACTGGAGCTTTTTTGCATTTAATTTTCTCTGGCATTTTGGAATCTATTCTAAGCCCTGTAGAAATGGCAGGTCTAATGTTATTAAAGTTAGCCTTTCAGAAAGTGCTCGAACTGAAGACTCTAACACATTAAAAAATGCTGAGAGTCCAGATAATGCAAATCTAAAGTATTATTAAAGGGTATTCTTTACATATGAAAGAAAAACCTTAATTTCATTAAAAATGAATTTAACTTTTAGCTTCCATTTTATATACTACCTGGGCCCTTCAAACTCCTCTGAAGAAAAATTGAAAGCCAGTTTCATTTCCTTTATTCATTTATTCATTCAGTCATTCATTCAAATATCTACTGAGTACCAAGTACACGCCAGGCAGGTACTGTTCTGAGTGGGGCAAGGAAGGTCCTGTTTTCATGCTGCTTACAATCTAGGTGGGAAAATGACAAAAAACAAATAAACAAGACAATATATAAGAGTGCTGAGAACAATGAAGAAAGTAAAAGGGTGAGACGATCAGGAGTGAGTGGGAAGCCCTCTCTGAGGAGGAAACATTTATGTCAAGTCTGAAAGATCAGAAGTCTGCCACACAAGGACCCAGGGGTAAACAGCTCAGACAAGAGATGTCTGCTGTCACTGTGGGAAGGCCAGGCCAAACTGGGCGGGTGTGAGGAGCAGGAAGTCACAGTGACTGCGCCCCAAGGCAGGGGACGGTGTCACCACCTGCTGACAGGGAAGCCTGGGAGAAGAACAGGTGTGTGTGTGTGTGTGTGTGAGAGAGAGAGAGAGAGAGAGAGAGGGTGAGTGGGGTGAGTGTGTGTGTGCGAGAGAGGGTGAGTATGTGAGTGTGTGTGTGAGAGAGAGGGTGAATGTGTGTGAGAGAGGGTGTGTGTGTGTGTGAGAGAGGGTGTGTGTGTGTGTGTGAGTGTGTGTGAGAGAGGGTATGTGTGTGTGTGAGAGGGTGTGTGTGTGTGTGAGAGGGTGAGTGTGTATGTGAGTGTGTATGAGAGAGGGTATGTGAGTGTGAGTGTGA